>NC_045779.1:40443585-40753101 GCF_008692025.1 Phocoena sinus
CCAACCTCCTCCCCCTTGGCAACCACAAATCTGTTCTCTACAGGTAATTGTTTTTGCTTGCTTGCAGTTTTTGGTATTTTATCTATTTTCTGTACTGAGCACATATTGCTTTTATAATAGAAAAGCATTAAGCTTTATTCAATAATAGTAAATAAATAATAGTAAATTAAAATATGAGGCTGTGTGCAGGAAGAGGGCACTGGCTGGACCTGAGAATTAGACCAGTCAAGCTGTGAACTTGCAGAGTGAAGGTATGGACAAGGGCATTTCTTATTCTTTGCCAATTTGACAAATGAAAAAGATAGTTACTCAGTGTCGTTAATTTTTCTTATTTTGATACCAGTGTTGTCGAACACTTCTCTTTTGGAAAAAACACTGAGAAATCACTTTGGGAATCTGTTGTACAGTATGATGTCATCCAAGGGACACCCACAGTATTCTCTGTACACACAAAATTCACATTTCTATCCTTAGTGAACTTTCCTTTAAAGCTGGATGGGCTTCAATGAATGCATAAATAAGGTTTGTGGAATTCTATGTTCCACCAGGGAATCGTTAGCCTCGTGTAGGGACTCCGAACTCAGAGCGGGCCTGTGGATGGTAGGTGAGCTGGGTGGGCTTTGGAGAAAAACTGACAATCCAAAGTGGAGGAAGGTGGTCCAGTGGCTACACTTTCCATATACAAATGGTACCCAGATACCTCCATGCCAGCCTTTATGTTCTGCCACTGGGCTAGGGCCAACCATCTGCCATCCAGCGGAAACTGGTGACAACACTGCCCACTCATCAGAAGCAGGGTCAGCCACTGACAAAAAGCCAGGGCTTGATTAGAAAGTGACAAGCAAAAAGGTGATGAATCAAGCCTCACAGTTATTTCTGTGGCTTCCACTCTCCCGTGCAGACCCACTGAGAGTTTTTCTAGGAAGCCAAAAGAATCATTTAGTTCCTCAAAGCAACAGTGATGTGTCACTCCAGGGATTCCCCAGGAAGTCCTCACCACATTTTGAGCCATGACTTGCTGACTTTCATGCCAATGGGAAGAGTTAATGTTAATATCTCTTAGGCTCTTACACGTATGAACCATTGAGAAAATGCTCCAGAGCTTCAGAACACCGTTACCATAATCAGCATCATCACTGTCAACATGACTAACTTCAAGTAAATCGACTACACAATCTTCATAGCAATCGATAGCTATCCTTTGCTGAACCAATTTTCTGAACAAAATCTTCCTAGTCTGACCATGGGACTGAATGATGTTTTAGAACACAGCAAGCATGAGCCTGATGGTAGGTTTAGCAGGGTGTGGGAAGTGAAAAACAGGAACACTTTAAACAATTAGACAACGATCAGTGCAACTATTATTTACGTAGCAAACACACAGTGATATCAATACCATTAATGACTCATTTTTAAATTAATTTTATTTTTTAAATTCTCATGGAAGGGGGACTTCCCTTGTGGTTCAGTGGTAAGGAATCCACCTTACAATGCAGGGGATGTGGGTTCGATCCCTGGTCAGGGAACTAAGATCCCACATGCCGTGGGACAACTAAGCTTGTGTGCCGCAACAAAAGATCCCGAATGCCACAGTGAGAATCCTCCCTGATGCAACTAAGACCTGACACAGCCAAGATAGATAAATAAATTAATAACATAAAATAAAAAATATTCTCATGTAGTAAAATCACCCTGTGTGTGTGTGTGTGTGTGTGTGTGTGTGTGTGTGTACAGTGCTATGCATTTTAGTATAGGTAGGGATTCACATACCCACCACCACAATCAGGGTACAGAACAAATCCATCACCTCAGAAAACTCCCTCATGCTGCCCCTTTATAGTCACACCCTCCCCAACCCCATCCCCCGGACACTGATCAGTTCTGTATCACTACAGTTTTGTCTTTTAGAGACTGTCATATAAATGGAATAATATAGTGTGTAACATTTTGAGATTTTCTTTCACTCAGAATAATGCCTTGAGATACGTCCAAGTTGTTGCATGTATTACTAGTTGGCTCCTTTTCATGGCTGAGTAGTATTCCATTGCATGCCTCTACCACAGTTTATGCATCATTTGTGGAAGGACATTTGGGTTGTTTCCAGTTTCAATTAAGAACAAAGCTTCTCTAAATATTTGTGTACAGATTTTTATATGAACACAAGTTTTCATTTCTCTGAGGTAAATGCCCAGGAGTGGGATTGCTGGCTCATATGGGAAAGTTGCTGGCTCATATGTGAAAGTTCCAGAGTGGCTGTACTATTTTGCATTCCCATCAACTATGAATGAGAGTTTTATCAGCAGGCCGTATTGTCAGTAATTTTTATTTTAACCATTCTACTAGACATGCAGTAATATCTCATTGTGACCTCAATTTGCATTTTCCTGATGGTTAATAATGTTGAACATCTCTTCTTATATTTCTTTGCCATCCTTGTATCCTCTCTGGTGAAGTATCTGTTCATCTTTTGCCTGTGTTTTAATTCATTTGTTTGTTTTCTTACTGTTGAGTATTTAGGGTTCTTATATATTCTGGATATAAATCATTTGTAGAATATTTAACTTGCCAATATTTTCTCCCAGTTTGTAGCTCCTATCTTCATTCTCTTAACAATATATTTCATTGATAAAAAGTTTTTAATTTTGATGAAATCTAACTTATGATTATAGTCTTTTATGTATCATGCTTTTGTGTCATATCTAAAAACTAACACCAAGTTACAAATATTTTCTCCTGTGTTTTCTTCTAAAAGTTTTATAGTTTTAGATCTATGATCTATTTTGAGTTAAGTTTTGTATAAGGTGTGAACTTAGGTCAAGTTTCTCTTTTTTTTTTGCCTATGGATGTCCGATCGTTCCAACATAGTTTGTTGAAAAGACCATCCTTTCTCCATTGAACTGCTTTCACACCTTTGTCAAAAATCAATTGGTTGTATCTGTGTGGGTCTATTTCTGAGTTCTTTATTCTCTTCCATTGACCGATGTGTCTCTATCCCTTCATCAATGCCTCCACTGTCTTGATATCTGTAGCTTTATAACAAGTCTTACAATCAAGTAGTGTGATTCCTCTAACTTTATTCTTCTTCCTCAGAATTTCATCAGCCAGTTTTCAATGTGATTTTGCTAGGAATCCAACACCATGCCAAGCACCTTATGTGAGTGATCTCATTTAATCTTCACAAAAGACCTCTGAGGATCTGTGTCAGTTCAAGCCTGCCAAGAAGCAGATGTCAACATTGATTTAAAAGTGCAAAAGTGTTTTTTTGTTGTTGTTGTTGTTTTGTGGTACACGGGCCTCTTACTGTTGTGGCCTCTCCCGTTGCGGAGCACAGGCTCCGGACGCGCAGGCTCAGCGACCATGGCCCACGGGCCCAGACGCTCCGCGGCACGTGGGATCCTGCAGGACCGGGGCACGAACCCGCATCCCCTGCATCGGCAGACGGACCCCCAACCACTGTGCCACCAGGGAAGCCCCTGCAAAAGCTTTACTGCGTGCAATTTCTATAGAGGATGAAAGGGAGAGGGAACAGGAGTAACAGGGAAAGCCTTCAGGTCATGATGCTGCAAAAGGTCTGACACGGTGAAAGAAGAGGGTAAGGAAGGAAGTTTAAGTAGGAGGAGACTCAGACTGTGGCACAGGTCTGAGAAAATCTCAGCCAGGTTTATGGGGGAAATTCTAGAACAAAACTTTCCCGCTAGAGGAGCCCCATGTTGGGTAGGAATCACCAGGATTCTTATATCCCCATGCTTCACCATGCTCAGCTATTGGCTGGGAGCGGCCTTGGAGAGGCTTGGCCTCTCTGTGAATGCTGCAGAGGAATTAATATCCAGAATGATATGATTCTAACTCTTATTATTTCCCCAAATGCAAATTTCATCTCAAGGTTAAATTTAATTGGAATATTACAAACATGTAAAATAATTTGAACCCTCCCCTGCTCAGAAATGAAGATCTCAAGGTTAATAGAGTTAGAAATTCTACAGCATTTTTCTGCTCAGGCAAAAACCCAAATATTAATAGAACTCAATATAATGCATTTCTAATGGCATTTAGATCTATTTCCCTGGCCACAGACACGGAACTGGACTTGGAATCTATTTCTTGCCCTGGCTCCTCATTAACTGATTTTTTTTCCTTAATATTGTGGCTCCTTCCTCTTCTTCCTTTCTTATCCTTCTGTATAAATTTCTTCAAAGATCAAAGTCACCATCCACTCATATCCTCCTATCTGGCCAACAGAGGCCAGCTGTCTTCTGCTTTATTAAAAACAACATTCAGAATCTCTTCAATCAATGTTCTCATTTAACATTTGTAATAAAATGCTAAAAGTGATGAGGCCTGTATGCAATGCCTATCACTGACTGGCAAAACTATCACTGCACCTTGATACTCTAGGGCAGGGGTCCCGAACCCCCGGGGCTGCAGACCTATACCGGTCCACAGCCTGTTAGGAACTGGACCGCACAGCAGGAGGTGAGCAGAGGGCCAATCACTCACATTACCTCCTGAACCATGCCCCTGTCTAAGTCCGTGGAAAAATTGTCTTCCACGAAACCGGTCCCTGGTGCCAAAAATGTTGGAGACCGCCACTCTTGGGCACCCCATTTGAGCATTCTAGAGCATATCTAGAGCAAATCACATTTTTAGTGTGATTTAAACATGTATACTGACCAGCAGCTGGCAAATCAAGACGTTTTATCCACTGATTTTTCATCAATCTTTCTATTCTTTAAGAAAAATAACAGTTACAAATGTAAAATGTATTCTTTTTAATAACAACGATAATATCAATGATGTCACTCCCATTTTACAGATGAGAAAAGTGTGGCCCAGAAAGTCAAAGTGACATCCAAAGCAGAACTGTGATGAAAACCTAAGTTTTATGACTCAAATCATGTGCTCTCTTCTCTATACGTGAAAGTCTGTATATAACATCATAATTTGTAAACACAGAAGATAAACAAACCTTTAAAAAGTAAATAGTTGACAGAAGGTTTGGAGTGTTTGTAAACATGCATCACATGTTTATGTAGGAGCCCAACCACTGACACTAATGAGAGACTATCCTCAAGAAGTTTCAGAGACAGTTGGATGAATGAATGAATGAATGAATGAGTGAGGGCCTGCCCCAAATCCAGCACTGCCACTGCCAGCCTCAGGGTCCAGAGGGTAACTACAGAGTTCCACCTGTTCCAGAACATCTCTTCCTGTGTCATGATGTCACATTTTCCTCCCATTTGTCCTGAAGCCCTCCCAGGCAGCCTCTGTTAAGAGCCAGGCAGCAAAGGTAGAGTGTTTTCCCCAGTCCTGGACAAAACATACGTTCACAATCTGAGAGGAAATGGAAATGATGGGTCAGCCTTTCCAGAGAGCACATCTAGGCCCATTCATTTCATCCAGAGAATCCTTCTACCCTGCTCCCTGCTGCCACCACCGCTGTCACTTAACTCACCGCTTTGTCTATGTGTCTGTCTCCTTCATTGAGTGAGCAAAGTGATTTCAGCAGCAAGCTCACTCATCTTTATATCCTACAGCGCCCATCACTGTTCTTGGTATAGTTGATGATCCTTAAGCAATGGTCTAAATGAAGGAGTGAGACCTATGTGCTCAATATTAGGGCTAGTTTTCTAGCATTATGAGGAGGAAGATAATGACAATGGCGATGAGGACGATGATGATGTTGAGGGTGACGATATCAATTAACATTTATCGGCATTTATTATACACCAGGCATTGTGTCACATCTTTTACACACACAATCTTATTTAATTCTCACATCAGCCCTTAGGAGGTAGGAATTTCTACTGGTCACATACACATCCTGGGAAACTGGAGCTTATTGGGCTTAAATAATCTGTCCAGGACCACACAATGAGTATGTGGATTTTTGTTGGACTCCAGAGAGCATAGCCTGAACTTCTATGTTATTCTGCTGGCCATACGGTCCAATCCAGAAAATGAATGCATGGTCCTGACCACGGTACCTCAAAAAGGATCAGGAAAGGTTCCTTGAAAGATCTGGGAACCAAGTCAACCTTAGCAATGGGGGAAAAAAATTAAGCAGAAGGTAGGGTCTTCAAGGAGCTTACAGCCATAATAAGGAGATGAGATCAACATACACGTTAATGAGAGAGTGACCCGGACATGTGAAACTTACTGTCTAGATATCCACTCATTTATCTAGACAGCCATACCTCTACCAGTTGGTATGTGTACCCTATATGCCCCACCCTACGCTAAATGCTTTACATCTACTTTTAAAATAATCCTTCCAATGACTTTTAGCAAGTACATATTATCTTCAATTACAGATGAACAAGTTCTAATTAGGAAAAGTAATTTAATTTGTGCTAGACCACAGAGCCATGAACAAGTTGTGGATTTGGGTTTCTGAGCCAGGTCACAGGACTGCAGAACCAAGATTACAAACCCCGTCCTCCATGTGCTCTGAACCAGGAGTGGTAGAGGTCTGGCAGTCATGCCGTAAGAGGAGAATGTGTTTCCAAAATGGTGACATCTTGATGAAAAATGAGGATTCTTAGCAAAGACTTGTAGATCTGGTATAAACAAGTTCTTTCAGATTAGCTAATAATTCAGTCGGGATCTTATGGACATAGGATACAGTACAGATAGATATTTTATCTTCTGCTCAAAGATGGTAGGTCTGTATGAGGACCACATGAGGCATCTTGAGTAGACAGGGTGATGGGACATGAGGGGACAGAAGTACTATAGCCCAAGGACTCTGGAAGTCTGAAGAGTAGCAGGTCTGCAAAGTGAGTAAAGGAATTATTAGGAGCAAGTCCATAATTTCACCAGGGACTGGCCCTGTTTAAGGAAGTGGAAGAATCATGTCTTAGAGACTTATTCTTGGGGATTATTCTGCAGATTTTGTTATTCTGCTTATACAAGCAGAATATTGTCTAGTAAAAGAACTAACATTTTGGAGCACTTAATATATGTGCCAGTGTTCTAAGTAAGTTTTACATGATTTCTAATTAAGTTTTGCATGAGTTATACCTCATTAAATTCTCACAACTAGCTATTAGGCAGTTCGCTCTCAAAAAATATGGGTTGGGGCTTCCCTGGTGGTACAGTGGTTGAGAGTCCGCCTGCCGATGCAGGGGTCACAGGTTCGTGCCCCGGTCCGGGAAGATCCCACATGCCATGGAGCGGCTGGGCCCGTGAGCCATGGCCGCTGAGCCTGCGCATCCGGAGCCTGTGCTCCGCAACTGGAGAGGCCGCAACAGTGAGACCCACGTACCGCAGAAAAAAAAAAAAAAAGTACTTGAGGAGTCATTAGTACATTTCTCCCTATATTTTGCAGGGAAGCCCCTCAAGTACTTTTATTTAAACATATTTTGCATCTGTACATACTTTGCTTCAACTACCATTCCTAAATCCCTGAATTTGTCATTTCAGAATTAGAATGCAGTTGGTAGGGGTGGGGGAGTGAGAGGTATAAACTACTGGGTGTAGGTAGGCTCAAGGAGGTATTGTACAAAACAGGGAATATAGCCAATATTTTTTAATAACTGTAAATGGAAAGTAACTTTAAAAACTGTATGAAAATAAAAAAATTTTTAAAATAAAGATGAGGCAAAGAAAAAAGAATGCAGTTACTGGCAAGAGTCTGTAGGAGGTGAAGAAATAAAAAGCCAAACTCCAGTGTTGCCTGTGGGGTCCTCCTCCTGTAGAGTTGGCTCCTAGACCCTGAAAGAGTTACAGACAAGCAACTCAAATGTGCATCGACAGATGAATGGGTAAACAAAATGTAGGATATACATACAGTGGAATATTACTCAGTCTTAAAAAGGAAGGAAATTCTGACACATGCTAAAACATGGTTGAACCTAGAAGACATTTTGTTAATTGAAATAAACCAGTCACAAAAAGATAAATTCTGTATGATTCCACTTATATGAGGCATCTAGTGTAGTTAAACTCATAGAATCAGAATGCAGAATGGTGGTTGCCAGCGGTGTAGGGAGCAGGAAATAGAGAGCCATTGTTTAATGGGTATAGAATTTCACTTTTGCGAGATGAAAACGTTCTGGAGACCTCTTTCACAGCAATGTGAATATACTCAACACTACTGAACTGTATGTGCACTTAAAGATGGTTATGATGGTAAATTTTATGTTATGTGTGTTTAATCAAAAATTTTAAAAATTACAGATGATCTAACCCAAATAACAAGGCATCTGCTAGACTTTGAGGAACCTACCCTCTAGCGCTCACATTTAAAGTTGCACTTCAAACTTAGTTGTACTAGTTGGAGTAGCCTAGACCCCAACAAGTTGACCTCAAAATGTAAAGTGGCTAAAACACAATAGAAGATCATTTATTTCATGTAACAGTCTATAGCAGGTGGTAAATAAATGTTTGTTAAATGGATGAATGAATAAGTGTGGTTTATAAGATATGTATACAAGCCATAGTACCAGGTATGAATATCAGTTGATAAACTCAGATGTGAAAGAAATGTGAGTTTATTCTTCCATAATTAAAATAAAAAAACATATTAAACCTTCTTTCTGCTGGGCTAGGTGGCCAGAACTAAATCTGAGACAGCTCCTTGCCACTCTGTGGTGGGTAGAATAGTGGCCCCCAAGATGTCCACATCCTAATGCCCAGAACCTATGTATATGCTAAAGTTCCTTAACAGAAAGAACTTTGCAGATATGATTGAGGATCTTGTGATGGGAAGATTATCCTGGATTATCTGGGTGGCCCCATGTAATTACTCAGGGTTCTTATAATTTAAAAGAGGGAGGCTGGAGAGTCAGAGTGGGAGAGAGATTTGCTGATGCTACTTTGATGGCTTTGAAGAAAGAAGAAGAGCCCATGAAGCAGGGAATGTAGAAGACTTCTAGAAGCTGGAAAAGGCAAGGAAACAGATTCTCCCCTAAATCCTCCCGAAGGAACCCTGCTGAGTTGATACCTTGATTTTAGCCTGATGAAACCCCATTTTAGACTTCCAGTCTCCTGAACTGTAAAATCATAAGTGTGTGTTGTTTTGAGCCACTAAGTTTGTGATAATTTGTTATAGCAGCAGTAGGAGACTAATACACACCATCCCCACTTTGCTGGCACGGTAACTAAATTCTGGAAAGGGGAGGCAACAGTGATACCGAGAGGTGATATAGAGCACAGGGACTCAGAGTAGAAACTGCCTGGATTCAAAACTCAGCTCAGTCACCTGTTGGCTTTGTAACCTTAGTGAACTTATGGAACCTCTCCACAAATGGCTACTTCCTCATCTGTAAATGAATGTTCTCATCTGTGGGAATAAGATTGGGAATAAATTTATTCCCAATAAATTGGGAATAAGATCAGTACCTACTTCTCTGGGTTATTGTGAAGAATAAATATGTTCATTTAAGTAAAGGGCTTAGCACAGGGCCTGGCATGCAGTAAACACGATATAACTATTAGCTATTATTGTGGTTACTCTTATTATTGTCTTAGGCCTTGATTAGTCCATGTTGGTTCCTGCCAAGTGAGCCCTCAACCCTAGACCCAGGTCTGTCTATATTTCAGTTAATTCTGCTCCAGAATACTCCCACCATTCCGGAAGCAAGATGCTGATTCCCATACCAATTTGAAACAGATATCAGACCCTCACCCAGATCTCTTGGAATCCCTTTTACCTGCTGGTTGACGTGCTTGTCCCCCTAGCTTCTGCTGTGGCTTTGGCTAAAGGCTCATCCCTACAACCTTGTCCAGAGGATTGCCCTTGGGCAATGGAAGCCACCTTGCCCAAAGTTAAGATACCCTCATCCCAGGTCAGGAACCCAAGGGAAGGGTATGAACGTCTTGCTCTCTTGTTTCAAGGTAGGACAGACTCTACAGTACAATTTATGCTCCAAAGCTTGAGAGGATCTGATGGAAACCACAAGCTTCCCCTTCCCTGTCCTGCTGCCTTCACTACCCTACAGATGCCTCCTGACAGAACTCCTTCAATGTATCACTTGCACATGAAATTCTGTCTTTGGCTCTGTTTCTACGGAACTTAATCTAAAATGTGTGGCCTAAGTTCTCAAGACACTTAGTAGGGGCTGTTTAGGGCACATGATAGGTGACCTGGAAGATGATAATAAGAAGCTATGGGATTGCAGAAGAAGGAGAGATTTGGGCTGGAGGAGCAGGGAAGGCATCCCAGACTAACCTGGGCCAAAATTCCGGTTGTATGCACCTAATCAAAAAAGCAACCTTTCAGACCAGGCTTGTGTCCTATGTACGCAGTCATTGTGTCCTATGTACGCAGAATGTGTAACACTATTTTCAATTCAAGCTTAGTTGTCACAAAGTCATTTTTTTTTGCTCAAAAGCAATAATGCTTCTACCCCTTAGGTCCTCAATGTTAAAAGTAAAACTTAAAAGCTCAAATTTTTGTTGCACCTGGAAACCAAATAAAAAGTTTCTAAGACAAGTAAAATTAGGTTTGTAGTTTTTCCTGAATACATTTTTAAAAAAAAGACAAAATAAACCATTAAGTTCTGAGACATCTCAGCAATTCATACTATGATCTTTTTTTTTATTTTCCCTTTAGGTGATATACTGCTTAATATGTAAGCATTTATTGTCATTGTGTCTCAGAATTTTAATTCATTACATTTTCTGTGGTTTACATGCTTCTGTTCTTCCTGACATCCTCTGCTACCCAACACAACTCCTGCCCCCATTCACACTCTTCTCTCCCACCATCCATACAGATGCTTCCCACACACACATTTTCTATTTTTAAACAAAAGAACTATGGCCATTGGCAAGCTACTCTGGGAGTCATAAGAATATCATATGAATTCACTGAAAAAGACACTGACTATATATTCCATTGGAGGTGCAGATAACAAATCTAAAGGACAGTGAACAACAGGTCCTACCGTATAGCACAGAGAACTATATTCAGTATCCTATGATAAACCATAATGGAAAAGAATATTTTAAAAAAGAATGTGTGTGTGTGTGTGTGTGTATATATATATATACACACACACATATATATAGCTGAATCACTTTGCTGTACAGCAGAAATTAATACAACATTGTAAATCAACTATACTCAATAAAAAAAATTAAAGAATCTGAAGGACAGTGTCTTCCCCAGCACATAAGAACAACCAACAAAGACCAATCATTTGCCGCTGAATAGGACAGAAAAATGGTAATTAGTGACTCTCCACTACACATCTGCTTCTTTATCCCCTTCCTTCTTACCCACCAGTTCCTTACCTTTCCTGGACCGTTGCCAGGAGCCAAACACAAACCAAACTGAATTGTGGGAACTGGCCCTAAACTGACTCAGTTCGACAACACAGTCACTCCAGCCCTGCTGGGTACCACCTGGAGAGCCTGGCCCTGCCAGGGTGGCTGAAAGGCTGCAGGTCTTCCACCCTGGACCAGAGGTGCTTACGTATGAAAGGGGGAGTTAGAAGGGACTCCTTACCTGCCTCTGTCTACTTCTCACTCAGAAACACATTGGCATGTATGTTTTGACACTCAGTTGGAGAGACGCCAGTGTAATTCTTTGATTTTTGCTTTCTTAGGGTATAAAGTTGAAACTTGGAGGAAAATGACAAAAAAGATGCTTTTACTCCTTCCTCTCATTTCTCTCTTAAAAATATACATTAATATATGCTTTGGGCTTTCATATAGTCTTTTTTATAATTATTTGCTTTGCTCTTTTTAGTTCTAAACCAAGAATGGAGATACACCAGAATCCAGATACCTCCTAAATTACTTCAAGGGCAAATGAGGAATCGTACTAGTGAACATAGCATGTAGTAGTTAAACATACTGAAGTACTTCTATTTCTAACAAAAGCCTTGTAAAACATGTTGGTCATCTGCATTTAATATCGTAACAAAAACAGAAGAAAAATAGAGTGATTTGTTCAAAACTCATCACATTATGGCAGAGGCAAAGCAAGAACCCAAGAACTCTTTGATCTGAACACAAAAGAGCTTGTTTACCTTCCAGTATAATGGGGGGGGGCGGTGGTGGAAGTTGTGAGTATACGTCTTTGAACATAAAACAAAAACAGAAGTGTAACTTCTAGTCCATTTACTAATTCTCAGAGAATGCAGCCTCCAGTTTTAAAGTCTGTTTCAGCATTTGAATGATTTTAGTACAAGCCTCAGTTAAGGCTTCATTTAGATTGCTATTAGCAGCATTGCTATATAAGAGATTTTGTGACCACCTAGAGGATTGGGATAGGGAGGCCAGTGGGAGGGAGACCCAAGAGGGAGGGGATATGGGGATATATGTATACATATAAGTGATTCACTTTGTTATAGAGCAGAAACTAACACAACATTGTAAAGCAATTATACTCCAAAAAAAATGTTAAAAAAAAAGAAAAGGAAATTAGATGTTTACATATCATCTCTCTATCCCCACCCTTAAATGTGCATTGCTGTTTCCAGTTGTCCATAAAAGCAATGAAGCCATCATCAACAACTTCTATCTAAAACTGATGTGTGCCTTTATGACTCACTTCTCGTGTACCTATCTTGAGAGCACTAAAGCTGCACAGGAAAACCATAACTCAAACCCTGCCCTTAAAAAAAAAGTATGCTTTATCAGCCAATGACAAAGGATCTGCAATGAGAACGTTAAAGGCAAGCAAATTGAGACGTTCCAAGAAGAAAACTTCACCAGGGAAGAAGAGCACTAGAACATAATAGAAAGAAATGAAATAATTTACGGTTTTCTCAGAATTAGCAGGTTGGGGTAGGTTTCCTGGCTTACTTTTTTTTTTTTTTTTTTTTACATCTTTATTGGAGTATAATTGCTTTACAATGGTGTGTCAGTTTCTGCCCCACAGTAAAGTGAATCAGCCATACATATACACATGCTCCCACATCTCCTCCCTCCTGCATCTCCCTCCGTCCCACCCTCCCCTGGCTTACTTTTATCTTAATTCTTTACAAATATGAAGACAATTATCACTTTTATTACTAGATAAAATATCTATCCAAGAGTATGATCTTGTATTTGAATTGTCAGAAAGGCTTTCTTGTACTATTTTCAGCATGTAATTGGCTAAAATGGAACCACAGCCTATTTAATTATTTCTGTCCCTTGTTTCCCTGTTATCTAAAGAAGTTCCAAAACCTGAGAATTAGGTTTAAACTCATAATTTGTAACTCATCTTTCGGTTTTTGTTGCTGTTGTTATCGTGTAAAACAGTTACCATTTCTAACTCTATTCCTGTATTTATTCCCTCCTCTAGGAGGGCAAAAATAAATTGAGTTAGACTTAAATAAAATTAAATGGTTGTGATATTTTTCAATTGAAAAAGCCCCCCACCAATATTCTCTATGCTATTAATGACCCTTGCCATCGCCACAGCAGTGCTCTGACTCTCTTGTTGGTCCAAAAGAGAGGCAACTGTTTTATAGGCCGGTGAAAGTTATAATGGGCAAGGAGTCAAAACCTTTATCTATAATGCTAATTTAAACTAATCTGAGTTTTTGATCGTTGGGGAGATTTGTGATCCATGTGCAAATTATTATTACAATAAATTATTTTCCAGTAGGGTTTAGTGTAAAGGAAATGAGCATGATTCTATGACTAGGCAGAGGAGAAGTTTCCTAAGAAAAACAATCAAGGGTTGGAATAAGAAATAGTTTCCCAGAGATATGTCAAAATGTGAGTCAGGTACTAATTTGTCCTGAGAGATTTAGTTGAAGCATCTCTGGAGGCTGAGTGATAAATTGTATAACTCTGAAGGCTCTTCCCATTCCTGCAATCTGATGATAAATCTGGACATTACATTAGATTTGTGTCCTTTCAAATGGGTGACATGGCCTTCTCCCCCTTTGACTCCAATAAGAAAAATATCTGTTGCGAGATTTTCTTCTTAGACTTCCTGTCACTTTTCCTACCTGAAAACAATAAAGACAGACTCAATTACCTATAAAGGGAATTTTTATCAATATATGAATTATTTATTTGTCAAATGCAAAACTTTTAGAGTTCTGTAGGTGATTATCTTTCTGACCATAGAGCTTTTAAATATGTCAAAATGTGCTGGCCATAAAATAAAGGCTTGAGCAATTCAACTACATTAAAACAACTTCGGCTCATCAAAAGAGACCTTTCAAAAGTGAAAAGGTAAGACTGAGGGAAGGTATCTGGAGCACATATAACAGACAATATTGTTATTAAGATATACACAGAACTCCTTCAAGTTAATAGGAAAAAGACAAATAATACAATAGAAAAACAGGAAAAAGAAATGAAGAGTCATATCACAGAAGAGGTAACATAAATGGCCAATGCAAATCAAGACTGTGAGATACCATTTTATACCAACTTAATCGGCAAAAATTAAGGAATCTGACAATACCAAATATTGGAAAGGATATGAATCAACAGGATCACTTGTACATTGCAAATAGGAGTGTGTAAATTGATACATTCATTCTGGAAAACACTTCAGCATCATCTTGTAAAGTCATGTCTCATGACACAGCAATTCTACTCCTAGGCATATACTAGTGCATTACACAAACACTCATATTTTGGGGGATAGAAAAAAATGGATGTTCACACTAGAAGAATAGATAAATTATTCTGTGACATATTCACTCAACAGAATGAGTGAACTATAACTACCCACAACTACATGGATGAATTTTAATAACATAACATTGACTGAGGAAAGCAAGTCTGAGATATAAAATAAGCAAAACTGGGACTTCCCTGGTGGCACAGTGGTTAAGAATCTGCCTGCCAATGTAGGGGACACGGGTTCAATCCCTGGTCCGGGAAGATCCCACATGCTGCGGAGCAACAAATCCTGTGCGCCCCAACTACTGAGCCTGTGCTCTAGAGCTCATGAGCCACAACTACTGAAGCCCGCAAGCCTAGAGCCCGTGCTCCGCAACAAGAGAAGCCACTGCAATGAGAAGCCTGTGCACAGCAACGAATAGCCCCGGCTCGCTGCAACTAGAGAAAGCCCACCCATAGCAACGAAGACCCAACTCAGCCAAAAATAATTAAAATAAAAAATAAATAATTTTTTAAATGCTGCAAATTGAGAACACAATGATAAAAATTATAAAAAATAAAACAAGCTAAACAACATATTGTTTAAGCATATATTTAAAAATGATAAACAAAATTCAGGATAATAGTTTTTTCTGGAGTTGAGGAAGATGGCACATAGATAAGTTTAATTTAGGGATAGTTGTAGATCTTAGATTGCATGGCAGGTTCTTAGGTTTTTATTAAATAATTAAAGACATAAATAACTGAAAAGATAGTTATGCCCAGACCAAAGAGGACAGTGTTTGTGAACCAAGGAATATGATTAACCCGGTTTTATATATATAAGGTCCCCCTAAGCATCCAAAAGAAATAAAAAATAAAACAAGTGTTTTCACAATTGGTTTATTTGTGCTTTTATGATATTTCAAATATTATGAAGTATCTGACAAATCTCCATTCACAGATTCTATACTACTTAACAGTATGTTTATCCACCTCTCTCCACTTTATCTCTTCTTACTGTTTCCTTTTTGGCTTACAGTTGAGAAAATGGGCAGAAAAGAAAATACTTCAATGTTTTTCTCAAAAAACAGTGGTGAGCCTAGAAAAATGACTTCTTAGGCTTTTAGCTTTATACCCAACAGCACACCAGTGCCCACTTCCCCTAATTAGCAGCAATGACTTCATAGTTCTTTGAGTTTTGCATTTTTGCTTATGGGTCTACTTTTTTTCTTAATCAATCTTGCTTCAGGGATTAATACTTTCATTAATGTTTTCAAAGAACTGACATTTTGCTTTGTTAATTTTCTTTACTGTTTGTCTATTTTCTATATTATTATTCCTGACTTTACTATTTTCCTTCTTTCTACCCATTTGAGTTCATTTTGCTTTTTTTTTTTTTTTTTTTTTTTCAGTACGTGGGCCTCTCACTCTTGTGGCCCCTCCCGTTGTGGAGCACAGGCTCCGGACGCGCAGGCCCAGCGGCCATGGCTCACGGGCCCAGCCGCTCCGCGGCATGCGGGATCCTCCCGGACCGGGGCACGAACCCGTGTCCCCTGCATCGGCAGGCGGACTCTCAACCACTGCGCCACCAGGGAGGCCCCATTTTGCTTTTTAAACTGGAAATTTAGGGAGTTGATTTGAAAACTTTCTTTGTTTCTAATATAAGTATTGAAAGTTACGCATTTCTCTCTAAACACTGCTTTAGTTATATTTCACAAACCTTAATACAGAATATTCATTCACTTGAAAAATCTTTCTCATGTATCTTATGATTTCTTCTTTGACTTATTGGTTTAAAATTATGCCGTTTAATTTCCAAAAGTTTGGGCCTTTTCTAAGTATCTAATTGTTATTACTTTTTAATTTGTTATTAGTTTCTGAGTAGTTTCTACTGTGGCCAGTGAACATATTCTGCATGATTTAAATCACTTCTGAAATTTAAGGATACTTACTTTATGTCAAAGGTTATGGTGTACCTTAGTGAATGTCCCTTGAAAAGAATGTATATCCTGCAGTGGTTGGGTATAGTGTTCTGTAAATGTCAATAAGGTCAAGTTGATTGGTAGTTTTATTCATATCTTCTACCTCCTTACTGATTTTTAAAATCTATTTCTTCTATCAATTACTGATAAAAGAGTGTTAAAATATCCAGCTATGATTGTCTTCCTTTAGTTCTGACAGTTTTGCTTCATGTCTTTTGAAGCTCTGGTACTAGTTGCATAAATATTCAGGATTATTATGTTTTCCTGATTAAATGACACTTCAATATTATGAAAAGTCTTTTTATTTATTTAAAAATTTCTTTAACTTTTTATTTTATATGGGAGTATAGCTGATTAACAATGTTGTGATAGTTTGACTCGACCATACATATACATGTATCCATTCTCCCCCAGACTCCCCTCCCATCCAGGCTGCCACTTAACATTGAGCAGACTTCTCTGTGCTATACAGTAGGTCCTTGTTGGTTATCCGTACATGTCAATCCCAAACTCCCTAATTATCCCTTCCCCCACAGGTAACCATAAGCTCATTCTGTAAGTCTGTGAGTCCATTTCTGTTTTGTAAGTACATTCATTTGTATCATTTCTTTTTAGATTCCACATATAAACGATATCATATTATATTTCTCTTTCTCTGACTTAATTCACTCAGTATGACAATCTCTAGGTCCATCCATGTTGCTGCAAATGGCATTATTTCGTTCTTTTTTATGGCTGAGTAATATTCCATTGTATATATGTACCACATCTTCCTTATCCATTCGTCTCTCGATGGACATTTAGGTTGCTTCCATGTCTTGGCTTTTATAAACAGTGCTGCAATGAACACTGGGGTACATGAATCCTTTCAGACCATATTTTTCTCCAGATATATGCCCAGGTGTGGGATTGTGGGATCACATGGTAGCTCTATTTTTAGTTTTTTAAGGAACCTCCATACTGTTCTCCATAGTGGCTGTACCAATTTACATTCCCACCAACAGTGGAGGAAGGTTCCCTTCTCTCCACAGCCTCTTCCAGCATTTATTGTTTGTGGATTTTTTGATGATAGCCATTTTGACTGGTGTGAGGTGATATCTCATTGTAGTTTTGATTTGCACTTCTCTAATCATTAGCAATGCTGAACATCTTTTCATGTGCCTCTTGGCCATCTGTATGTCTTCCTTGGGAAAATATCTATTTAGGTCTTCTGCCCATTTTTTGATTGGGTTTTTTGTTTTGATGATATTAAGCCACATGAGCTCTTCGTAGATTTTGGAGACTAATCTCTTCTCAGTCACATCATTTGCAAATATTTTCTCCCAATCTGTGGGTTGTCTTTTCATTTTGTTTATGGTTTCCTTTGCTGTGCAAGAGCTGTTGCATTTAATGATATCCCATTTGTTTATTTTTGTTTTTATTTCCATTACTCTGGAAGATGGATAAAAGATATTGCTACAATTTATGTCAGACAGTGTTCTGCCTATGTTTTCGTCTAGGAATTTTATAGTATCCTGTCTCACATTTAGGTTCTTAATCCATTTTGAGCTTATTTTTTTGTATGGTGTTAAAGAATGATCTAATTCCATTCTTTTAAGTTTAGCTGTCCAGTTTTCCCAGCAGCATTTGTTGAGGAGACTGTCTTTCCACCATTGTATAGTCCAGCCTCCTTTGTCATAGATTAAGTGACCATGGGTTTACTTCTGGGCTTTCTATCCTGTTCCATTGAACTATAGTTCTATTTTTGTTCCAGTAACATACTGTTTTGGTGACTATAGCTTTGTACTATAGTCTGAAGTCAGGGAGCCTGATTCTTCCAGCTTCATTTTTCTTTCTCAAGTTTGCTTTGGCTATTAGGGGTCTTTTGTGTCTCCATACAAATTTTAAGATTTTTTTATCTAGTTCTGTAAAAAATGACATTGGCAATTTGATAAGAATTTCATTGTATCTGCAGATTGCCTTGGGTAGTATAGTCATTTTGACAATATTGATTCTTCCAATCCAAGAACATGATATATCTTTCCATCTGTTTGTGTCTTCTTCGATTTCTTTCATCAGCATCCTATAGTTTTCAGAATACAGTTGTACTGTCCCCTTAGGTAGGTTTATTCCTAGGTATTTTATTCTTTTTGAGGCAGTGGTAAATGGGATGGTTTCTTGAATTTCCCTTTCTGATCTTTAATTGTTAACATATAGAAATGCAACAGATTTCTATGTATTTTGTAGCCTGTAACTTTACCAAATTCACTGATGAGCTCTATAATGTACTGTTGGATTCGAATTGCTAGTATTTTGTTGAGGATTTTTGCGTCTATGTTCATCAGTGATATTGGCCTGTAATTTTCTTTTTTTGTGATATCTTTGTCTGGTTTTGGTATCAGGGTGATGGTGGCCTTGTAGAATGAGTTTGGGAGTGTTCCTTCCTCTGCAATTTTTTGGAAGAGTTTGAGAAGGATAGGTGTTAGCTATTCTCTAAATGTTTGATAGAATTTGCCTGTGAAGCCATCTGGCCCTGGACTTTTGTTCTTGGAAGATTTTTAAATACAGTTTCAATTTAATTACTTGTGATTGGTCTGTTTATATTTTCTATTTCTTCCTGGTTCAGTTTTGGAAGGTTGTACTTTTCTAAGAATTTGTCCATTTTTCCAGGTTGTCCATTTTATTGGCATATGGTTGCATATAGTAGTCTCTTATGATCCTTTGTAATTCTGTAGTGTCAGTTGTAACTTCTTTCTCATTTCTCATTTTATTGATTTGAGTCCTCTCTCTTTTTTTTTTAACATCTTTATTGGAGTATAATTGCTTTACAATGGTGTCTTAGTTTCTTCTGCATAACAAAGTGAATCAGCAGTACATATACATACATCCCCATATCTCTTTCTTGCGTCTCCCTCCCACCTTCCGTATCCCACTCCTCTAGGTGGGCACAAAGCATGGAGCTGATCTCCCTGTGCTATGCGGCTGCTTCCCACTAGCTATCTATTTTACATTTGGTAGCGTATATATGTCCATGCCACTCTCTCACTTCGTCCCAGCTTACCCTTCCCCCTCCGCCTGTCCTCAAGTCCAATCTCTATGTCTGCATCTTTCTTCCTGTCCTGCCCCTAGGTTCTTTAGAACCTTTTTTTTTTTAGATTCCCTATATATGTGTTGGCATACAATATTTGTATATCTCTTTCTGACTTACTTCACACTGTATGACAGTCTCTAGGTCCATCCACTTCACTACAAATGACTCAATTTCATTTATTTTTATGGCTGAGTAATATTCCATTGTATATATGTGCCACATCTTCTTTATCCATTCATCTGTCAATGGACACTAAGGTTGCTTCCATGCCTGACTATTGTAAATAGAGCTGTAATGATCATTGTGGTACATGACACTTTTTGAATTATGGTTTTCTCTGGGTATATGCCCAGCAGTGGGATTGCTGGGTTGTATGGCAGTTCTATTTTTAGTTTTTTGATGAATCTCCATAATGGCCTCCATAGTGGCTGTATCAATTTACATTCCCACCAACAGTGCAAGAGGGTTCCCTTTCCTCCACACCCTCTCCAGCATTTACTGTTTGTAGATTTTTTGATGATGGCCATTCTGACCAGTGTGAGATGATATCTCATTGTAGTTTTGATTTGCATTTCTCTAATGAAAATGATGTTAAGCATTCTTTCATGTGTTTGTTGGCAATCTGTATATCTTCTTTGGAGAAATGTCTATTTACGTCTTCTGCCCATTTCTGAATTGGGTTGTTTGTTTTTTTGATATTGAGCTGCATGAGCTGCTTGTATATTTTCGAGATTAATCCTTTGTCAGTTGCTTTGATTGCAAATAATTTCTCCCATTCTGAGGGTTGTCTTTTGGTCTTGTTTATGGTTTCCTTTGCTGTGCAAAAGCTTTGAAGTTTCATTCGGTCCCATTTGTTTATTTTTGTTTCTATTTCCATTAATCTAGGAGGTGGGTCAAAAAGGATCTTGCTGTGATTTATGTCATAGAGTGTTCTGCCTATGTTTTCCTCTAAGAGTTTGATAGTGTCTGGCCTTACATTTAGGTCTTTAATTCATTTTGAGTTTACTTCTGTGTATGGTGTTAGAGAATGTTGTAATTTCATTCTTTTACATGTAGCTGTCCAGTTTTCCCAGCACCACTTATTGAAGAGGCTGCCTTTTCTCCGTTGTATATTCTTGCCTCCTTTATCAAAATTAAGGTGACCATATGTACATGGGTTTATCTCTGGGCTTTCTATCCTGTTCCATTGATCTATATTTCTGTTTTTGTGCCAGTACCATACTGTCTTGATTACTGCAGCTTTGTGGTATAGCCTGAAGTCAGGGAGCCTGATTCCAACAGCTCCATTTTTCTTGCTTTGGCTCTTCCGGGTCTTTTGTGTTTCCATACAAATTGTGAAATATTTTGTTCTAGTTCCATGAAAAATGCCATTGGTAGTTTGATAGGGATTGCATTGAATCTGTAGATTGCTTTGGGTAGTAGAGTCATTTTCACAATGTTGATTCTTCCAATCCAAGAACATGGTATATCTCTCCATCTGTTTGTATCATCTTTAATTTCTTTCATCAGTGTCTTATAGTTTTGTGCATGCAGGTCTTTTGTGTCCTTAGGTAGGTTTATTCCTAGGTATTTTATTCTGTTTGTTGCAGTGGTAAATGGGAGTGTTTCCTTAATTTCCCTTTCAGATTTTTCATCATTGGTGTATAGGAATGCAAGAGATTTCTGTGCATTAATTTTGTATCCTGCTACTTTATCAAATTTATTGATTAGCTCTAGTAGTTTTCTGGTAGCATCTTTAGGATTCTGTACGTATAGTATCATGTCATCAGCAAACAGTGACAGTTTTACTTCTTCTTTTCCAATTTGGAATCCTTTTATTTCTTTTTCTTCTCTGATTGCTGTGGTAAAAACTTCCAAAACTATGTTGAATAACAGTGGTGAGAGTGGGCAACCTTGTCTTGTTCCTGATATTAGTGGAAATGGTTTCAGTTTTTCACATTGAGAACGATGTTGGCTGTGGGTTTGTCATATATGGTCTTTATTATGTTGAGGTAAGTTCCCTCCATGCCTACTTTCTGGAGTTTTTATCATAAATGGGAGTTGAATTTTGTCGAAAGCTTTTTCTGCATCTATTGAGATGATCATATGGTTTTTCTCCTTCCGATCATTAATAAGGTTTATCACATTGATTGATTTGCATATATTGAAGGATCCTTGCATTCCTGGGGTAAACCCCACTTGATCATGGTGCATGATCCTTTTAATGTGCTGTTGGATTCTGTTTGCTAGTATTTTGTTGACGATTTTTGCATCTATGTTCATCAGTGATATTGGCCTGTAATTTTCTTTTTTTATGGCATCTTTGTCTGGTTTTGCTATCAGGGTGATGGTGGCCTCATAGAATGAGTTTGGGAGTGTTCCTCCTTCTGCTATATTTTGGAAGAGTTTGAGAAGTATAGGTGTTAGCCCTTCTCTAAATGTTTGATAGAATTCACCTGTGAAGTCATCTGGTCCTGGGTTTTTGTTTGTTGGAAGATTTTTAATCACAGTCTCAATTTCAGTGCTTGTGATTGGTCTCTTTATATTTTCTGTTTCTTCCTGGTTCAGTTGTAGAAGGTTGTGCTTTTCTAAGAATTTGTGCATTACCTCCAGGTTGTCCATTTTATTGGCATATAGTTGCTTGTAGTAATCGCTCATGATCCTTTGTATTTCTGCAGTGTCAGTTGTTACTTCTCCTTTTTCATTTCTATTTCTATTCGGGTCTTCTCCCTTCTTTTCTTGATGAGTCTGGTTAATGGCTTATCAATTTTTTTAACTTCTCAAGGAACCAGGTTTTAGTTTTATTGATCTTTGCTATCGTTTCCTTCATTTCTTTTTCATTTACTTCTTTTTTTTTCCTTTTCTCTTCTTTTTATTTTTTTGAGGCAAGGAGTATGACTTTATTCAGCAAGCCGACAGACCGAGAAGGTGGCAGACTACTGTCTCTGAAAACGACATTCTTTCAGTTATTTCTTATCTGATCTTTATGATTTCTTTCTTTCTGCTAACTTTCAGGGGTTTTGTTCTTCTTTCTCTAATTGCTTTAATTGTAAGGTTAGGTTGTTTATTTGAGATGTTTATTTTATTTTATTTTTTTTTTGCAGTACGTGGGCCTCTCACTGTTGTGGCCTCTCCTGTTGTGAAGCACAGGCTCTGGACGTGCAGACTCAGTGGCAATAGCTCACGGGCCTAACTGCTCCGCAGCATGTGGAATCCTCCTGGACCCGGGCACGAACCTGTGTCCCCTGCATCGGCAGGTGGACTCTCAACCACTGCGACACCAGGGAAGCCCTGAGATGTTTCTTGATTCTTGAGGTAGGATTGTATTGCTATAAAATTCTCTCTTAGAACTGCTTTTGCTGCATCCTATAGGTTTTGGTTCATTGTGTTTTGATTGTCATTTGTTTCTAGGTAATTTTTGATTTCCTCTTTGATTTCTTCAGTGATCTCTTGGTTATTTAGTAGTGTATTGTTTAGCTTCCAAGTTTTTGTGTTTTTTACAGTTATTTTCCTGTAGTTGATATCTAGTCTCATAGCATTGTGGTCAGAAAAGATACTTGATATGATTTCAATTTTCTTAAATTTACCAGGGCTTGATTTGTGATCCAAGATGTGATCTATCCTGGAGAATATTCCATGAGCACTTGAGAAGAAAGTGTAATCTGCTGGTTTTGGATGGAATGTCCTATAAATATCAATTAAGTCCATATGGTTTAATGTATCATTTAAAGCTTGTGTTTCCTTATTTATTTTCATTTTGGATGATCTGTCCTTTGGTGAAAGTGGGGTGTTAAAGTCCCCTACTATGATTGGTTACTGTCGATTTCCCATTTTATGGCTGTTAGCATTTGCCTTATGTATTGATGTGCTCCTATCTTGGGTGCATAAATATTTACAGTTGTTATATCTTCTTCTTGGATTGATCCCTTGATTATTATGTATTGTCCTTTTTTGTCTCTTGTAATAGTCCTTATGTTAAAGTCTATTTTGTCTGATATGAGAATTGCTACTCCAGCTTTCCTTTGATGTTTATCTGCATGGAATATCTTTTTCCATCCCCTCACTTTCAGTCTGGATGTGTCCCTAGGTCTGAAGTGGGTGTCTTGTAGACAACATATGTACAGGTCTTGTTTTTGTATCCATACAACCAGTCTATGTCTTTTGGTTGGAGCATTTAATCCATTTACATTTAAGGTAGTTATTGATATGTATGTTCCTACTACTATTCTCTTAATTGTTTGTAATTTGTTATTGTAAGTCATTTCCTTCCCTTGTGCTTCCTGCCTAGAGAAGTTCCTTTAGCATTTGTTGTAGAGCTGGTTTGGTGGTGCTGGATTCTCTTAGCTTTTGCTTGTATGTAATGATTTTAATTTCTCTGCTGAATCTGAATGAGATCCTTGCTGGGTATAGCAATCTTAGTTGTAGGTTTTTCCCTTTCATCACTTTAAATATGTCCTGCCACTCCGTTCTGGCTTGCAGAGTTTCTGCTGAAAGATCAGCTGTTAACCTTATGGGGATTCCCTTGTATGTTAAGTGTTGTTTTTCCCTTGTTGCTTTTAATATTTTTTCTCTGTATTTAATTTTTGATAGTTTGATTAATATGTGTCTTGGCATGTTTCTCCTTGGATTTATCCTGTATGGTACTTTCTGCTCCTCCTGGACTTGATTGACTATTTCCTTACCCATAGTAGGGAAGTTTTCAACTATAATCTCTTCAAATATTTTCTCAGTCCCTTTTTTTTTCTCTCCTTCTTCTGCGACCCCTATAATTCGAATGTTGGTGCATTTAACGTTGTCCCGAGGTCTCTGAGTTGTCCTCAATTCTTTTCATTCTTTTTCCTTTATTCTGCTGTGTGGTAGTTATTTCCACCATTTTATCTTCCAGGTCACTTATCTGTTCTTCTCTCTCAGTTATTCTGCTATTGATTCCTTCCAGAAAATTTTTAATTTCATTTATTGTGTTGTTCATCATTGTTTGTTTGCTCTTTAGTTCTTCTAGGTCCTTGTTAAATGTTTCTTGTATTTTCTCCATTCTATTTCCAAGATTTTGGATCATGTTTACTGTCATACTCTGACTTCTTTTTCAGGCAGACTGCCTATTTCATCTTCATTTGTTTGGTCTGGTGGGTTTTTAGCTTGCTTATTCATCTGCTGTGTATTTCTCTGTGTTCTCATTTTGTTTAACTTACTGTGTTTGGGGTCTCCGTTTCTCAGGCTGTAGGTTCGCAGTTCCCATTGTTTTTGGTGTCTGCTCCTAGTAGGTAAGTTTGTTTCAGTGCATTGTGTAGGCTTCCTGGTGGAGGGAACTGGTGCCTCTGTTCTGGTGGGTGGGGCTGGATCTTGTCCTTCTGGTGGGCAGGGCCAGGTCTGGTGGTGTGTTTTGGGGTGTCTGTGAGCTTAGTATGACTTTAGGCAGCCTCTCTGCTAATAGGTGGGGTTGTGTTCGTATCTTGCTAGTTGTTTGGCATGGGGCTTCCAGCACTGGAGCTTGCTAGCCATTGGGTGGAGCTGGGTCTTAGTGTTGAGATGGAGATCTCTGGGAGAGCTCTCGCTGATTGATATTACATGGGGCCAGGAGGTCTCTGGTGTTCCAATGTCCTGGACTCGGCTCTCCCACCTCAGAGACTTAGGCCTAACAACTGGCCGGGGTACAGAGACCCTGCCAGCCACATGGCTCTGAAGAAAAGGATGAAAAAGAAAAGAAAAAAATGAACAGATAGAATCCCAAGGCAAATGGGAAAAGCAAAACTAAACAGACAAAATCACACAAAGAAACATACACATACACACTCACAAAAATAGAAAAAAGGATAAAATAAAATAAATAAATAAAAGAATTAAAAATTTAAAAAAGGAAGTGAGCAACAAAACCAATAAACAAATTCAGCAATGATAACAAGCACTAAAAACTAAACTAAGTTAAACATAAAACCAGAAACAAATCAGACGTAGAATGTAAACCCCAAGTCTACAGTCGCTCCCACAGTCCACCACGTCAATTTTGGGAACATTCGTTGTCTATTCAGGTATTTCAGAGATGCAGCATTTATCAAGTTGATTGTGTGGATTTAATCTGCTCCTCCTGAGGCTGCACGGAGGAATTTCCCTTTCTATTCTTTTTTCGCACAGCTCCTGGGGTTCAGCTTTGGTTTTGGCACTGCCTCTGCATGTAGGCCACCCTCAGGCATCTGTTCCCACCCAGACAGGAGGGGGTTAAAGCAGCGGCTGATTAGGGCTCTCTTGCTCACTCAGGCTGGGGGGAGGGAGGGGTAAGTAGTCATAATTGGAATGTGGGTGAGCCTGTGGTGGCAGAGGCCAGCATGACATTGCAACAGCCTGAGGTGCACTGTGTGTTCTTCAGAGGATGTTGTCTCTGGATCATGGGACCCTGGCAGTGGCAGGCTGCACAGGTTCCAGGTGGGGGTGTGGGTAGTGACCTGTGCTTGCACACAGGATTCTTGGTGGCAGTGGCAGCAGCATTAGCAGTTCATGCCTGTCTCTGCTGTCCGAGCTGATAGCCACTGCTCGCACCCATCTCTTAAGTTCACTTAAGCGGTGCTCTGCCTTCTGTGGGCACATGGAGCAGGAATCCCCTCTTCTCACACACCCCGAAGCAAAAGGCCTCTTCAGCACATCCAGACTTTTTCCCCCACTCCCTCCCGGCTAGCTGTGGCGCACTAGCCCCCTTCAGCCTGTGTTCATGCAGCCAACCCCAGTCCTCTCCCTGGGGTCTGACCTCCGAAGCCCAAGCCTCAGCTCCCAGCCCCCACCCGTCCCGAAGGGTGAGCAGACAAGTGTCTCAGGCTGGTGAGTGGTGGTTGGCACCGATCCTTTGTGTGGGAATCTCTCCGCTTTGCCCTCTGCACCCCTGTTGCTGTGCTCTCCTCCATGGCTCCGAAGCTTCCCCCCCGGCCACCCCGTGTCCCCACCAGTGAGGGGGCTTCCTAGTGTGTGGAAACTTTTCCTCCTTTACAGCTCCCTCCCAGAGGTGCAGGTCCCGTCCCTATTTTTTTGTCCCTGTTTTTTCTTTTGCTCTACCCAGGTATGTGGGGGTTTTCCTGCCTTTTAGGAAGTCTGAGGTCTTCTGCCAGCATTTAGTAGGTGTTCTGTAAGAGTTGTCCCACATGTAGATGTATTTTTGATGTATTTATGGGGAGCAAGGTGATCTCTACGTCTTACTCCTCCACCGTCTTGAACGTCCCTCTAAAATGGTTTATTTTATTGTCTAAAATATTCTTCGAACTTATATGGATGAAAAAATACGCAAAGATATCCAAAAAAAGTATGGAAAAGAAAAGAAAACAATGTGATGTTAGGGAGAATAGCAATAATGGTTTTGGAAATTTCAGAAGGTACTATATCTTCAAGGTAATTAAATGAGTATGGTATGACATAGAAACAGACAAATAGATCAGTGGATAGAATAGAGAATTGGAAATAGATTGTAGTATATATAAAAATATATGCAAGATGGATGAATACCATAGTTGTAGATGGATATATTTATAGCAATCATGCAAGAGCTCTTATAAGAAAAAGGCATGTTGCCATGTAGAAAATGGGAAAAGGATATCAACAGATAATTCACAAAGGGCCAATTCCAAATATAACAAATACACCAAAAGATGCTCTAAAGCTCTAGAACTCAGGAAAATGCACATAACACTAGCAACGAGCTGTCACTTCATGCTTATCAAACGACTAAAAAGAAAGCTAACATCTATTGCTGGCTGTGACATAGAGAAAGGAAAAGCACGATCTCAAGCATCACTGGTGGAAGTGTGAAAACTTTTTGTTGTTGTGAAACTGTCGAACAACATCTGATAAAATTTAAAATGTTTACACTTTCCAACCCAACAATCCCACTCTTGGGAATCTAGCCTTCAGAAAGAAAATCACCATGAATTAAGGAAATATATAAAAGGTATTTCCTGTAAGATTGTTTGTAGGAAACAACTGGAAACAGAATGAATGCCTATTATAGGGAAATGGCTGAATCGAGTAGGAAATACCCACACCAAAGGGAAATATGCAACCATTAAAAAAATGCATGAAAGTTCTGTCAAGTGACTTGAAGGAATTTCTACAAGATGAAGAAAGTGTTTAATGGATACTATTTTATAAAACAGTAAGAACAAAATAAACACAAAAAACTCACGTGTGCGTCATGTATGTGTGTGTGTATCCATACAGGGTTACATGAGAAGGGAGGGAAAGGGAGACATCCAGACTGGGCTGTTCACATAGGTCATCTTGGGGTGCTGGCGTGTGGTGAGTTGGCAAGCACGAAGAGCTGCTTTTACAATGCAACCCTGGAGTGAAACCTGCATAGAACTTCCCTTCCTTTGCTTCATGAATCACTAACAGCTACAAGAAAAAAGAGCAAACATCAGACATATTCAGTTCTGACTTTATGATAGATTGTATTTTTTTCCTTCCCAGAAGCATTTTCCTTATTTCTATCTGAATTCAAAATAGTGAGATTGTTTTGTTTGTTTTAACAATTCAATTCTCTTTACTTTTATTTCAGAATTTGCAACTTTAGATTTTTACACTTTTTCCCTAGGTTTTTATTCAGGTTTAAACTTATTATGGTGCCCATGTTTTTAAAGGTAGATCGATGGGTACTCTTGTTTCCTATGCCCTTACTGATGCTATTCAGTTTTTTGTTTGTACTTTTAGCCACAACAGAACATGTTTCTATGAGCAAATTTTATTAATACTCAAATATTCTATCCTAGGTTATAATTAATAGGTGAGAATTAATTGTCTTTTTAAAATTTTTCCTTTTTCCGATTTCTTTCTTTATTTTCTTTCTTTATTTATTTTTGGCTGTGTTGGGTCTTCGTTGCAGCACATGGGCTTTCTCTAGTTGCGGCGAGCACGGGCTACTATGCGTTTGGATGTGTGGGCTTCTCATTGTGGTAGCCTCTCTTGTTGTGAAGCACAGGCTCTAAGCACACAGGCTTCAGTAGTTGCTGCACACGGGCTCAGTAGTTGTGGCTTGCGGGCTTTAGAGCGCAGGCTCAGTAGTTGTGGCACACGGGCTTAGTGGTTCCATGGCATATGGGATCTTTCTGGACCAGGGCACAAACCCATGTCCCCTGCATTGGCAGGTGGATTCTTAACCACTGCGCCACCAGGGAAGTCCCGAGAATTAATTGTCTGAAAGGTCTCTTACTCAGTTGAGGTGGATCAGGAAAGGTTACCTGGAGGAGGTGTGTGATACATAAAAGGAATTCAAATGTTTGCCAGTGAGGACACTTCTAAACTGACACTGAAAGGGCAAGTAGGAATTAGCCAGAGAATTGGGAGAACAGACAGGTTATTCCAGACAGAGGAAATACTAATAATAACAACTGGCATTTATTGAGACAGCCTGCATTTATTGGAAATTCACTATGTACAAAGTAACTCGATAACCTCTTTGATACATTAGCTCACAGATTCTACACATTAACCTTGTATTTCCAATCTACAGATGAGGAAACTGAGGCTTAGATTCAGTGGCCTGCTCCGGTGTCAAGGCCTCTTAAAACACAGTGAGGGGACTTCCCTGGTGGCGCAGTGGTTAAGAATCCACCTGCCAATGCAGGGGACACGGGTTCGAGCCCTGGTCCAGGAAGATCCCACATGCCACAGAGCAACTAAGCCTGTGTGCCACAACTACTGAGCCTGTGCGCCTAGAGCCCATGCTCCGCAACAAGAGAAGCCACTGCAATGAGAAGCCCATGCACCGCAACGAAGAGTAGCCCCCGCTCGCCGTGACTAGAGAAAGCCCATGTGCCTCAACGAAGACCCAACACAGCCAAAAATAAATAAATGAGTAAATAATACGAAACACACACACACACGCGCGCACACACACACACACACACACACAGAGTAAGGGGTGGAATTGGGGTTCAAACTCCAGTCTGTCTGTTGCAAAGCCTGAGCTATTACCCGCTGTAGTGTACAGCCTCCCCTAACTGCAGGTGTAAGAGGCTGTATTCTGTCTCCTGAATGTATTGGGTTACTTAACA
The DNA here is from genome assembly GCF_008692025.1 of Phocoena sinus. NCBI lineage: Eukaryota > Metazoa > Chordata > Mammalia > Artiodactyla > Phocoenidae > Phocoena > Phocoena sinus. The sequence goes on from NC_045779.1 coordinate 40,473,147, forward strand.
ACTCACCCAGGCATGACCATACTACCTTCTTCACATTTCACTACCTGAAAGAATTTTGTAACGTTTCACACCTGGATGTTTGTGCACCTTGCCTTCTAGATCTTTTAGAAAAATGTTCAGTGAAGCAATTTCCAGCATTAACCTGCAGGTGGTCCCAGTATTAATACTATTCTATTCAGAGAAGTATCTATGTATTCTATTCTGTTTCTAGAAATTTTAAGATACCTAACTCTACTGAGTGGGGAAAATATTTTCCCTAAGGTAATTCAATAATTTAAACACATTTTTTTCCTAATTTTTTTTCTGAAAATCTAAATAGTTTTTATAATAGGTTGTCTTCATTAACTGTTCTTTATTCATATATGTGTATAAAGCACTAAATGACAAGGATTCTATTCTATTCCAAGTGAAGGTAAGGTCGTCAAAACTCTGCCTCATTTTCAGCTCTGTCTTTGGGATCGCTTGTTTACCAGGAACAGAAATCCTCTTAAACAAGCTAAGGAAAAAATGAGGAATTTGCCTTAAGATGCCAGAGTATCTCATGGATCCTGAAGGAATCAAGTTGACTTGGGTCTCCAAAGAGGCTAGGAAAGGAACTGGAAGAAAATCAGGAACCTACATTATTCTGGAGTCAAGTGTTCTCTATTTCTGATTCTCTCTGTTCACTTGCTTTATTATTTCTACTGCAGATCAGCCACTTCTATTTCAGCACACAAGGACCCCCTACCGGTTTTGGATGACTCCCAGGTCAACGTACAGCTGAGTTAGACTCTGAGTTCCCTGGTTTAAACGATCTGAAGGTCTGCTGGCCCACTAATAAACTGCTTCCCCCCGACATCCAGCCCTGGTCTGAATAATTCTGAGCAAGGAAGTGCGGGATCACTTAGTATATAGTATGTAGGGTTCCCCTCCAGGGCCTTGGAGAGGATGGATCTCTAAGAATAGTAAAGGGGGTAGGGCTTGCTGCCATTAAAGTAGTAGTCTACAGACAGTAGTAACAAGAGAAGTAACATTTTACATGAAATCAGCCAAGATTAGATATTCCTGTCCAGCTGGACATATACAAATGCAATGCAAATATTTTCAAGATGCCTTAATGGAACCTTTCTGAATTCACATATCCAAGTATGGCTCTTAGGAAAATGTTGTTTGATGCCCAAGAACGATGTAGTCTATAAATAATGCTTTCTTTCCATTTTCATAGGATGAAGTTTGACTTGGACCTTAGTCACAGACTTGTGACTTGAGGAAGACTCTTAGTGTAAAATGTATTAACTGTAACACATTTCAAGAAAATTCATGTTCCTACCCCATGGGTACCTGGCACGTGCCAGGTGATCCATGTATGTTTATCAAGTGAGTGAATGTCAAGTATTGCCAGTCTTTCAAGAACCGTGCCACTCTGTTAGGTAAGCAGATAAGAATGTTTTGCCTCCTGTTTTATTCAGGGGACAATTTATGTATTATACAATTTTGACTTTCCTGCCTGTGTCCTGCTGCCCAAAATGTGACACTTTTGTTCAACATTAGCACCGAATCAAATTATAAGACTCAAATCAGCCAACTTCCCTGGCAAAGGGTTGACAGAGGTGAATGGAGAGAATAGTGGAAATACTGAGGCTAAGAATAGATATTTTGGATTGTTGGTAGATTTTTATCATGGTCTCCGCTCACTTGCCATTATTAGCATGGGTAATGAATAGCTGGCTAGCTGGATTTCCTCTTAGTCTCAGGTTCTATCACAATTTGAGTGAATTTAATCAGGACTGATGGTAATAAATGGATTTCTAGCCTGGACCCCTGGGAACTTTCCAGGGGATGGTGAGTGGAAGAACAACTGAGAACAACCAAGTGGCATATTTGTCTCTCTGCAGTTTCCTGCTGTGACAGATCACCCTGGAACATACACCTGCTTGTCCACAGTTATCATATGATATCCTTAGATACCATAATGATAGAATCCAATGTGTCAGCTTGGGTTTAAAAATATGTCTCTAGTAGCTTTCGTTTTTATTATTTCATGTTGCCTGGTTCTCATTATTTCTTATTTTTTATATTTCTGCATGTTAGTCTCTATATTCTGTTCATTTGTTATATTTTCTTCTAAGATTCTTGAGGAAGGGTGTTTATTTTTTAGCAATCAGTGACACTATTTGGGAAGTGATGAGTTTTGCTATTGTATTTGCTGTGCCCCTCAAAGTACAGTCCTCAAATGAAGGACTTGAAAACGTATATTAGAGAGGAGCCTCTGGCTCTAGTCACAAGCTACACTTAGTGTATTAGATATATTCCACAAAATTCTACTGAATTTTCGTCCTCATCAGGTTAAAAAAATTCCAGTTAGCAAAACACACAAATAGGTGACTATAGACTGAATGTCTGTGTCCCCCGCAAAGTACATATGTTGAAACCCTAATCTCCAAGGTGATGGTACTTGGTGGTGGGGCCTTTTGGGAGGTGTTTAGGTCATGAGAGCATAGCCCTCATGGATAGGACTTGCATCCTTACAAGAGGCTCCAGAGAACTCTCTCACCTCTTTTACCACATGAAGACACGATGAAAAGACAGCTGTCTATGATGAACCAAGAAGCCTGCTCTCACCAGACACTGAATCTGCCAGTGCCTTGGTTTGGACTCCTCAGCCTCCAGAACTATGAGAAATAAATTTTTGTTGTTTATAAGCCACCCAGTCTATGATATTTTTCTTATAGCAGCCCAAACAGACTAAGACACAGGCCTTCATCATTTCCAAGTTCAGACGTGCTTCTAACACCGGGGGACAAGGCCCACCCCCACTCAGCATGGGTAACTTTTTTGTAGCCAGCTCTTGTGTAAGTGCTTTCACTGTGCGTGATTTTTACACAGTCAGATTATCCTTTGGCCACAACTGTTCATGCATTTGAGCACAAGAACTTGAACATTTATTTGTTATCGTATATCTGATATTCTGTGACTGTCAAAATAGTACCATCGCCTTATCACATAAACTCTCAATGCTACATGACCATTGATTAAAAAATACCCAGTCACTGAGAGTCTCATAAACACCAAGAGCCTTGGGGTGTGTCTTCAGGTGCACAGCTACATTCCTTCAACAGATGCATCTGCTAATTCATTTTTATCAATGCCTGCCCAAGCTGAATCAGAGAGCAGCCACCATGTTTCTTGTTAGGTGGATGCCCCAGTAAACAGCAATAGCTATGAAAGCCAGTGGAGAAGTGCATTTTCCCCTTTCACTGGAATTCGAATTTATTTGATGGGTTCTTCACCGCTGGGGAGAAAAGGGGTATGACCTTGCCCAAAGCCTGGAGAGCGGACTAGATCTCTTTTGGGAGTAGAGGTGACATTTTGTGGCTTTGTGCATTTCTCTCACATTGTTCATTGTCCTTTGGAAAACTCCTTTCAGAAGTCTCCCCGTCTCAAGAAATTCTTCAACCCACAAATAAATTCTACCGAACCCACAGGATCCGAAACCCGTAGACCCGGGTTCAGTTTCCCTCCTTAGAAGCTGCTGACTTAGCGTGTGTAGCTGGACCCTTTTCTGCAGCAGGGGCTAAGATTACTTTCATCCAAATTACAGGATGACAGTGGCCCCTAGTTTGGCAGCCCTGCAGAAGTAGGAACGGCCATGTTCAGCCGTGTTCAACCCACAAAGAATCCATCTTAAAAATATAGTCGTAGCTCATTCTTCCAAAAACCAAGCCAGACCCACATTGACCCACCCAGGTGCCAGCTCAGTTTCTGTGGAATCAGAAACATCCTGATGCTACAACGCCCAGTCTCCTGATCTTTTTCTTTTCTTTCTTTTTTGCCCACTCTTCCATTTTTCTAAATTACCTCTTGGCTGCCAATGACTTAGATTTGCTTGTTGGGAGCCTGGTAGTTGGGACTTAAAACCAAAGAGGCAGACGTCTCAGAGGTTGTGTTCTCTAAAATTCTCTCCAGTCCTCTAAATTTCAAAACTTATATTTTGAAATATAAGTTCAAAAAATCTCAGGGTCTAGTATCTATATATCTACATCTATGTTTCTTAAAGACTCACAACTCTTATGCAGTATAGATTGAGTTTTAGATGAAAGTTTATCCAAGAAATATTTATTGTGTATCTTTATGCAGTCAGAATGAGAATACAGTGGTGAACAAGACAGAAAGATCCCTGGTTTCCTAGAGTGGGCATTCTAGGAGCAGAATGGCTCCATAGAATTATCTACTTCAGAAGTCAGAGAGAAAAATCGTGCTAGAAACTGGAAGGGAGTATGCATTTGCCGTGTTCTGTAGTGTACTATAGACACAGAATTGAAAAAAAAAGATTTCACAGGAAAATATTTCAGGTCGATTACTTCCATTCAGGAAATACATGCTCATTATTTTCTTCAAACTTGAAATTACTTTTTCCTTTGAAGTTCTCTTAAATCTGTTATTACTCAGGATCTCTATCCAATTTCTCATCAAATTGCCCTATTTGTAGCTTCCGAACGTTAACACCTCGATGCTGAAATGGAGTCTATAAAATGCGTTAGGGGCTTAAACTGTGTGTGAGGCAAAAATGGTATTTAAGCCCTTAATGAAATTCTGAGCTTTGGAAAGTGTCGCATTTTGGGTTTATGGGAGTCTTTTTTTACTTCCTTTTTTTTGGGGGGGGGTGGGGTGGGGTTAGGGAGGGTGGGAAATACTCAATACACATTTAATATATTTATTGTCTTCTTTTTTAAAATACAATTTTCATGAACTAGCCATTTTATGAAAATTTCACATTGCTTGACGGCATCTGTAAACTTCGTGTGTGTGTTTTTCCAACTCTCAAAGCAGTTTCTTCGTACTGGTCTGATTCTCACAGGCATTAAAGCTAAACATGTCTCTCGTCGCTTCACCGATCTTTCTCCAGAAAAGTGAAAGTGAAGAGAAAAGAAAATAGAGAAAAAAGGAGCACGGAGGAGGAGAGAGAAAAACGTGGGGAGAGAGTTGGGGGGAGGGGGTGTAAGGGAGTCAGAAAATGAAGGAATACTAGAGCACTGGAGCACAGACTGCGGACGCGCAGACCCAGAGCAGCCACAGCGCGGAGCTGCTGGTGGCCACTGGCCCCCGGAGCTGCCAATCCGGGCGTAATCCTGTAGGAATTTCTCCCGGGTTTAGCTGGGAGTCACACTGCCGCCTCCTCTCCTCGAGACGCCGGGAGAAGCCCGGAGAAGCGGGCTCCGGAGGGAGGCTGGGAGCGGTAGGAGAAGAGGAGGAGGAGAAAGGGAGGAGGACCCTGGGAGGGAGGCGGCGGCGCGGGAGGAGGAGGGGCGCAGCCGCTGAGCCACTAGCTCCGCTCCGACGCGCTTGTCTCCAGATACTCCGGGAGCTCCAGCCGCGCGGATCAGGCGCTCCCACCGCTCTGTACCCAAACTTCAGCTGCAGCTACATTCCAGGGCACCTAATTTATTCCTCAAAAATCAGAAACGGAGCCGCGACACGGAGAAGGAGTCCGCGGAGGAGTACAACAACAGCAGAGCAAGAAGAGCTCCACAGAGCTGCCTCACCGGAGCAACAGCTAGGCATCGGTTGTGTAGGAACCAACAAGTGAGAAGGCGCCGCGTTCCCGGGGCGCAGCCGCAGGCGCAGCAGGAGGAAGCGAGAGCCCGGAGCCCGAGCTCCCGAGCCCGAGCCGCGGTCGCTGCGGCTGCTCTGCCCCGGTCCTTCTGCGCAGGCGGCGCTGGGCGAGAGACTTCGTTTTTCCCTCGTTGTAAAGCGGTGGCTGGGAGCAGCCGGGCCCCGGGGAATATGCGGCGCGCTTGGATCCTGCTCACCTTGGGCTTGGTGGCCTGCGTGTCGGCGGAGTCGGTGAGTGGGCCAGGCTGGGGACGCGCGCGCCGTTTAGGGTGCAGAGACCGAGCAGAGGCCGCAGAGCCCGTGGGGAATCGGGGAGCGCCACCTGGGGGATGCCCCCCACTCCCAGACGTGCCCCTCGGACCCCGGGGATCTGCTGGGACAAATGAGCTCGCTCCTCTACTCCTCTCCCCCTTCGCTTCCCGCAGAAAAGCGCCGCTCGCTGGAGTTGTCCCGAGGTTCCCCGGGATGAGGGCAAGAGTACTGCAGTTTTGTCGAACCGCAGAGGCCCCTGAAGTCACTCCCAACTTCTTCGCAGTCGGAGGGTCTTGCTTCGTGGCCGGGAAGGACCGATGGGGAAGGGTGGCCGGAGAGAGGAAGCCCGGATAGGGCTGCGAGGGAACTGGTCCCCTCCGCGCGCTCCCCGAGACCCGGAGACGCCCTGGAAACTTTGGGGTCCCTTCTCCTGCACACCATCCCCCCCCACCCAACCCCCACGCCAGCTTTCCTACTCGATTGAATGCAGGTTCTGGGGAGATGGGGCTCAGTTTTAAGAAACCCTTGAGTGTCCGGAGAGGAAAGTTTGCAAAAAGTTCTTTTGTTTGATGTTCCTCTGGCTGGGGCAAGGGAGCACACACTACGTGGAAACGCTACCGGCGGAGGGCAGTCCTCGGTCCCGCGGTGGGTGAGCGGAACGCGCCCGAAAATGCCGGGGTGCGGGCCGCTAGACTCTCGGTGGTGCGGCGACCCGTGCTTCCTGCGGGGCGGGGGGCAGCTCGCGGGCCCTTAGGGACAGGAGGGCATTTCAGTATGGATTGCACTCGAGTGCAGCAGCGGGGCGAGGCGGGGTACTGTGACACTGTGATCGGCCTCGGGTCGATCGGCCTCGGGTCGCCCGGCCGCTCGGAGACCGAGGCTTCCATCCCGCCATGCTTGCTTGGTACCCGGCGGGAGTACCCCGAGGCCCGGAGGAGTCTCTTCTCTGGCGGGGGCCGGCTGCGGGCACCCAGCCTCCCTCCCCGGCCTCGGCCGTGGGAACTCGGTTTCTCCTCCTCTGGGTCGCGTTTCGGGGGGTTGGAGCTTGTTTCCCTAAGACGCCCAATGAGCGCCCTCTAAAGAGAACTGCCTCCTGGGCTTTCACTTGTGCTTGGCGGCCCCTACCTGGGCGCCCTGAGCTTTGTCCGCGATCCCGTCTGCAGCCTCAGTGCGGTCCGGGGCCTCGGTTAGCGAGTGCAGCTGTTTCTGTCCCTTCCAGTTCCCCATATCTCTTCCCTTTGCCACCGAATAACTTGTCCATTTCTAATAAACTGAACCGCCTCTTCGAAGACAAATAATGTCATCTTTAGAGGTGGTTTTGTGAGATTTTCCTCCTCTCCTTTGGCGTGTTATTTCTCCCTTCTCCCCCCACCCCAGCCCACTTTTTTGAGTTGATGCGATTTAGAATTGGGAAACCTCTTTGGCACTCAGCAGCAGATGGGTATTTTTCATCGGTGTGGGAGCCTCTGTGTGTGCTAGCAGGTGCCCAAACGTTAGGCGAGATTGGAGAGCAAGTTAGGATTGTAAACTGAACACAGTAGATGAGAATTTGGGTGCTCCGGCTGTAGAATAGAACTCCGAAACTTATCAGCATTTCTCTTTGGCAAGTGATCGTTTTATCCCTTGGGATTGGTAATCTCCCAGCCAGTTATGAACTTTGGCTCTTTGCACACCGAAAGGGAGAGATTCTCTGTTTATTTCAGAAAAACATTATTGCTCATCTTGTTGCAAAACAGGGCAAAGGGAGAACTCCATCTAAAGATTTTCAGGAGAAGCCTGCCTGCCTAAAAAGCTGTACAGGATTAAGGGGGTCCCTTTTTTGCTGCGTCCTGTTCATAAATTTGCTAGAAAGGGTTGATGTTTGGGGATTCTAGAGGAATAATGTCTCCTTGGAGTTTTGCATAAATCTGACAGCGCTTCTTTTTTTTTTTTAGCATCTTTATTGGAGTATAATTGCCTTACAATGTTGTGTTAGTTTCTGCTGTATGACAAAGTGAATCAGCTATATGTATACGTATATCCCCATATCCCCTCCCTCTTGCGTCTCCCTCCCACCCTCCCTATCCCACCCCTCTAGGTGGACAAAAGCACCGAGCTGATCTCCCTCTGACAGTGCTTCTTAAGGAAGCTTTTTGGCTGAACTATACCTGTCTTCTCTGGTGACACCTCTACCCCCAACTCTGTGCCTTTGGGGTTCTAATATTTCTCATTTCCAACCAGCATTGGATGCTTTCCAAGTGAGCTGTTTCACTGTGGTAGATACTGTTTTCAGTAATCGGAATATCATTCAAAAGGGTGATGAGATATTTTTAAAATGTCAACTTGAAGACTGTAGCAGAGAGTCTTCATTAGGCAGTGAGTCCATTTTTCTCAATAGAAGCTTTTTCAAGGCCCAGGACATCCAATAGTCCATTTAAATTACTTTGCAGCCTCTGTTTCACATGTAGCAGCATAAATGTATGCGAAGTTGAAAGACTTCACTTTTCAACATTTAGTTATTAGAGTACCTTATTTCCAGTACTTCTAATTTTAATTGGAAAACTGCAACTGTTTTCTGGGAGTTAGAAGTAGTGATCATCTGAGCGTAAAGCCTCTCATTTTTAAAAGGAAAAACATCTCCAGTTAGTGCATTCTTGAGTTTTATACTAAGTTCAAGGGGGGGAAAAAAAAGAGGTTCTCAGCAACCAAGGCTCAAAGCTGTCTGTGGAAAGGAACTTGTGGCCCTGCCTTTCTGGACGCTGGAGACAGCAGGGCGAGCCTGGTCATGGCGGTGCATTTATACCTCCCACCGGCATGCGAGAGGAAAGACTGACAGAGTGTGGCAGTAGTGATATGCTGCTGCTTTTCTATCAATTTTTTACATGACTGTTTATCTTCAGAAATAATACATCGCAGACTGCCATAAACACGTAATTTGAACTGGACGTATGTTTAAGAAAAGGAAGCGTTTTGAACTAGTGGAATGTTTTGCACATGCTTAGATGTGTGTAAATTAAAAGAAACTGTCAAGTCATTTGGACCCATGCATTACGTCTCAGTGTATTATGAAAGGCAGGCATCGGAAAGCTTGCATTTGAAGGAAAAATTAAATTGGAACCATATAACCTTTTGCAGTTCTTTAAAAAAAATACATTTTGGCTGCTCTAGTAATCTGGCAAATCGTACTTGCTAGGGAATCTTAGAGAAATAAGGGCTCTTTCTCTGTTAGTTGGATATTAGCAGTAGGTAGATGTCACTTGAGAAGGAAAGATCTTATTAAGGCCAGGCTTGTGGAAGATGGGCATACAGAGGAATTTGGGTACACGCTCCAACTCCTGCTTCTGGGACCTGGAACGTATAATTTTGAAGGTGCTTGCCATTTGAGGAACTGTGGAATATGATTACACACAAGGCACCTTGGATAATCATTAGTTTGGAAGGGATTTCAAAAGATCATCTAGTTTTTTACCTGCGTAGAACTAGTTCTCAAGTCTCCTAGAAGCCCCCAGAGACCTGACCTGCCAGCTTCAGGGGGCCCTGAGTCTCCTCAGGTTGGCAAAGCCTGAGGCTGACCAAGCCACACAGAGGCCGGCCAGCTCTGTCAGTTCAGGTTTACAGGGAGTCCGGTGGCTTAACGCCACAGTGCTATCGGCATGTCAGCTGGCAGTGATCTCAGGTCATGTGAAGAATGTCATCTGAGTTTAGATTCTCACGAGATTGTCTCTCCTCCTTTGCCAAAAATCAACCCAAAAGATCTTGCCCATCGTTTTTTTCTTCCCAAGACAGAAGACCTGCTGTTCATGTCACTGTCGAAGGTACATTCCGGTATTTCAAAACCACCTAATTCTTTCATGCACCAGAAGCCAAAATAAAGTTTTAGAGAAAAGCAAGAAGTAATGAAGGAGAGCTTTCGCTGAAAACAAGCTACTCTTTTTTAGTCACCTCTGCCAGTACCATCATCTTAATTCTAGATTTGAATCGGATTTGAATCCTGAAGTCCAGTCCTTGACCCGTTCATCTTTGTTGACTTTCATGACCAGTTGGCCACTATATGTACCTACATGTTGTTCAGTCCATGATATTTATTCAGCATCTATTGTACTAAGTGCTCAGGATAAAGGCGTAATCAATCCAGGCAGCCAGGAAGTGTTCCCCTTCAGGTTTTTCTTTGTTGGCACCTTGCCAGCACGTGCCCCATGTCAACAGCCTTGCCATTGCCCTTCCTGGCCCAGATGCTCACCTGCTGTTTGATTTACCCTGTACCGCTTGGATTGTGTTTTCTTGTTATCATGGTGTGGAGTCTAAATACCTCTGCCAGATTTATATGATGCTCCAGAATATCGCTCCTTCCTAGTTAGTCTCACCCCCCTGCCCCCATCCCTCTCCATCACGTCTCCTCGCCCTCGCCCACTCATCTCACTTTTGTGAACGCTCCCTGGACATAGCCACCTCTTCAGTGTTTCTCCTTTTAAATTCTGTTGATTCAGATCCAAGCTCCAGACAGCCTTTCACGACTGATCTAGCCATTGTTTTTCTCTTTCTGTAAATAGTAAGGCAGGCTGACAATCAGAATCAATGTAAGTATGTAAAAATAGAGCTTTCTAACAATCAGAAGCCTAAAGGGGGTCGGGGGATTTGTATTTTTATAAAGCATCTCAGATGATGCTAATGAATTAGCTACATTTGGGAACCACTGGTCTAGTCACACACTTTACCCCTTCTACGTGCTATTTCGTGTTAGTCCTGGGGCTCCCAGGGATAAGAAGCTTTGTGACCCTGAGGGACCAGCGTAGAGATAAAGGGTTTGGGTGGGGGAGATGTTGGTACTTTGCCGCTTTACTCCGTGTTAGGACTTGGACAAGATACTGACACCTTGAGTCACTTAAAAAAATACATATGTGCGTGTGCATGTAAATTGCGCCTGAGAATGCCTTTATAACAGGGTTGTTGAGAGGCTAAAATGAGGGAGCATGGGAGTGGTACCTGAGGCACAGAAAGTAAGTGTTGTTCTTTTTCCTTCTTCTTTCTTGGGCTGTTTTCTTGACTCTGAAATGAGAGAGCCATATATGATATTCTTGAGGCCCCTTAGCCCTCTGATGTTTTGGAGATTGGCACTATCTGAGGGGAAGGTCCTTGTTTCCACACCTTTGACCCCTGCAGTAAACACCTGTTGATGCTCCATACTTAAGGGCAGGTGCCCATGGCTGGGGCAGTCAGGGTCAGTTGGTCCTGCTGAAGCTCCCCTTTGCTCTGGCCACTGGGGTCAGCTGAATCTACCAGCTTGGGGGTGGACCTGGGTTAGTTTGCAAGTTTTGACTCTCGACCTCAGTTTCGTCAACACTGTGGTGTTGAAGAATAAAAAGACAAATCCAGTGCCTCCCATCAGTGTACATTCCTGCTTCCTCCCGTGTCCATGTCCTTTGGCTGAGTTGAGATTCTAGCAGGTCGGAAGGAGAGAGTTACAGCGGCATGGCATGCTTAAGTGCCACTGGGTATCTAGAATGAGGTGGCACGGGAGGTCAGGGCATGTTGGGCAGCTGTGAGTAGCAATAGCGAGGATTTTTATTTTGTAAGAGTAGACACGCATGGAAGAATTTCTTCTCTTAGCAATTTGAGATGTGGGTCCTACTATTAAAAATCTCCATTGCATTTTGACGAGCCTGTTTCAGAAGGGCAACATTGGTTTTAACAATAAGGCTAGAGGGGTGATTGCCTCTGAGTAGGAAAGGACACTGTTGAAATAGACTGTGTACATCTGTTTTTCTTGGGTGTCTCAAAGAATTGGTGGGACTAGGAGAAAGTCATTGGAGATTTCCCATTTGAATCAGCAGTGAGGCCAACTGGTACCCCAGTCGATGATGTGAGAGTCAGGTCATGGTGTTGGACTCCAAGCTATAGAAAAATATTATTAAAGACAAGATATGTTTTCACATTTCTCTCCTCTGTTGTTGAACCTGTTCTGTGAAAAATGTCACAAAGATGCAGTAAAATGTGTCCTTTACAAAGCATTTTGATGTTTTCTTATCTTTATACAGGTATATTAAATACCAATAGTACAGATATCTAAGGAATATGTACAATTAATAGAGTTTAGTCTCACGGTAAGAATGACACACGGAGGAAGATATACAAATATTAAAGGAAGATTATATTTTTAAAGTTCTTATCATAAAAAGAGTAAGAGTTAAATATGTATTTTTGTACAATGTATTGTTAAATATAAAGATAGTGAAAATAAATGTACAGTATTGAAGGCAAAAGAGAGGCTTTGCACACATGTAATTAACCATCTTAATCCCTATGGGACCTCAGCTTTCCCATCTACAAAATGATAAAGTGAACTAGAAGAACCTTCTGTCTTTAATATTTATTTTTTTCTATATGCTTCAGGGTATGATTGGAGCAATGTTAAGATTAACCTAATCAATAAGTAATTATTAAGCTCCTGCCAAATACTTACTATTTTATTACTGGAGCAAGGAATTTATTCACATTACAGAAATGTAATGCTACTGGTAAAATGCTGGTGGTAATCAGTTAACTTGAGCTAACTATTCACCATGTACTGGGATTATATACGTTGCTCTGAATATTCATGATCTAATATCTAGTGTTTTCCCACATATCTTCTGATAGAAGCCAATGTAGCAGCAAGAGCGGTTGATGTGATGGAACTCACTTTCATTCTAGAAAGAAGACAACATGACTTGTTGATGTCATCTGGAGGGCTTTTGAAGCATAAGCCACTGAGGGTCTCAGGCTTCTCATTTGGTTTCTGGCCTTGACCTTCATTTCCAGAGAGGGGCCTTTAACTGCCTTCCCTTTGGTTCCTTTCTATAGCACCGGAGCCCAGCGTCAGTGCTGTAGAGACCATAGCAAGAGTCTAAATGAGCAGGCAGTATGGTACAGTGGTTCAGAGCCTGGGCACTGGAGTCAAGACTTGCCTGAGTTAGAATCCACTTACTGTGTAAACTTGGGCAAGTTTCTAAACCTCTCTGTGCTCAGTTTTCTCATCTGTAAAATGGAATATTATCAAATAGGTTCTTAGGATTACATGGGACAGAACACACTGGAGCTTTTAACACAGTGGCATCTTCACACTCTGTGTCACATGTTAGTTACTCGCGTTCTGTCTTCTGCTTCCCTAAAGGGTGGGGGCTTGACACTCTGTGGGCACATCTGATAAGCTCCAGCCCAGAGGGTGGCCTGGAAACTACACGATTGAGCCTGCGTTTTCATAGCTGGGGTTCTTTCCCTGCCTTGGGGAGGCCTAGCTCTACCTCGAGATACTGGGGACATTTTTGTGTAGATATACTGGGAGATACTGTGGGTTTGGTTCCAGACCACCACAAAAAAGCAAAGATTGCAATAAAGCGAATATCACAATAAAGTGAGCCACATGAGTTTTTTGGTTTCCCAGTGCATATAAAAGTATGTTTATACTGTACTGTATTCTGTTAAATGTAGTGTGTTGTGTCTAAAAAAATCAGTGTACATTATCGTAATTAAAAAATATTTTATTGCTAAAAATGCTAACCATCATGTGAGCCTTCAGCGAATTGTAATCTTTTTGCCAGTGGAGGGTCTTGCCTTGGATGTTGGTGGCTGCTGACTGATCAGGGTGGTGGTTACTGAAGGCCGGGGTGGCTGTGGTTTCTTAAAACACGGCAACAGTGAAGTTTGCCGCATAGGTTGACTCTTCCTTTCATGATTTCTCCGTAGAATTTGGTGCTGTATGATAATTTTACCCACAGTAGAACTTCTTTCAAAACTGGAGTCAATCCTGTCATACCCTGGTGCTGCTGTATCAGCTTGGTTTATGTCATATTCTAAATCCTTTGTTGTCATTTCAACGATCTTTACCAGGAGTAGATTCCATCTCAAGAAACCACTTTCGTTGCTCATCCGTAAGAAGCAACTCCCCATCCGTTCACGTTTTATCATGAGAGGGCAGCAATTCACTCATATCGTCAGGTCCCACTTCTAATTCTAGTTCTCTTGCTCTTTCCACCACATGTGCAATTACTTCCTCCACTGAAGTCTTGAGCCCCTCAAAGTCATCCCCTCAAAGGGTTGGAATCAGCTTCTTCCAAACTCCTGTGAATGTTGATATTTTAACAGATGTTCTTAATGGCATCTAGAATGGTGAATCCATTCCAGAAGGTCTTCAATTTGCTTTGTCCAGATCCGTCAGAGGAATCACTGTCTATGGCCCTACAAAATGTGTTTTTTTAAATAGTAAGACATGAAAGTTGAAATGATCCGTGGGCTGCAAAATGGATGTTGTGCTTGTAGGCATGAAAACAACATTACTGTCTTTGTACATCTTCATCAGAGCTCTTGGGTGACCAGGTGCATTGTCAATGAACAGTAATATTTTGAAAGGAATCTTTTTTTTTCTGAGCAGTAGGTCTCAACAGTGGGCTTAAGATTAAGTAAACCATGTTGTCAACAGATGCGCTGTCATCCAGGCTTTGTGGTTCCATTTGCAGAGCACAGGCAGAATAGATTTAACATAATTCTTAAGGGCCGTAAAATTTTCTGAATGGTAGATGAGCATTGGCTTCAGCTTTGAGTCACCAGCTGCATTAACTCCTAACAAGGGAGTCAGCCTATCCTTTGAAACTTTGAAACGAGGCACTGACTTCTCCTCTGTAGCTGTGAGAGTCCCAGATGGCATCTTCTTCCAATAGAAGGCTGTTTCATCTACATGGAAAATCTGTTGTTTAGTGTAGCCACCTTCATGAATTATCTCGGTTAGACCTTCTGGATAACTTGCTGCAGCTTCTACATCAGCACCTGCCGCTTCACCTTGTGCTTTTACGTTACGGAGACGGCTTCTTTTCTTAAACCTCATGAACCAACCTCTGCTAGCTTCAAACTTTTCTTCTGCGGCTTCCTCACCTTTCTCAGCCTTCATAGACTTGAAGAGAGTCAGGGCCTTGCCCTGGTTTAAGCTTTGGCTTAAGGGAATGTTGTGTCTGGTTTGACCTTCTAACCAGACCATTAAACTTTCTCCATATCAGCAATAAGGCTGTTTTGCTTTGTTATCATTTGTGTGTTCACCTGAGTAGCACTTTCATTTCCTTTAAGAACTTTTTCTTTGCTTTCACAGCTTGGCTAACTGTTTGGCACAAGAGGCCTAGCTTTTGGCCTCTCTTGGCTTTTGAGATGACTTCCTCACTAAGCTTAATCATGTCTAGCCTTTGATTTAAAGTGAGAGACTCTTTCTTTCACTTGAACATGTAGAGGCCACTGTAGGGTTATTAATTGGCCTAATTTCTATATTGTTGTATCTCAGGGAATAGGGGGGCCCGAGGAGAGGGAGAGAGATGGGGAACTTCTCCGTGGAGCAGTCAGAATACATCCAACAGTTATTAAGTTTGTTGTTTTATATGGCCGAGGCTCGTCCCCAAAACAATTACAACGGTAACATCGAAGATCACTGATCACAGATCACCATAACAAATATATTACTAATGAAAATGTTTGAATATTGTGAGAATTACCAAAATGTGACACAGAGACACGAAGTGAGCAAAAGCTGGTGGAAAACTGGCGCCGATAGACTTGCGAGACGCAGGGTTGCTGCAAACCTTTAATTTAAAAAAAAATGCTGTATCTTTGAAGCACAATAAAACAAAGTATGCCTGTACTCACCCTTTTCTCTAAATGTGGGTTGATGTGAGAGAATATGTCATTGATTATTTCTGGCCCATGAAAAGTTTCTCCAGTAATTTTATCTTTACAAATCTCTCCAAAGGAAATAATCGTAGCTGGGTAAATGTATTTATTGAAGCTTTACTTATAATAGTTAAAAAAATGGAAACAACCTACGTGTATAATACTAGAGGAATGGTTAAATAAAAGATTCTAAATTATACATTAATTATCATACAACCATTAAAAATATATTGGAAGAATGTTTATAACTTGGAAACTTTTTATAATAGAAAAAAAGTCAGATATAAAACTGTGTATAGACAGCATTGTAAATCAACGATACTTTAATAAAAAAACTATGTATAGTAAAACCCTGGTTATATTGAATAAATTTAAATATATCTACACATATATGTATATACTATGTATTTATGTATCCACAAACCTGTGCATTGATGAAATTGCATAGAACTAAATACACACAGACACAAACACAAATGAGTACAGGGAAAAGTGGGGAAAACTGGGGCTTCCCTGGTGGCGCAGTGGTTGAGAGTCCGCCTGCCGATACAGGGGACACGGGTTCGTGCCCCGGTCCGGGAAGATCCCACATGCCGCGGAGCGGCTGGGCCCGTGAGCCGCGTCCGGAGCCTGTGCTCTGCAACAGGAGAGGCCACAACAGTGAGAGGCCCGCGTACTGCCAAAAAAACCAAGTAAACAAAAAAAAAAAACTGGGGAAATCTGAATAAGATTGGTCAATTGTATCAATGTCAGTGTCCTTGTTTTTATATTTATAAAATGTTACCATTGGGGTAAACTGGGTAAAGGGTGCAAGAGAAGTCTCTGTGTTATTTCTTACAACTGCATGTGAATCTACAATTATCTCAACAAAAAATTCCATTAAAAAAAATGGCACCAGGGGACTTCCCTAGCAGTCCAGTGGTTGAGACTTCGCCTTCCAATGCAGGGGGTGCGAGTTCGATCCCTGGTCAGGGAGCTAAGATCCCACATGCCTCACGGCCAAAAAAGCCAAAACAGAAACAATATTGTAACAAAAATTCAATAAAGGCTTTAAAAAAAATTGTCCAAAAAAAAAAAAAAAAAAAGAAAAAAAACCTTAAGAAAATGGCACCAGACCTAGATGGTTTTACAAATAAGTTTTGCTGATCCTTCAAGGAACAGATACTTGTTCCAAAGCTTAGAGAATGACAGAAGATTTCATGAGGCTGGCATTATTCTGTGTCAAAGCCAGAAAAGGAAAGCACAAGAAAACAAATCTTTAGGCCAGTTTCACTTGTGATCATAGATGCCAAATTTTTATTTTATTTATTTACTTTTTAAACATCTTCATTGGAGTATAATTGCTTTACAATGGTGTGTTAGTTTCTGCTTTATAACAAAGTGAATCAGCTATACATATACATATATCCCCATATCTCCTCCCCCTTGCGTCTCCCTCCCACCCTCCCTATCCCACAATTTTAAATAGAATGTTATCAAACCGAGTACAGCAGCTTATTAAAAGAATAATGATGAGTTCAAGTAGGGTTTATCCAAGGAATGCTTTAGCATCAGAAAGCAATGCAGTTATTAACAGTTTAAGGGAGATAACAGTATGGTCATCTCAACAGATTCAGAAAAGCATCTGATAAAAATTTACAAAACTGTTAATATAAAGGTCTAATATCTGGTTAACTGAAGGCTTACTGTATTAGGGTTAGTACATCTGTGCTGAAGACTCAATACATTTGACATGTTTAGGAACCAAAAAGCCACTGTGTACTGAGTTGTTAGGCAACAGTCTCTGCATTGATGACAGGTGTGTGACCGTGCAGTAAATTATGGGTCATAACATAGATAGATCCTAATTCACATTAAGTTGTAGTTCTAGCGTTGTCATGTTTCACTTGTGTGCCCTCCCAAATTAAGATAACACAGGAGATGATATTGAAGGGTATGATGATGAGTCAGGTATGCTGTAGTTCAGTTTCTGGTATTACCACCTAAAAGCCACATGACCTTGGGGAAGTTTCTTATCATCTCTGAGCTCATTTTTCTCAGTGTAAAATTGGGAATTGTAATATTTTGCTTTTGGGTTAATTTTGAAGATTAGCCTCAATAATGACTGAAAACTTCTAACAAAAAACCTGACCCAAAGTAGGTGTTATAAACTCATTTGATCCTCTTTCCTTTCAGCTTTAAGTTTCATGATTCCTGAGTATATTATATATGCACAAATATGTATGCATGTTTCTTGTTTCTTGCTTGCATTCTGACCCTTAGCACCAAGGGATATATATATATATATATATATATATATATATATATATTTTTTTTTTTTTTTTTTGTACGCGGGCCTTTCACTGTTGTGGCCTCTCCTGTTGCAGAGCACAGGCTCCGGATGCGCAGGCTCAGCGGCCGTGGCTCACGGGCCCAGCCGCTCCGCGGCATGTGGGATCTTCCAGGACCGGGGGCGCGAACCCGCGTCCCCTGGATCGGCAGGCGGACTCTCAACCACTGCGCCACTAGGGAAGCCCACCAAGGGACATATATTTTCACACATTTATGACCAGTTTATTTTTCCCCAAGCAGGGTGTGATGCTGAATTATATTTTTTCTTTCCTGCATCATCCGTTTCCTGGATTACATTCAAGTAAAGCTCAAAATAGACTTGCATACGGGTTGGAAATTTAGTTGAGATTTGAAAAATCTAACATAGAACTTGGGATTATAATTGTAAAATGCTTAAAGGAGGTCTTATAAACACTGATTTATCTGTTAGGTTTACTAATGAATTAAAATCTTAACTTCATTTATGTCTCACCTCTGAACTCATTTAGATAAGAGTGCAGAGTATTTTGGTTTGAGTATTTTGTTTATTTTTGAGTTGATTCGATTTTGTAATTGTCCTGATTAGTTATTGGATGAAGTTTTATATTTGGTAAGTCAGTTAATAGTTAACTCATGTTACTGCACATCAAACAAGGGCAAAGCTCTTGCTTGTCTTGCAGATTAAAAAGAAATGACATGATACCTACCTTCAAGCAACTATTATCTACCTTTTGATTGTTTAGGGTAATTGCACCTGGGTTGAGCCCATATTTAACATATGCATTCTTTGTAAACTATGGATCAGTTTGTTTTTGTCTGAATCTAGTTAAATGTATCTAGCAATCAAAACTGCACAAGAACTACAGTTGAGAAGGATAAGAAGAACCCCTTGTAGAAGAGAAGTTACTGCTTTCCTAGAAAAAAGCCTTCCCTGAAGTGGCACAGTGTGCTAGAGAGAAACCAGAATTAGACATTGGATTTTCATACTTTTTAGTTTTCCTTCACCTGCTCTGCAAGCAAAGACTTCCGAATATTAAAATGTACAAAAGACACAAAGAGCAAGAAATTGTTTAGAACCTGTATAGGCTATTGATATTTATATCACGGGAGAAAGAAATCTTACATTTCATCCAGTTTAATTCTCCATACTTTATAAGCTTTGGACTCTTAAAGGGGAGAGCTAGACCTTATACTATGTGTTCAGTTGATCAAATAGTCTTAGCTGATGAAAGAAAGAGGTATACAAGTGTTGGGATGATTTTCACCATGTTCTTTTGGATTCTGCCTTTTCAGTATGTAACAATGGGTTTTGGAGCTAGAATTGACTTGTCCAAGATCACATAGTTAGTTAGTGGTGGAGTTACACGTTGGGCCCAGGCTATCTGATTTGTTGCTGTTTTCTTCTTACCATAACACATTCCCTTTTCGGCTCCGTCCTCTCCCTTATTCCCTACACTAATGATTAGCACCTAATACACTTACTTCTGCCACATGTTTGATAAATAAATGAAATTCCAAGTGGAACATACATTATATGTTATATACTCTGCATCGGTGTGTTTTGCGCAAAATGAATATTTAAAGTGATGTTGAGATAATTTCAGAATTTCCAGCAAAAGATGTGCTCTGCTAACTTCTTTATTGTCTGTGCACCTTTTGGCTGATTAGGGGAGGAGGCCTGAGAGCACTAGGATCTGGAAGACCCAGAGAGAGAGAGAGACTGAAGTCCAGTTGATTTGTAAATCTTGGGAAGATTGTGGAGACTTGCAGGCAGAAAAGGAGATAAAAACTTCATGGAGATAAGAATCAAAACTGGAAGCGAAATCCTCATGAATTACTACCACATTTTATGTAGGTAGCAAACTGCTGTTGTAGGTTGAGGGGAGAAGAACATTCTTTGGGTTTTTATACTAAAATTATGTCAGAGCCTTCAGGGAAAAATGTCTATGGAACTGAGGGCCCAGGTAGAAGCACTTTTTGCCAGCATTGGATAATCTTCTAACATTTTTCTCTTGAGTACTGACGTCAATCTTAGTGTAATAACATGAATATATTTGAGTCCTACTTTTTCAGAAAATAAGTCTGTGGGATGATATTTTTAAGAATTGAATTTTGTTAAAAGACAATAACATGAGAAATTACTACAGTGATCTCCTACTGTGTGCTTAGAACTATGGTAGGTGTTTCCCATTTATTGCCTATAATTGTCTCACAACTGCTAGGCGGTATTACTTGCCATGGCTGTACTTTAGGTGACAGAGCAGAAGTCGGATCCTCAGTTTTTCTAGCTTTAAATAGCCCTGGCTTGATACTGTAGTCTTTCAAGAGAGCAGTGAGAGTGTTTAAATGTATAATCACTTTTTAAAGCAATCTGATGGGTGCAGCCCCCGTTAGTGATGGGTCAGACCCTTCATTTGCATTGTTGGGCTAATATTCTAGGTCACACATTTCCTGATTTCTTTACCAACATTTAGCATCTTACCTCAAAGGCTTCTCTCCCCAAGCTTCTGTCTATGGAGAGAATGGGAGAACTGAGTGTAGAATGAATAGGAATCTCTTTAAATACCACATCTGCTGGTGTCTGGCTGTAGGGCTTTCAGCAGGTTACTTAATCTCTCTGGGCCTCAGTTTTCTCATCTGTGGAAAGAAGACAAGTCACAGTAGCAGCTCATCGAGATGCTATGAGGATTAGAGTTCCTGCACGTCAAGCATTTAGGAGAGCGCCTGGTGTAGAATAGGCACTAGCTCCTGCTGATGCTAATTGAAATGGATGGCTAATTAGGTGTGCTGATCAAAGAAGAAAGCACCCTCTTTTGAGGTTTTGAAACTGAGACAGAAAAGAATGATGGTGCCACTGACCAGATGGGAAAGACAAAAGGAGAGGCTGAATTTTTTTCTTTTTCTTTGTACCTGTTGTTTTTTGGTGAAAAGAGGTGGTGTTTTACCTCCTCAGCTCTTGTTCTCATCTGGAGAGTGAAGAGCAGGTTCTAGGTCAGTGGTTCTCAGCTTTTCCTGCACATTCAACTCATTCAGGGAGCTTTTCAAAGCTCTCTGTACCTGAGCCCCACCCAGAACCAATTAAACCAGAATCTCTGGGGATGGGGCCCAGCCAGCTGGAAAGCTCCCCAGGTGATTCTAACTTTTAGAAGATTTGAGAAGAGAGCTGTTTTGGGTGCTTTTGTCATCTCCTCCAGCTCCGGAGGAAGTCGGGCACTCAAGATTTTGTCTTCTTAAACCATGCCCTCCACTGCCTGTGACCCAGCCACGTGGAATACAGTGGCTTCCCGGCACAGTCTAAGCTGTGTAGAATTGGGAAGTGCTCGCTCCATCTGAGCTTTTTCCTCTTCTACCCTTCTCTTCAACATCTCTTTCTCTTGGGTTATACTCTTCTGATAATTATGTTGGTGGATTAGGATGCCATTTGAGAGGTCTTTAGACAGAAGATTATACATGTATAGATGAAATTCATCTAAGGATGTCTTTAAAAATTTGAAATATTTCCCTTGCCTTTTGAAAACTCTGCTTGGTGGAACAAAGGATGCCTGTCCTCTTGGCCTGGTTGCAGAAAAGCATGTTGGGTCAGCTTATTAGATTTGCCTGAGTTCACGCTTTGAGCAGAGAGATGGTGTGTTTTACTGATTGAAAATGTATTCTAGGGCTTGTCTGAATGTACTGGTCATGTATAAGCCGAGCACACGTGTCTTAATGATGGCCCTCTTATTGTAACTGCACTTCAGCTACTTGAACCTGGTTCAAGTTGAATTAATTCCATGGAAATAGACTGTTTCCGGTTGGAGTTGGGAAGAGAGAGTGCTTTAGGCTGTCCTGTGAATAAGACATCTGAGTTGTCTTTAGTTCTTTCTTAAGTAGAAAAGCAGCAGCCCATTATCTAATCTATTCATAGTTTACTTTGTTCAGATATCTAATTTGGGAGCATGTTTGCCCTCACTCAACTCTGAACACAATTTTCCATCCCTTGAATAAAAGAGGATCTCTTTAATTGACTCAGGGGGAAAAAAACCTTGTTTAAGAATGCTGGAGTTCTCAAAGCTTTTAAAAACAGCTCTGCAGGATAACATTAAAATGCTGACCCTTTCGAAACTACCACTCAACATGTATCTGTCCTACAATACAGATGGAAGAAGTATTATTCTGAGCAAGCTGTGAAAGGGAGCCATTTGCTATGATTCATAGGCTTTTAAACCCAATGAGTCTATAATATCCAGAAGAAAATGTATCGTTACTGTTTATTATTTTGGCGACAATAGGGTTAAATCTGTCTTTACAAAGTATTAAGCGTGCACAGAGACTAGTCTTAGAAATCAAGGAAGTGGAAATGTGAATTCTACTCCCCTTCCCCAGTGTATCCCCTGATAGATGTTCCGGAGCATTAATAGAATAAAATTGGCAGATAAAGGCATTTGTTCTCAGTGGAAATTGAGGTCTGTTGCAGGAGTCATTAACTCTAGCTTTGGACGAGCGGTTCTTAAAGTGTGGATGGATCGCGGCATCTTTATCACCTAGGATCTTGTTAGAAATGTGGGTTCTGGGCCATACTCCAGTCCAACCAAATCAGAAATCTGGGGGTGGGGCCCAGCAATCTGAGTTTTTAAAAGCCCTTCGGGTGATTTTTGTGGCATGCTAGAATTTGAGAACTACTGAGAAATGGTTCTCATCCCTGACGGTACAGGCACCACTAAAGGAGGGCCCCTAGTGGTGGGCCCCAGATATCAGTGTTTTTTTTCTTTAAAGCTGCCTTGGTGATTCTACTGTGCAGGCAGGCTTGCAGACCACTGCTTTAGGGCGCTGCTACTCAAAATGTGGGCACTGGACCAGCAGCCTGAGCATCACCTGGGAGCTCATTAGAAATATAGAACCCCAAACCCCGTCTGAGACTGCTGACTTCTAATTTGCATTTTAACAAGACTCTTGGTGACTCATAGCCACTTTATAGTTGGTAAAACACTACTTTATAGAAATAGTGAGTTTCCCTTAAAGAAGTCAGTCCCTAGAATGCCCTTAATTTACAGTTTTGAGGGGAGGCAGAATAGCTGCTTTGGCTTCTGTCTGGTATTGACTCAGGGAAGCAGGCACTGATGAGGACGCAAGGGATGGCTCGATAGCTACTGCTTAGGAGATCCTGGGACCATGAGGTATAACAGTAGCCCATAAGCCATTATCATTTAAGCGGTTAAGACACTCCCCAGTGCAAGTAGTAAAACTCCCAATTCAGACTGGCATAAGAAATAAACTTTTTGGCTAAGATAATGGAGAAGTCCAGGAGTAGTTTTGTCTTCAGGCTGGGCTGCATCGAGAGGCTTAAGTATCAGGTCTTGGGTTCTACATGTCTTTCAGTGCAACTTTCCTTTCTTAGGTTTACTCCCAGGACTTCTCCTAATTAAGGTAACAGCTCAGCTATTGTTAAAGAGAGAGTTCCCCAAATATAGTGGCTTAAAATAGCTGTTTTATTTCCCTTTGACATAATAGTCCAAAGACAGAGCTGGTGGGATGGTTTTACCATGTTCCCATGCAGCTCTTATCTGTGGCTCCAAGGTGGCTGCTTCATCCTTCCCGTCTGCCAGCCAGGAAGAAGAGTCAAAGGGTGGACATGCACATTCCTCCTTAGGCCACAGCCTGGAAGTGTAGTGTCACTTCCACTTACATCCCATTGGTCAGAGTATAGTCATGGCTACACAAGATGCAGTGCGGGTTGGGAAATGTCTCTACGTGGGCAGCCACGTGCCTAGTAAGAATCTGGAGAGGTCGTATTACTAAAGAAGGGACGATTTTTGGATATTGACAACAACCAGGAGAAACCACTCCCCTTGTGGTGGCAAGATGGGGTATGGCAACTTCAGGTTAACAAACAGCCTGTCTTCTCAGCAGTTGTAGTAGAAAGAGCTTCTCTTTCCCAGTTATTCTAGTAAGAATCTGAAAATAGCTTTTCAGTAACTCTTTTTTTTAAATATAAATTTATTTATTTATTTGGCTGTGTTGGGTCTTCGTTGTTGCTGTGTGTGGGCTTTCTCTAGTTGCAGCGAGCGGGGGCTTCTCTTTGTCGAGGTGCGCGGGGTTCTCATGGCAGTGGCTTTTCTTGTTGCAGAGCACGGGCTCTAGAACACAGACTCAGTAGTTGTGGCACACGGGCTTAGTTGCTCTGCGGCATGTGGGATCTTCCTGGACCAGGGCTCGAACCCGTGTCCCCTGCATTGGCAGGCAGATTCTTAACCACTGGGCCACCAGGGAAGTCCTGTCATTGACTCTTTTTTTTTTTGCGGTACGCGGGCCTCTCACTGCTGTGGCCTCTCCCGTTGCGGAGCACAGGCTCCGGATGCGCAGGCTCAGCGGCCATGGCTCACGGGCCCAGCCGCTCCGCGGCATGTGGGATCTTCCCGGACCGGGGCACGAACCCGTGTCCCCTGCATCGGCGGCGGACTCTCAACCACTGTGCCACCAGGGAAGCCCCGGCCCGGCCCCCCCCCGCCCCCCCCCCCCACCCCCCCCCCCCCCCCCCGTCATTGACTCTTGATTGGCTTGACCTGACTGCCTCTGGCCTAGGTAATATGCATCATCCCTGGAACTACAAGTGGAGGAAGAGCCTGAATCCCCTTGGACTGTGATAGGAAAGGATTGGCTCCCCAGATAAAAATGGAGTGACTGTTACCTGAGGGAGGAGAATGAATGCTGTCAAAATGGGACACCTTTTTTTCCCTTCACCTGTGCTCTGGCTCTTACTACAGTAACTTTTCTCTCCTCTTTCAAGCCTGACCTTCACCTTACCTGATATTGCCAGGGTAAGGTATTTGACACACACAACAGTTTGCCTTGGGGCTTACACTCCTGATGACCATATCTTGGAAGTAGGTTCATATCTCGGAAGGGAGGGGGTCATAACTTGGAAGTGGAGGTCGTAACTTGGATGTGGGTTCAGGCATTGCCCTTCGTCCAGGTAAAAACTCCAGTATTCATCTATTTAGTGACAAATTAAGTAGCAGGCATAGTATACAGTGAGCTTACTCTTTTAACTGGCATTTGGACCTAGACAAGAAAGGGAAGTGGAGAACTTGGGGGTGCTAAAGCCAGGGGTGAGGGAGTATTTACTGTCAACTTAGTCGTGTATGGAATATTTGAAGATTATTGGCACATTAGATAAAAGGCATTTAAAAACAAATATTTTGATGAATTTAATAAACATAGGAGATTGCAGCAAGGTACTTTTGATGTCTTATTTTAATGATTGGTAAATATTGATAAAGGAAAAGATAAATTTGTTTATCTTTGACTGATTGGTAAACTTTTTTTTAAATATTCTAAATGAAATGGTTTGCATCTTTAACTGCAAAAGATTGTATAAATAGAGGCCATCATCAAACAGTGATGAGTGTTATAAAAATGATGAATTGTGCTGTGTTTACCTCTCATTCTGAAGGTTTTGTTTCCTTTTATATATATATATATAAAATAACTTACTCATTGCATAGGAGATTTGAGGTGATTTCCAGAATGCAAACTTTTCCACAAACTTCAGAAGAAATGATATGTTGTTGAATTCTAGGAAACAGGAGCATTTTAAAAGTATACCATGTTAAAAAAAAGTTGTAACAGTTAAATGATAGAAAAATAATGCATAATATTCAAAATAACATGCTATTTCCAAGCCTCTTAACTGAATGCTTATTGCATTATTGTCCTTTTTGATAAAAATGTGGATTGCAGGTACATCTGATGTAAATGAATTAAAATTTCATTTGCCCAGAACTTTGTGTATTGCGTTAATAAGATTTACCCAAAACACTATTGTTGGTTTAATAAATATTAAGAGATGCCTCTTAGTGTTTGCCATTTTTCTCCCTGGGCATTAACTACTCTGTGAGTCTTTACCAGACCGCTTGTGTTGTTTTGTGCCTTGAGGTATAAATAGAGACAGAAAACCTAGAAATTCAAACAAGTTCCATACCATAAACTATTCGCAGATGTGTTTAGTATTCATTCAGGAAAGCCTTTTAATCTATTTCATATAAAACTACTTTCTTTTAGCATCTACATGTGCAAGAGCTTGTATTTATTTTACTGGAAATTTAAAAAACAATAATAAAAACATTTTCTGGAAAGCGTCATCATCTAACAAGTACTAGGAAGATATAATGTGATGACTTACATCTGACCCTTTGCCTTCTTGGATCTTATATCCTTTTGGACAATTAGGAATGAAAGGGGTGGTAGCTTCCAAAGAGACAGATGTTGATTGAATAAAAGGAAGCCCTTTCTAAAAGGCAGGCAGGGATAGAATAGACCACTTCAGAAGTAGTGAGGGCCCCAGCCTGGAGGTAAGTAAGCATGTGCTTGGATGGCCTTTTGGGATTTTTAGAGGAGATTCGAAGCATTAGCTGGCTGGGAAATGAGCTGACCTGTATAGCTTCCTTCTAACTTTAGATTCTATTGTTCTTATAATATTTTGAAGTTAAACGCCAAACAACTTAAAATATATTTTATTTCCTGATAACTTGGTCTTAGACTAGACATCATTTGTTGCCTTAGTTGAAGGAGTATGGCACTCTAGGGCCAATTTTCTGTTAAACTGTTGGCAAGATGTCTATTTGCCAACTTGAGGGGACAAGTAGCAATTGAAATTTGCCATTGCCTCAAACTTCAAGTGACCCTGACAGGTACTTAAATCAGGCACAATGGCCAGCATGACTGTCTGATGTGAGCCAGAGAGGTGTGGACCTGGGAGATGAGGCAAACTCAAGTCACAGCAAGGGGCCAGGACTTGAGGGCAGCGGAAGAGTCTTCAAAGGAGGAGAGGCAGACGGTCTCCAAGCCAGCATGAAGAGTATCAGGCAAAGAGGCCACTGTCCCAGGCTGTCAGGGATGTGGAAGGTAGGCTTAGCCTCTGAAGCATTCATTCCCCCATCACTCTGTGACGTGCACCGAGTACCTCTTCTTCGACTGGATGAGATGGTCATGCTGCGTCGTGATCACCCATGACCCGTGGGACATAGCACGAAGCTTTCCTTATGAGGCTTAAGCAACCACTGTGAAAAACACCACTGAAACAAATGATGGGCAGAAGGACTCTAGGTTAGGAACCATTTCTCTACCTCTTTACTCTTGTCCAAATAGCACGCCGTTCATGTTTACTTCTTTATTCTGCATGAAGCAAGAGAATACTGGCCAGGTAGCCAGAAGACTTGGGTTCTTATAAGCTGCTTTCTCTGCCAGTAACCAGCAGTGACCTCTGGCACGTCACTCAACCTCTTTTGTCTCATTTCCCCCATTTGTAAAACCCCCTGATCTCTGCCACCAAATGTGTTATAGTTCTATAATGGCTGCACTCTTTTTTTTTTTTTTTTTAAGGAAATAATTTTTTTCTCCTCTCTACCTAGTGCCTTGGAATGAAGTTTTTAAAATTCCAGTCCACATTTTAACATTTTGCTCTATTCTCTTCTCCTTTGTCAGCCAAGTAAATTGGTTACAGTTGTCATTTAGAATGCTATAATCTTTCATGACTAACCATTTCCTCTCAGGGATGCCACTCCATCTAGCTGTTATAGCTCAGATTTCTTCCTCCCAGATAGGAGGATGGAGGTTGCATCTGAGTATGGGAAATAGAAGCTGGAGTAGGAGGTGAAGTTCTCACAGTAGGGAGAATGTTCTCCACCTGTTAGAGACAGGAAACAACTGGGGTGTGAAGGCCAGCTGTCCTTGTTCTGTGGATGGCAATTCCCAGCAGATTTTTTTTCCTCATTTTTGGGCTCTGAATATTACACACTATACAGTTTCTTTGTCCTGGAATCTAATAGTTCTGTTAAAAACTGTGCAAGTGAATGCACTCTAGAAAGATACTGAGACTTTGAGTAGCTTAAGCATGGTATTCTGGGGGTCCCAAGGAGTGACTGAACCTCCTCTTCTACAGGCGAGCATTTCACCCAGCATGATTTATCCACAGACTTTCAGATTTGATTATCTCCCAAATGCCTATGAAATTGATGGCAAGCATTAGTATGAAAAATGCTGCCCAACTGTGATCACGACTGGCGCACCGATTTATAGCTCATTAGCTCCAGGACTGCCCAGAGGAGGCTTTCCAGGTGGATGGGTCTCCTTGCCTAACGTGCTGTCCTCACACTGCCTGGATTGGAATCATCTTGGGGGAGGGAAAGGGGGGTTTGTTAAAAATGCACGTTCTTGGTTCCCACCCTTGACTCTGCATTTTAATGTCTAAACACACTGAAGTTACAGAATGAACTGCTTTGGGCCAAAAAACTAGAAAGCTTGGAAGGACTTTCTGTGGACCCCACCTCTACGCTAATAACCTTTTTGGTGTTTTTAGTTCTGGTCTGAGGTCCTCTACAAAATGCAAAATTTGACACTGAGCTCAGGATCAAAACATACCTTGCATTGTCGGGAAATTATTTAGTTATTAAAAAAAATAGTTTATTTGGCTGTGCAATAGGATCACTGGCAAACAGTCTGTCTTTTATGCTGCTTGCAGTTGATGCACATATATACATAGAATTTAATAGCTTTCTTAAGCTATAACTCACATACCACAAAGTCACCCATTTAACGTGTACAGTTTAGTGATTTTTAGTATTTCCACAGTTGTGCAACCTTTGCCCCAATTTGATTTTAGAACATTTTCATCACCTCCAAAGGAAACCCTCTACCCATCTACAGTGACCTCTAGTTCCATCCCCACCAAGTCCTAGGTAACCATTCATCTACCTTCTGTCTTTCTAGATTGTCTCTATAGATTTGTCTCTTCTGGACATTTTGTGTAAGTGAAGTCATATAATATGT
Source organism: Phocoena sinus (assembly GCF_008692025.1). Lineage (NCBI taxonomy): Eukaryota > Metazoa > Chordata > Mammalia > Artiodactyla > Phocoenidae > Phocoena > Phocoena sinus. Next base: position 40,501,767 of record NC_045779.1, read on the forward strand.
GGTCTTTCGTGACCAATTTCTTTCACTTAGCATAAACTGTTCAAGGTTCATCCATATTGGTGCCTGGATGAGTACTGCATTTCTCTTTTATTGCTGAATAATATTCCGTTGTATGGAGGTACCAAATTTTGTTTACCCATTCATCAGTTGATGGACATTTGGGTTGTTTCAACTTTTGGGCAGTTATGAACAATGCTGTTTTGAAAATCCTTGTATAGGTTTGTGAGTGGACATGTTGTTTTGTTTCCCTTGGCTGTATACCTAGGTGTGGAATTGCTGGGTCATACAGTAACTCTATGTTTAACATTTTGAGGAACTGCCAAAGTGTTTTCCAAAGTGGCTGGAATATTTTACATTCCCACTAGTGGTGCACAAGGGTTCTCTGCATCTTTGCTAATACTTGTTATTTTCTGTCCTTTTTCATCGTAGTCATGCTAGTGGGGGGTGACATGGTACCTCACTGTGGTTTTGCATTTAATGACTAATGATGTCGAGCATCTTTTTGTGTTCCTATTAGCCACTTGTATTTCCTCTTTGGAGTAATGTCTGTTTAAATCCTTTGCCCATTTAAAAATTGGGTTATTTGTCTTATTATTACTGAGTTTCGAGAGTTCTTTATATATTCTTAATGCAAGTCCTTTATCAGATATTCAGTTTGTAAATATTTTCTCCCATTCTGTGGATTGTCTTTTCATCCTCTTGGTAGTGTACTTTGAAGCACAGAAGTATTCATTTTTATTAAGTCCTGTTTATCTAATTTTTCATTTGTTGCTTTTGGTGTCACATGTAAGGAACCGTTTCCTCACTGAAGGTTGCAAAGCTTTACTCCTATGTGTTCTAATAGTTTTATGTTTTTAGCTCTTACGTTTAGGTTTGTAATCCATTTTGAGTTAATTATTAATTTTTGCATGTGTTGTGGAGTAGGGGTACAACTTTTTTTTTTTTTGCATGTGGTTTCTAGTTGGTTCAACACATTTTATTAAAAAGACTATTCTTTCCGCCATTGAATTGTCTCGGCACCGTTGTCAAAAATCAGTTGACCATAAATGTAAGGCTTTATTTTTGAACTCTTGATTTTATTCCATTTATCGGTGTGATCTATAAGTACTATATGTACATATTTATGTACATAAATAATGTGTGTCTCTCTATAGACACACCTATGGAAGGGAATCTTCAAACAAACTTGGTTGTGATGGATGTCTTCCCTTTGGCTTTAATTTAGGTCGTTAGGAAATGGGATGAATTAAAAAGTAGGAATGTAAGACATTAACTATATCAGGAGACTTGGCCGTGAGGTCCCTCAAGCCTCGTTGAGCCCACTTGCCAGGGATACAAAGGGTAGGTAGCAGAGTGGTTGGATTGCTGTTAGTTTTTATTCTGTTTTTCTCCCTTCTGAAATGGAATGCATTTCTGAATGTTTGGAGTGGAGCACATTTTAGGTCTCTGGTCCCTGGCTTAGCCTTGCCAGTAAAAACTTGGTTAAGTGACCTTCCTGAGCTCTGACTGTCCTGCCTACAGTTTCTGAGCCTGGGTTCCTTCAGCTGTGAAATGAAGGAGCTTGAGTAGATTCTGATGCTTCTCCCCAAGTCAGCTTGAAATTGTGTGATTTTTGTGCCTGGCCACCCTTTAAAAAATGGTATGTTTTATCATTGTCGCCTACACATATAATTGAAAGAGTAAAGACGTGTCCTACTAATGTTCTCTATTGGTGATTCTGGTGAGAAGAGGCTGGGAAGCACATAAACGGTGGGATTGAAGTGATCAGTTCTCTTAGTTTAATGGTATAAAAAGCCTAGTCGTGTGCTTTCATAATATTTCTTGGTTATTTTAATTTTTAACGATAAAATGTGTGACATAGAAAAAGGAAAAAACAAAATTTTGCTGTGACACTGTACTTCTGCCTTGTGGATATAGTTAGAGAGACTGCCTTACCTTGAGAGCAGTTAACTTACAGATAAACAGGTGAAACTTCTTTCAGAAATGTCTTAATTTTATTCTTGGGTTCGTGGGAATTTTAGAAATAAAGGCTTTTAATTGTTCTCAGCTGGTGCGTGAATATAGTGGTAATAATAATTAGGAACAATATGGTTCACCTCTTAAGTTGTTAGTTTTAATCCACTAAATTTTTTTGATCTGAAGTCCGGCAGCATCTCCCCGTGGAACATTAGGTGGGGGTCCATCCTAGTTTTCAGTCAGGAAGTGTGCGTGTCTTGCCTTGTCTTGCCAATTTGTTAGAATGATTTCCATGGTTTGATTTGAATGTCTTCCACCTAAAAGCACATACACAAAACCAGCCCATACTCAACAAAATCCATCCAGATATCCTCACTACAGAGCCCTTGAGCAGAAGCAGTGAGTACCATGAGCCGGATCAAGCATATCTGGGGAGCTTGGGGCCTCAGATGTGGCCCCTGCAGTTGGACCCTACCTGATGGAGATGGGAGCCTTGTTAGGAGAGGAAGTGAGCTTGAATTAAGCACTTGTGAATGGGGGCTGAACCCCATTGTGGCGCTCATTACTTCCTTGGGATAAAAAACTCTTTCTAGGGCTTCCCTGGTGGGGCAGTGGTTGAGAGTCCACCTGCCGATGCAGGGGACACGGGTTTGTGCCCTGGTCCGGGAAGATCCCGCATGCCGCGGAGCGGCTGGGCCCGTGAGCCATGGCCGCTGAGCCTGCGCGTCCGGAGCCTGTGCTCCGCAACGGGAGAGGCCACAACAGTGAGAGGCCCGCGTACCGCAAAAAAAAAACAAAAACAAAAAACTCTTTCTATTCCCTGGATAGTAGACCCAAATCAGAAAGCTGATTTTTATAAGTTATTTATCCCTCCCACCTTGCTTTTTGTGAAGTCTTCAAATTCCAAAGTATTAAGACAAGTTATTGGTGGAGTTCATGCTCCATGGCTCCACCTTAGAGAAATTTTTCTAAGTGATAAATATTTATTAGAGAATAAGTATTGGACACAGTGGTTAAGACTCTTTGTTTCCACTGAAGGGGGCGCGGTTACATCCCTGGTCAGGGGACTAAGATGCCACATGCCATGAGGCGCAGACACGAAGAAAAAAAAGAGAGAGAGAGTATAAGTATTAAAAAACATGTGTTCTTGAACAGTGATTTGGATGGAAGTAGTATTCTGAGAAACTTTTTTTTTTTTTTTAGGATAATGAAGCTATTTTAGTATTATTTAAAATAAGAACAACCTTTAAACTGTATGAAGTGGGCAATAGGGGAGAAGCACGCCTTCCTGAGAAGGGTCTTCTCAGGGGCAAAGGCAGCAAGGGTGGCTGGGCAGGAGGGAGTGCAGGCCTGGACGTCAGCGGTGCTTCCTCAGGGCGGGCTCTGCAGGTAGGAGAGGTGGCTCTGGGGCTTGGCAGCTCCTGGCTGGAGTGGAGGGAGCTGGCCTGGCGGTCCGTGCCAGTGACTCAGGCAGGGGTAGGACAGGGGTCAGCTGGGTAAAAGAAATGTGGGTTTGAGTGTCAGGAGGAGGTGGCCCTGGCTCTCAGGACTCAAGGGGGACGGCAGGCTGCAGGAGGCCCAGGCCCGGAAGTGCTGATCCACCCCCATCTCTCCAGCGAGGCTCTGTGACTGTGCCCTGGGCGGGTGGCGGGTGGGGGGGGGGGGGCTCACAGCAGGGTGGGCGGCAGACGGGGAAGGCTCAGGCAGGGCTGCTAATCAGGCTGGGGCTCAGTGTCCTCTTCTCGGAGGCGCTTGCACCCGGAGCAGATGTTGCTTCTCAGAGGCCCCGGCCTGGGCACAAAGACAGGGACCACTCCATTCCTCATCACGGGCCGGAAGGCCGACAGCCTAGGCTCGGGGCTTTCAGACCTGAGAGGCCCGTCGGGCCGCCTTTGTCCTTCCTCGCGTCGGCTGAGGGCCCTCAGCGCGATCTCCTCGGCACAGGGGTCTGGGGACTCCTGGCTGGGCGGACACGGGGACAAGCTGCCTAGGCTTTCAATGGGGGCGGTACGGATGTCCACCAGGCTCTGCGTGTGGCAGGAGAGGTGGGGGTTGCACCGGGACCTCATCGTGAAACCGTTGCCATGGCCGGAAAACCCCAGCCCCGAGGAGGTGTGGAGGGGCGGCCCGCTGGGAAAGCGCCTCCAGCCCTGGGGCGCCGAGGACCCGCGGACTGGGTAGTACTTCCAGCGGCGCAGGGCGGCGGGGAGCGGCCGCCTGCAGCGCAACCAGAGCTCGTGATCCTGGCGGCGGCGGCGGTAGCACAGGATTGGGTGCCCGTCCCGGCCCATCGGGAAGCAGGGCGGTCCGTGGACGGACCAGGTGCGTGGGAACCATGGGGACTGGCAGTTCTGGACGTGGGCTGCCTGCATGGCCTCGGCCGTGTCCAGGTACACGCTCAGGTAGCTGCCCATGCTAGCGGGTCAGCTGGGTCGGATTTTCTACGGGCTTTGGCTTCTGGGAGGCCCCAAAGTCTGTAGACGCGAAGCTTACGGCGCTAGGCGACCGTTGGCATCGGGGTGTGTGACGTTCGTGGGGCGTCAGAACCTCTGGGCACGAGGTTCTGCGCGCGCCAGGCCGGGGCCTCGCGGACCCACCCGGGGCCTCGCGGATCCGGGGCCTCGCGGGGCGGCCCTGTGTTCTGAGCACAGGGGATCCTTCAGCTCCCACTGCTGGCCCAGGCGCTTGGCTCTGGGTGGCGGGGGAGCCCTCCACTTTTTGCCCTTGACATTTAAAGGGAGAAAATATAATAATTTGTACCAGGTCCTGAAAATTGACTGAAGGGCACTCTCTTTCATTACTGTAAAAATGAACAAAATGCACTTGAATGCTCCTTTAAGGAAAAAGAGCGAATTTACTTGTATTTCTACAGAGGCTGTGTGCTTCTAGAATGGTTGCTAATGTCACGTTTTGTAATTTTATTTTTTTTAACATCTTTATTGGGGTATAATTGCTTTACAATGGTGTGTTAGTTTCTGCTTTATAACAAAGTGAATCAGTTATACATATACATATGTTCCCATATCTCTTCCCTCTTGCGTCTCCCTCCCTCCCACCCTCCCTATCCCACCCCTCCAGGCGGTCACAAAGCACCGAGACGATATCCCTGTGCCATGCGGCTGCTTCCCACTAGCTATCTACCTTACGTTTGGCAGTGTATATATGCCCATGCCTCTCTCTTGCCCTGTCACAGCTCACCCTTCCCCCTCCCCATATCCTCAAGTCCGTTCTCCAGTAGGTCTGTGTCTTTATTCCTGTCTTACTCCTAGGTTCTTCATGACAGTTTTTTTTTCCCTTAAATTCCATATATATGTGTTAGGATACGGAATTTGTCTTACTCTTTCTGACTTACTTCACTCTGTATGACAGACTCTAGGTCTATCCAGCTCATTACAAATAGCTCAATTTCGTTTCTTTTTATGGCTGAGTAATATTCCATTGTATATATGTGCCACATCTTCTTTATCCATTCATCCGATGATGGACACTTAGGTTGTTTCCATCTCCGGGCTATTGTAAATAGAGCTGCAATGAATTTTGGTACATGACTCTTTTTTAATTTTGGTTTTCTCAGGGTATATGCCCAGTAGTGGGATTGCTGGATCATATGGCAGTTCTATTTGTAGTTTTTTAAGGAACCTCCATACTGTTCTCCATAGTGGCTGAACCAATTCACATTCCCACCAGCAGTGCAAGAGTGTTCCCTTTTCTCCACACCCTCTCCAGCATTTATTGTTTCTAGATTTTTTGATGATGGCCATTCTGACTGGTGTGAGATGATATCTCATTGTAGTTTTGATTTGCATTTCTCTAATGATTAATGATGTTGAGCATTCTTTCATGTGTTTGTTGGCATTCTGTATATCTTCTTTGGAGAAATGTCTATTTAGGTCTTCTGCCCATTTTTGGATTGGGTTGTTTGTTATTGAGCTGCATGAGCTGCTTGTAAATTTTGGAGATTAATCCTTTGTCAGTTGCTTCATTTGCAAATATTTTCTCCCATTCTGAGGGTTGTCTTTTGGTCTTGTTTATGGTTTCCTTTGCTGTGCAAAAGCTTTGAAGTTTCATTAGGTCCCATTTGTTTATTTTTGTTTTTATTTCCATTTCTCTAGGAGGTGGGTCAAAAAGGATCTTGCTGTGATTTATGTCATAGAGTGTTCTGCCTATGTTTTCCTCTGAGAGTTTTATAGTGTCTGGCCTTACATTTAGGTCTTTAATCCATTTTGAGCTTATTTTTGTGTATGGTGTTAGGGAGTGATCTAATCTCATACTTTTACATGTACCTGTCCAGTTTTCCCAGCACCACTTATTGAACAGACTGTCTTTTCTTCACTGTACATTCCCGCCACCTTTATCAAAGATAAGGTGTCCATATGTGCGTGGGTTTATCTCTGGCCATTCTATCCTGTTCCATTGATCTATCTTTCTGTTTTTGTGCCAGTACCATACTGTCTTGATTACTGTAGCTTTGTAGTATAGTCTGAAGTCAGGGAGCCTGATTCCTCCAGCTCCGTTTTTCGTTCTCAAGATTGCTTTGGCTATTCGGGGTCTTTTGTGTTTTCATACAAGTTGTGAAAATTTTTGATCTAGTTCTGTGAAAAATGCCAGTGGTAGTTTGATAGGGATTGCATTGAATCTGTAGATTGCTTTGGGTAGTAGAGTCATTTTCACAATGTTGATTCTTCCAATCCAAGCACATGGTATATCTCTCCATCTATTTGTATCATCTTTAATTTCTTTCATCAGTGTCTTCTAATTTTCTGCATACAGGTCTTTTTTCTCATTAGGTAGGTTTATTCCTAGATATGTTATTCTTTTTGTTGCAATGGTAAATGGGAGTGTTTTCTTGATTTCACTTTCAGATTTTTCATCATTAGTATATAGGAATGCCAGAGATTTCTGTGCATTAATTTTGTATCCTGCTACTTTACCAAATTCATTGATTAGCTCTAGTAGTTTTCTGGTAGCATCTTTAGGATCCTCTATGTATAGTATCATGTTATCTGCAAACAGTGACAGCTTTATTCTTCTTTTCCGATTTGGATTCCTTTTATTTCCTTTTCTTCTCTGATTGCTGTGGCTAGGACTTCCAAAACTATGTTGAATAAGAGTGGTGAGAGTGGGCAACCTTGTCTTGTTCCTGATCTTAGTGGAAATGCTTTCAGTTTTTCACCATTGAGGATGATGTTGGCTGTGGGCTTGTCATATATGGCCTTTATTATATTGAGAAAAGTTCCGTCTATGCCTGCTTTCTGGAGGGTTTTATCATAAATAGGTGTTGAATTTTGTCAAAAGCTTTCTCTGCATCTATTGAGATGATCATATGGTTTTTCTCCTTCATTTTGTTAATATGGTTTATCACATTGATAGATTTGCGTATATTGAAGAATCCTTGCATTCCTGGAATAAACCCCAGTTGATCATGGTGTATGATCCTTTTAATGTGCTGTTGGATTCTGTTTGCTAGTATTTTGTTGAGGATTTTTGCATCTATGTTCATCAGTGATATTGGCCTGTAGTTTTCTTTCTTTGTGACATCCTTGTCTGGTTTTGGTATCAAGGTGATGATGGCCTTGTAGAAGGAATTTGGGAATGTTCCTCCCTCTGCTATATTTTGGAAGAGTTTGAGAAGGATAGGTGTTAGCTCTTCTCTAAATGTTTGATAGAATTTGCCTATGAAGCCATCTGCTCCTGGGCTTTTGTTTGATTTTTAATCACAGTTTCAATTTCAGTGCTTGTGATTGGTCTGTTCATGTTTTCTATTTCTTCCTGATTCAGTCTTGACAGGTTGTGCATTTCTAAGAATTTGTCCGTTTCTTCCAGATTGTCCATTTTATTGGCATAGAGTTGCTTGTAGTAATCTCTCATGATCTTTTTAATTTCTGCAGTGTCAGTTGTTACTTCTCCTTTTTCATTTCTAATTCGATTGATTTGAGTCTTCTCCCTTTTTTTCTTGATGAGTGTGGCTAATGGTTTATCTATTTTGTTTATCTTCTCAAAGAACCAGCTTTTAGTTTTATTGATCTTTGCTATTGTTTCCGTCATTTCGTTTTCATTTATTTCTGATCTGATTTTTATGATTTCTTTCCTTCTGCTAACTTTGGGGCTCTTTTTGTTCTTCTTTCTCTAATTGCTTGAGGTGCAAGGTTAGGTTGTTTATTCGAGATGTTTCCTGCTTCTTAAGGTGGGCTTGTATTGCTATAAACTTCCCTCTTAGAACTGCTTTTGCTGCATCCCATAGGTTTTGGGTCGTTGTGTCTCCATTGTCATTTGTTTCTAGGTATTTTTAATTTCCTCTTTGATTTCTTCAGTGATCATTTTGTTATTAAGTAGTGTATTGTTTAGCCTCCATGTTTTTGTATTTTTTACAGATCTTTTCCTGTAATTGATATCTCGTCTCATGGTGTTGTGGTCGGAAAAGATACCTGATACAATTTCAGTTTTCTTCAATTTACCAAGGCTTGATTTGTGACCCAAGATATGATCTATCCTGGAGAATGTTCCATGAGCACTTGAGAAAAATGTGTATTCTGTTGTTTTTGGATGGAGTGTCCTATAAATATCAATTAAGTCCATCTTGCTTAATGTATCATTTAAAGCTTGTGTTTCCTTATTTATTTTCATTTTGGATGATCTGTCCATGGGTGAAAGTGGGGTGTTAAAGTCCCCTACTATGATTGTGTTAGTGTCGATTTCCCCTTTTATGGCTGTTAGTTTTTGCCTTATGTATTGAGGTGCTCCTATGTTGGGTGCATAAATATTTACAATTGTTATATCTTCTTCTTGGATCGATCCCTTGATCATTATGTAGTGTCCTGCTTTGTCTCTTCTAATAGTCTTTATTTTAAAGTCTATTTTGTCTGATGTGAGAATTGCTACACCAGCTTTCTTTTGGTTTCCATTTGCATGGAATATCTTTTTCCATCCCCTTACTTTCAGTCTGTATGTGTCTCTAGGTCTGAAGTGGGTTTCTTGTAGACAGCATATATAAGGGTCTTGTTTTTGTATCCATTCAGCCAATCTGTGTCTTTTGGTGGGAGCATTTAGTCCATTTACATTTAAGGTAATTATCGATATGTATGTTCCTATTCCCATTTTCTAAATTGTTTTGGGTTCGTTATTATAGATCTTTTCCTTCTCTTGTGTTTCTTGTCTAGAGAAGTTCCTTTAGCATTTGTTGTAAAGCTGGTTTGGTGGTGCTGAACTCTCTTAAGCTTTTGCTTGTCGTAAAGGTTTTAATTTCTCCATCAAATCTGAATGAGATCCTTGCTGGGTAGAGTAGTCTTGGTTGCAGGTTTTTCTCCTTCATCACTTTCAGTATGTCCTGCCACTCCCTTCTGGCTTGCAGAGTTGCTGCTGAGAGATCAGCTGTTAACCTTATGGGGATTCCCTTGTGTGTTATTTGTTGTTTTTCCCTTGCTGCTTTTAATATGCTTTCTTTGTATTTAATTTTTGACAGTTTGTTTAATATGTGTCTTGGCGTATTTCTCCTTGTATTTATCCTGTATGGGACTCTCTGTGCTTCCTGGACTTGATTAACTATTTCCTTTCCCATATTAGGGAATTTTTCAACTATAATCTCTTCAAATATTTTCTCAGTCCCTTTCTTTTTCTCTTCTTCTTCTGGAATCCCTATAATTCAAATGTTGGTGCGTTTAATGTTGTCCCAGACGTCTCTGAGACTGTCCTCAGTTCTTTTCATTCTTTTTTCTTTATTCTGCTCTGCAGTAGTTATTTCCACTATTTTATCTTCCAGGTCACTTATCCGTTCTTCTGCCTCAGTTATTCTGCTATTGATCCCATCTAGAGTATTTTTAATTTCATTTATTGTGTTGTTCATCGTTGCTTGTTTCATCTTTATTTCTTCTAGGTCCTTGTTAAATGTTTCTTGCATTTTGTCCATTCTATTTCCAAGATTTTGGATCATCTTTACTATCATTATTCTGAATTCTTTTTCAGGTAGACTGCCTATTTCCTCTTCATTTGTTAGGTCTGGTGCGTTTTTATCTTGCTCCTTCATCTGTTGTGTGTTTTTCTGTCTTCTCATTTCGCTTATCTTACTGTGTTTGGGGTTTCCTTTTTGCAGGCTGCACGTTCGTAGTTCCAGTTGTTTTTGATGTCTGTCTCCAGTGGCTAAGGTTGGTTCAGTGGGTTGTGTAGGCTTCCTGGTGGAGGGGACTAGTGCCTGTGTTATGGTGGATGAGGCTGGCTCTTGTCTCTCTAGTGGGCAGGTCCACGTCTGGTGGTGTGTTTTCGGGTGTCTGTGGATTTATTATGATTTTAGGCAGCCTCTCTGCTAATGGGTGGGGTTGTGTTCCTGTTTTGCTAGTTGTTTGGCATAGGTTGTCCAGCACTGTAGTTTGCTGGTCGTTGAGTGAAGCTGGGTGCTGGTGTTAAGATGGAAGTCTCTGGGAGATTTTCGCCATTTGATATTATGTGGAGCTGCGAGGTCTCTTGTTGACCAGTGTCCTGAAGTTGGCTCTCCCACCTCAGATGCAGAGCTCTGGCTCCTGGCTGGAGCACCAAGAGCCTTTCATCCACACAGCTCAGAATAAAAGGGAGAAAAAGTATAGAGAATTAGCAGAAGTAGGAAGAAAGAAGGAAAGAAAGAAAGGAGGGAAGGAAGGAAGGAAGAAAAGAAAGAAAGAAATAAAAGAAGGAAAGTAGGCAAGAAGGAAAGAAAGGAGGGAGGAAGGAAGGAAGGAAGGAAGGAAGGAGGGAAGGAAGGAAAAAAGACAGAAAGAAGATACAGTAAAATAAAGTATAATAAAGTTATTGAATTAAAAATAATTATTTAGAAAAAAAAAGGGACGGATAGAACCTTAGCGCAAATGGTGGAAGCAAAGCTATACAGACAAAATCTTACACAGAAGCATACACATACACCCTCACAAAAAGAGGTAAAGGGGAAAAATTCATAAATCTTGCTCTCAAAGTCCACCTCCTCAATTTGGGATGATTCGTTGTCTAAAGGAGGGAGGGAAGGAAGGAAAGAAAGAAAGAGAAGGTAAAGTATAATAAAGTTATTAAAATTAATAAGAAAAAAAAATTTTTTTTAAAAACAATGGACGGATAGAACCCTAGGACAAATGGTGGAAGCAAAGCTATACAGACAAGATCTCACACAGAAGCATACACATACACATTCACAAAAAGAGGAAAAGGGGAAAAAATCATAGATCTTGCTCTCGAAGTCCACCTCCTCAATTTGGGGTGATTCGTTGTCTATTCAGGTATTCCACAGATGCAGGTACATCAAGTTGATTGTGGAGCTTTAATCCGCTGCTTCTGAGGCTGCTGAGGGAGATTTCCCTTTCTCTTCTTTGTTCTCACAGCTTCCAGGGGCTCAGCTTTGGATTTGGCCCCGCCTCTGAGTGTAGGTCGCTGGAGGGCGTCTGTTCTTCACTCAGACAGGACAGCTGGCGTGACGTTGCACCAGCCTGAGGCCTGCCGTGCGTTCTCCCGGGGAAGTTGTCCCTGGATCCCGGGACCCTGGCCATGGCGGGCTGCACAGGCTCCCCGGAAGAGGGATGTGGATAGTGACCTGTGCTTGCACACAGGCCCCTTGGTGGCGGCAGCAGCAGCCTTAGCGTCTCCCGTCCGTCTCTGGCGTCCGCGCTTTTAGCTGCGGCTCGCGCCCGTCCCTGGGGTCCGCGCTTTTAGCCGCGGCTCACGCCCGTCTCTGGAGCTCCTTTAAGCAGCGCTCTTAAACCCCTCTCTTAGCGCACTAGGAAACAAAGAGGGAAGAAGAAGTCTCTTGCCTCTTCGGCAGGTGCAGACTTTTCCCCGGACTCCCTCCCAGCCAGCCGTGGCGCACTAACCCCTTCAGGCTGTGTTCATGCAGCCAACCCCAGTCCTCTCCCTGCGCTCCGACTGAAGCCCGAGCCTCAGCTCGCAGCCCCGCCGGCCCTGGCGGGTGAGCAGACAAGCCTCTCGGGCTGGTGAGTGCCGGTCGGCACCGATCCTCTGTGTGGGAATCTCCCCGCTTTGCTCTCCGCACCCCTGTTGCTGTGCTCTCCTCCGCGGCTTCGAAGCTCCCCCCTCCGCCTCCTGCAGCCTCCGCCCGCGAAGGGGCTTCCTAGTGTGTGGAAACCTTTTCTCCTTCACAGCTCCCTCCCACTGGTGCAGGTGCCGTCCCTATTCTTTTGTCTCTGTTTTTTCTTTTTTTTCTTTTGCCCTACCCAGGTACGTGGGGAGTTTCTTGCCTTTTGGGAGGTCTGAGGTCTTCTGCCAGCGTTCAGTAGGTGTTCTGTAGGAGTTGTTCCACGTGTAGGTGTATTTCTGGTGTATCTGTGGGGAGGAAGGTGATCTCCGCGTCTTACTCTTCCGCCATCTTCCCAGCACCCCCCTGAGAAACTTTAAAGCAACGACAAAATAGATTTCATATGAGAACATGTAATTACATCAAATTGTTAAAAGATACCTCTTTTACCTTGGATACGTTGGGGAGAAAAAAGAATCTTAAATTTACATTTCATGTCAAAGAAATGTAAATCCTAATTTATGTTATTTTTAGAAGTTAGTGGTAGAACTTTAATTTTATGAACAAATTGATAGCTTCTTATAATTCACACAGACCACTAATTTGGCTCTGGCAGTCCACACTTGTGTTCTGAAACTAAGTGATTCTCATAGCACATCCTCTTCACTTTTCCCACAGGACTTCCTGGAACATGAAAACTTTTGCCAGGTAGAGCTGTTATAAGAATCCTGCCAAGAAAACTTTGTAATGACAACCTTTTTGCTTTTAAAAGAACGCATTGTAAAAAGCTCTCTTGAATCTACAAATAGAACCCATTTTACAAAGCTAAGCTGTTGTTCACATTGTATTTCCAGGGGAGCAAGTTGGAATTGTTTTTACTTCAGAGGGCCATGGAAGTGAAGTGGAGAGAGGTTCTGACTTTGTGGAAACACTAGGTCACTATTAGGAATTAGTGGGAGATCCATAAATTTAGCAATTTCTAAATGGGTGATTTTTGTTGTTTTAGTCACTTTTGCTATTTCATGAAAGATTGTCTGTCCAAGTGAACAGAGGGACAGTAAGAATCCCTTTAATAAGGAGCCCTACCTCCCTGCCCCTCAAAGACTCTCTTTTTTTCATCCCGAGCTGTTTATATATGATGAACGTGTGGACACTATGCATGCTTATGTCTTTTAAGTATTTGCTTCTGGAGAGCCAGCTTGAAAAAGCAACACAGAAAAATCCATTGGCATTTTGAGAGTTGAATCCACAGAAGATGTTGTTTGCAATGTGCCGAAAACATAAGGTGCAAACAGCCGGAACAGGCCTGGTGCCAGGCAGTTTCACTGTGAGAGAAAGAGGAGGTCTGAAGTAGTCCTTTTAGGATTATCTCCAACTCCGCAGCTGCTGTCTGAGTTTGATTATGCACATCCTGCTCCGGGAGACCTGCCTTAACCCTTGGACCCCTGGGGAACATCAGGGCTGTCTTTTAAACAAAAGACTCTTCCCCTGCACACCCAAGGGCAAAAGCCAAAACAATATGGAGGTTAAAAGAAGGTGGAGCTTTTGAAGATTGGATTTGAGAAAACAATCTAGGAAGCAACCTGATTGCAGAAGTTCGGAACTGCATTGTGCCTTTTAAGACCCTTTAATTTTACAGACGAAGGAGCAGAGGCTTGGGGAAGTTAAGTGACTTGCCCAAAGAGAACCAGTCAGGACTGAAATCCAGGTCTCTTCGCCCCCGGATTACAGCTGTTTTGTAGAGCACCACGTTCTTTCTTTCTTTCTTTTTTTTTTTTTAAGGTTCTTAAATAAGGAAATTTTTTAATTACAACATTTTGACACCCGCGTAGAGAAGAAATTTGATGTACATGTTGAAGGAAATAATACCTAAGTTAGCAAGATGTTGCACCAACATCTATCAAAGTTGCATTTTTCTTTCAACTAATTATTTAACTTAGCTTAAAGAATTCTGAGGTTCACAAAGCTGAATAATCCAAAAGCAAATATGTCTCAGGCATGGCTTTATTCAAGAGTCAAATGATAGCAAGAGACCCCCCCTTTATTCCTCTTCATTTCTTGGTACAAACTTCTCAATTGTTGGCACAACCCTGAGGCTTTGCGTGCTGATAATATGATTACAGGAGTCCTGTGGCCACTCTCTCAGAAGGCTCAGGAAAATTATTATGGCTTTTTATTCCCTAAATTGCATTCACATGCTCATTATTTGGGTGATCACAGTGGTCTGGAGAATGGAATAATTAACTCTGCTGATAATTAACTTAGGCGAATGACAGTCAAAGGCACATATTTTGCCCTTGAATTTAGGGTTGAGAAGCAGTAGATTTTTTTCTCCAAGTTTTCTCAGCTGTTTTTTTTTTTTACATCTTTATTGGAGTATAATTGCTTTACAATGGTGTGTTAGTTTCTGCTTTACAACAAAGTGAATCAGTTATACATATACATATGTTCCCATATCTCTTACCTCTTGCGTCTCCCTCCCTCCCACCCTCCCTATCCCACCCCTCCAGGCGGTCACAAAGCACCGAGCTGATCTCCCTGCAGCACCACATTCTTAATGACACGATTCTCACATTAATATACGTAATACGTTGTATATTTTTGAAAATTGAGCCGAAAGAGAAGAGACTTTAAAAAAGCATTTGGAGTTATGAGCTAACCAGCCACGTTCAGATTTTTCTTTAAAGCAGTAGTGTTTCCTCAGTGTGTAAATCCTAATAACTGGACCGGTATATAGATTATTCCAGTAAATTCTGTGTATGATTCCTAAAGACAGAACAGGCGTATTAGAGAGGTGTTGGGAGGGAAAATTTGAGTCTAGGAAGACTGTTCTGAAAACTAGGAAGGATGTTTACGTAAAGAAGTCTTTTGTTCAACAATGGTGGTGTCTGGAGCAGGGCTGCCACCTCTGAGGCTTTATGGCCTCCAGTCTGGAGAAGGTAGGTGGGCTCACATTATCTGTGCTGAAGAATGTGTGTGGGGTCCTTGAGCCTAATGGTGTCCAGGTAACAAAAGGCTTCGTCAAAGAAGATGGCCGTCTAGAGTTCTTGGAGAGTAATGTATGGCTGTTTGTTTCACATTTGTGTTGGGAAGTGATCATTTTCCCTGCTCTGTAGTTGAAACAAGATCCCCATTTTTCTTCCTTTTAAAGGTTGGGAAGCGAATTTCTTGTAGGAAATAATACATTAAATCCAGGAATGTCACTGAAATGTGAATGCTTTCCCTTCTTGCCCAGTTAAAGGACTGAACGGGTAGAGTTTTGTTTGGTATAATGGAACTGGGTATCATTTTTGACCTAAAAGGGTGTTTGACTGAGGAAGAGAGCAAAATCAGGATGATCTTATTCACTAACATGCCAAGTGGATTTGGAACCTATTATTTTTTAATATAAATTTATTTATTTATTTCTGTCTGCGTTGGGTCTGTTGCTGCGCGCGGGCTTTCTTTAGTTGCGTCGAGCGGGGGCTACTCTTCGTTGCGGTGCGCAGGCTTCTCATTGCGGTGGCTTCTCTTGTTGCGGAGCACAGGCTCTAGGCACGCGGGCTCTAGAGAGCAGGCTCAGTAGTTGTGGTGCACGGGCTTAGTTGCTCCGCGGCATGTGGGATCTTCCCGGACCAGGGCTCAAACCCGTGTCCCCTGCATTGGCGGTCAGATTCTTAACCACTGCACCACCAGGAAAGTCCCTGGAACCTATTTTTATACTTTTTAATAGTGGGGTTTTTAATTACTTTATTCACTTTTAAAGGTTATGTTGCTTGTGAGCTGAGCATCCTTTTCTATGTCTCAGCATCCTTTCTGCAAGACTTAAAAGAAAATACTACATTTAGGATACCCTACTGAGATAACAGTGGAATGTCTTTCTTTGCATTTATTCTCTTTCTAGGATTTTGGTGACGTCTATAGCTGAAAATAAAGGGGTTGACGGGAGGTCTGGAGCATATCCCAAACAGGCAAATGTGAGAGTCTTCTTTTAGAGCTATGCCTTGGGAATGTCTTTTATTTAGTGGTCTAATTAGGACATGCCTGAGTCTGTTTATTGATTGACAAGCTTTTGAAGTACCTGTTGCCTGCAAGTGAATTTTTCAAGTAGTTACCTGATTTTTTTTTCCCCCCGACTGGAGAAAAGTTAGGGCACAAGAAGAAGCTATATGTTATTATCCTTCTTCTTCGCCAAAGACAGAGTTTTGGGAACTTTGGAAAGAGAAGGTTATCAAAAGGTAATGAATCCTTTCCTCCTTTGTTTCCCTTAATTGATAGCAGTGGCTCTTTGTTCCTTTGACAAACACTTTCTCAATGCTATTCTAATGCTGTAATGATATCAAAGGAGGCAACTAAAGTGATTTTCTCTGAAGGCAGTTATTCCAGTTTATGATATATTATAAAACTTTTTGAAGAGCCATCTAGACTCATAAGAGAGGGGAAGTAGCTTAGGGATCTGTGATCTTTGTTTGAGATAGTTATTAGTCTCTCTAATTGGATATTTTGAGCAGAATGGTCCGTTTCAGGGTGTGTAACATAAGATGAATTTTGTGTATGTACTGCCTCCAAATTGTCACCTTGCCCAGAAGCAACCTTCTTCAGGTGGAAGCTTTCTCTGGGAAGGGGATGTATATGTCTATTTCTGGATTAGTTTCACACAAATGAAGTGTCTTTGCCACCTGCTGCTCTCTGCCTAGGGTTGGAATTTTTCCCTTTCACCGCTTGTCACTTGGCCTTTGAATGGCAACATGTCCTCCCTTGCAGAGCCAGAAGATTCTGCGTAATTCATCAGGAGAAGTTTCTCCAAGGAGTTATTAATTCAGTTGCTCCGTAGCAAATAGCTCACACTGCAATGATAAACCTCTGAATTTGAAGTCTCTCAAAAAAAAATTTTTTTTCTTTTCTTCCAAAAATGTATACAATGGATTTCCGAGCAGCTAAAAATCCCACATTGCATCGCGCTGTCTTCGTCTGTAATCTCTTTTTAGAGGATTCAGTGTCATTTAGCTGCTTCAGCTAAACCACATTAACACGAAGTTCAGGCTTTTGAAGTGCAGAAGCAGTGAAGGAATAATAACGGGAGATCCTTTAGATTTCCTTGAAGAAGAAAGAGGAATGTATGGTGAATATACATGAATGTCCCATGTTTGAAAATGTGACTTATTAATTTTGGCTGGGAGTTAAGCTTGCCCCTGGTGCCTTGGGCCTCTTCCAGGAGAGGTACTCAGAGTCCTAGGTACTGTTAGAGAGGAGCCTTTCACGC
The DNA here is from genome assembly GCF_008692025.1 of Phocoena sinus. Classification (NCBI taxonomy): domain Eukaryota; kingdom Metazoa; phylum Chordata; class Mammalia; order Artiodactyla; family Phocoenidae; genus Phocoena; species Phocoena sinus. The sequence continues at coordinate 40,518,947 of NC_045779.1, forward strand.
TTGGCGTTCTGGGGGAGATTTACATCTGTAAGCCGGATAAAAATACATGGAAAGGTGATTAGTTTAATTGGCCCACTATTATAATTATTCAGTAGGAGGTGACTGTACAGGACGGCTATTCTAGCCCAAAATGCCTGGTAGGAAGGGGAGGAAACTCATTGAAAACAGCAGCAACATTATAAAATGTTGGTTTAAATGTGCGTTTAAAAGCAAATTACTCCGGCACTTTAAGAAGGATGGAGGACTTCTTAACTATGTGGGATTAGAATCCACCCTCACCACCCCCAAAAGAGGTGGGCTTTTTTCAAGGAAAATTGTGGGGAATTCTGCTAATGATCTCTCTCCCCTTAAATATTACCAGGGTAACAGGATTTAGTGGATGTAAACTCGTTCCAAGTGTTTGTAACATTCAGATAGCCATTCATTCCCAAGGTGTTGGGACCGACAGGGTGGCCACAAGGGTGGGGATGTTTGGGCTTCTTTCAGAAAAAGCCCCGGCAGCGAAGGGAATGTTGTAAAGCAGAGTATTTTTCTTTCACATCAAAGGGCAGGGAATGTTGTACAGACAGTGAGCTAAGAAGTAGGGAGCAGGCCTTTCAGTGCTCGCATTGGGAAAGTATGTGTGGAATGTCGTAGTTCACGGACCAGGGCCCCCGTCCCCAAGTGAATCCAGGTGCCTGCCCGGGGCTGTTTTCCTGAAGCCCAACGACCGGAGGCAGAAACTGAAGCCAGATGAACCAAAAATAAAATTGATGGCTTTATTGGACATTCTTTTCATGAAATTTAACTTTCTAATGTGCACATATATCACTCGGGGGATGTCATTATCTGTGGCTGACCTTTTGTTTGGGGGAGTTGCAGCTCGCTGCTGCTGTACTCAGCTCGGCTTTGATTCAGCCTACATCTGTTGAACATGTGGGGCATATATATATATATATATATAATTTTTTTTTTTCCCCTCTGAAGCACACTGACAATTGGCTAAAAAGATTTAATTAAAACCAGTCAGAACTAATTTCACTTAGCTATTCCAGTTTAGGGTCTCAGCTCTCCTCGTTTCACATGTAGATGTTAGGGCTTCCTGCAAGTCACAGCTGGAGGCACCATCAGGAAGGCTTCTTGGGCGGGGGACTGGGTACCTTTGTCTGACAACCCCCCTCTGCGACCCTCCCCATCCCCCCCCCCCCCCCGCCGCCGCCCCCCCCCCCCCCCCCCCCCCCCCCCCCCCCCCCCCCCCGCCGCCCCCCGCCCCCAACCCCGCTCCCGCTGCCCGGGTTAATGATTGCAGGGCGGCTGGGAATAATGAGCCAGCGCTGCAAGGCTTGTTATCAACGTGCTCGAGAAATATTTAAAAACCATCCCTCCTCCCGCTCCGCCTTTCCAATAGGAGTCAGAGCATGGCTGTGGTCACACCTAATAAATCCCTTAGACTTCACTGGGCTGTTTAATGGGACCTAATGGAGTGTCATGTGCACTTCAGTGGGTGGCGGATGGTTCTTATTTTTGTGTGGTTTACTGCTCACTGTTGAAAAGCTGTGAGGTCTGAAGACTTTCCAATAACTACAGTCTTTTATGGTATCAGAATCTGTGGGAGACAAGACTTGGGCCATTATTTAACAAGTCATCCGAATTTCCATGTGAGCTTGGGGGATATCGGAGGAATTAGGTCACAATAATATAAAATTGGACTTTGTCCTTCAGCTTACTCCAGAGAAGTGGCTGGAACGCCTGCTCTCCCTTCTTCAGGCAAATCCCAGTCATGGTTTCTCCCTCTGCCCAAGTGCCCCTGAGTGTTCCTGGCTGCCTGTTCCTTCTCCCTACGGCTTCCTCACTATCATCTTTGGCCAATCTGGAGGCAAGCAGTGGTGAGGCTTCTGGTTTGGGTATGATGTCACTTAGGGCAGGAGATGGCCTTGTCTTGAACTTGGTCATCCTAGAGAAGCTTCTGTCTCTCACCTTGGAAGATGCCCTCCTTGGGGTTGATGCGGCCTTCTTTCCACAGCAGCTCCATGTTCAGCCTCCCACCTGTGCTTGGTTAATACTGGTCGGCCTCGTTCCCTGTAGCACTGGGCGGTCCACTTAGGTCACTGGACAAGTTCCTCGACAGAGCCCCCTTCCTGTTAGACTGAGGCTGCACCGCCTCCCACCCCTGCTGTCTTGGTTGGACTGCATTATCTGTGGGCCGCTTGGGGAGCAGGGACAAGGTTCTTGCCCTGGGAGCTAGAAGTCAGGCCCAATTCCTTCAGTCTTTGTCTTCGCCTTAAAGCTTTCTTGTGATATAATCTTCCTCTGCTGGTCTACCCTCCAGGCAGGTTTGTTGAACTCTGACAGATTGAAACCGGCGGTGCTTGGAAGGGTTAGACTCCTCTAAGATACCTTACTATTGGATTCCCCAGTCTTTATTAATTTCTGGGGGCTTTCTCTTGATTTGTTAGATGCCCACCTGCCCTGGAAAAAGCATTGTCTGGCCTTAGTTTCTCCATAAGTAAAATCAGATTAAGACAACTAACTCATGTAACTGAAAGGGGAGCAGTCACAGTGCCTCCAGAGGGAAGGATCTAGGATGTTTTCATGGCTCTTCATAATTTACAGAGCTTTTCTCACACGTATCAAGGTCATTCCTCACAGTAACTGTGTGGGGTGGGCATCACTGACCTTGTTTCACAGGTGAGGAAAGCAGTCTCTTCGCGAGGTTGAAGGACAGGACAGGCTTAGCAAAACTGAGCATTCGGTCTGAAGTTTATGAAGCATCAAATGGTAGACATGGCCTTGACTCTTGGACATGACGGGTAGTGGGAGGCATGTTTTGCCTTTCTTGATGTTTTGGGCCTGGCAGCCTCCCCAAAGTCGCTTTGTACCTATTTTTGTTATAGGTCTAAGGAGGTTAGAATTCAGTGAATACATACTGATTATTTGTGATTCCTGATTTTAAACATAGGAATCTTTAAAGGGAATGCAGACTTTTAAGTCTTACAGAAAATGAAGTATCAAAAATCATTTTACATAAGCCAGAGAAAAAGTTACAAGTTTACATGCTCGATGTACAGAGCTGATCTCCTTAAAGCAGTTGCGAAAACCACCCTGTTATTATATAACAATATGTGATTCTTGTTATGCCTTACATGCAGAAATTTCTTCACTCCTTTCCTTGACGTTAAAAAGGTGGAGCAGGGCTTCCCTGGTGGCGCAGCGGTTGAGAGTCCGCTTGCCGATGCAGGGGACGCGGGTTCGTGCCCCAGTCCGGGAAGATCCCGCATTGCCGCGGAGCGGCTGAGCCCGTGAGCCATGGCCGCTGGGCCTGCGCGTCCAGAGCCTGTGCTCCGCAACGGGAGAGGCCACAACAGTGAGAGGCCCGTGTACCGAAAAAAAAAAAAAAAAAAAAAAGGTGGAGAAGATGTCTCTAGTCTGTTTTCAGTGCTATGGGGGAAATAGAGAAACTTCTTTCTAGATGACACGAGTGCCAAGAGGGCGGTCTCCTGTTAACAGTGGGTGGATTGTGCCCAGAGAGCTGTGGAATCCACACCCCCATCGAGGGGAGGAGATTAAACAGTGAGCAAAAAGTGGGGAAAAGCCCTTCCTTTTTCTTCATGAGAATTAAGGGCCTTCGTAAGTACTTGGGGTACATCACAAAGACAAAGTGGTCAAGCCAGGGAATCCAAAATTGGGTTCTGTTTTGATCCCCCTGCATGTAGCCATGGTCGGGGCGCCTGATTTCGCTTGTCTCTGTTGATCCATCCGTAAAACCGGGATGGTGATACCGCTTCAAGGAAGGCTTGAAAGGCACTCACAGAGCTCCCGGATCTGCAGGGGGAGATGGGGGCCTGGCCACTGGCCTGGAGTGGAGAGGCAGGTGTCCTCTGGAAGATGGTGGCTCCGTGCAGCAGTCTTCCTGATGTCTGGGTGACGCCGGTTCCTAACACTTGGTGTTTGGATGTCAGAGTCATATCCTTTGTTCTCTTGTGACTCCTGCTGATTTTGGGCACTGACCCATCCAGGATTTATTTCAACAGCTAGCATGGTGCCTGACCCATAGTAGGTGCTCAGTGAATACTGGTTGAGCGAATGTACCTCAAGGGGAATAGGGACAGTGTGCTTACTGACATGTGGGGAGAGACCATGCCTGGGGACAAGTTTCGAGCTTCATTATTTCTGCTTCTGGAGTGTTCAGATGTACCCTACGTAGCAATAGAGGCGATGCTGCAGTGCCATAAATATCACCAAAATCATTCTTTGTTTTCCGTTGCCATTGTCCTGGTCACTGCTTGTCTAGAACAGGTACCGCGGGAGATTCCCAGCTGTTCTTGTGCCTCTGTTGGATGCTTTTACACTAAGCTAGCTGTCCACTCTCACGGCTATATTTATCCTTCTAAAAGAGAAATCTGATCACGGCACTTTCCTTACTACTTAAGTGCCCTCAGCGGCTTCCTATCGCCCCCAGTGAAGTCCGCACTCCTTGCCGCGGCGGCACAGGGCCCTCTGATCTGGTCTTGGTGCCTCTGCTGTGTGATACCCCAGGGCCTCCTTGGGCAGCCCTGCACGCTATTTGGTGGGGGGGAGGGGGAGGGGCTCGAATCTGCCAGGTGGAATTAGATCTGCTGGGTTTAAAAACAGGGAGTTTTAAAACCTGCTATGTGCTGAGTCTCCAGATGAGCTGAGAATCAATATATTTGGGACAAGTCAGCAAGGTACACTAAAAAAAAAAAAAAAAAGTCATTGAATGTTTGGAACAGGAGTGCAATAATTCATGTTAAGTGACCAGAGAAAATTGAGATGTTAAGAGTTCTTTGCATATAGTCTTCAAAACTCTATTCAATAAAAAGTGTTTTTCAACTGATCCTATAGTTTATCTGAAAGAATATATATGTTTGTATAGGTACACACATATATACACACACATATATATTTTTTACTTTGGAAAAGGAATGAGACGGGGACTTGTACTACTGGAGATTAAAACTTAGTGTAAAGCTATAATAAAAGAGGATGATGTGGGAGTAAAAATATACAAACAATCAAACAGAATAACACCTCTCAGAAGTTTTCAGTGTGGAATAGCAATTCCACGATAAGTCCTTGGGGGAAGGTCCAGATTATCTGGTAAAGGAGGTCGTGAAATTGGATAGTTTAAAAAAAAAACACACACAACCTATTTAGATCCTTGCCTCAGGTCATCACCAAAATATATTCATGTGGTTTGGGTTATATATTTTTATATAAAACAGAAAAAAAAGGATATTTGATCTCTGAAGAAGGATATCTTTTAAAGCCTGAAAGCAAGAAACTTAGTGATTGCTCAACTTGAATATAGAAAATTATTCTTTTTACCGAGGAATTACAAATGACAATAATGATCACTAGTACCAAAAAATACAAACCCAAACAAGTGTTCATTGTTCTATCCTATATTAGACAAGCTTTAGAAAATGCAAATACCCATTTGGTATTTGCATTAGGATACATCCTTTCTAGATACATTAGGATACATGCTTTCTAGAAAGAAATGTAATTTAAAATAAATTCTAGATATTTTTAAGTGGTTTGGATTTTACATATACTGGGGGAATGTTACTATTTAAAAACTAGTGTAGATTATTTAAAAATGAAAATCTCTAATTTTAGTTTTATAACCTTGGTTTTTCATCTTAGTTTTGTTGTTATTTTTTAAAATAACAAAGGCCTTTTGGCCTTTGGGTTGTCCAAAAGAGAGATATCTATAATTTACTTCTATTAATCATTTACTTCTCCATATAAAATATGGCAAAGAGATAAACCATCGGGGAAAACATGCCTTATGAAGGGGATTTATGATCCTTAATATTCTAGAAGATCATAATGAGGCATCCTATGTAAAAAACAAGTCGTACTAGACTCCAGTTTCTGAAATGTTCACATTGTAAGTCGCAGGGTGACTTTGTTTTTTGTTTTTTTTTTTTAAATTTGGCTGCATTGGGTCCTCGTTGCTGTGCGCGGGCTTTCTCTAGTTGCAGCGAGCAGGAGCTACTCTTCGTTGCGGTGCGCGGGCGTCTCATTGCGGTGGCTTCTCTTGTTGCGGAGCACGGGCTCTAGGCGCGTGGGCTTCAGGAGTTGTGGCTCACGGGCTCTAGAGCGCAGGCTCAGTAGTTGTGGCACACCGGCTTAGTTGCTCTGCGGCATGTGAGATCTTCCCGGACCAGGGCTCGAACCCGTGTCCCCTGCATGGGCAGGCGGATTCTTAACTGCTGCACCACCAGGGAAGCCCCACGGGGTGACTTTGAACAAGCTGCTTTACCTCTCTGGGTCTCAGTATCCTCATCTGTAAAAATGCGAGAGTTGGATTAGCTCACAGTTTCCCAACTGGGATGCCGTGCTACAGCTGTGCCGAGATTCTGATGCCCCTGAGCCTCAGGGCAGCTGGACAGAGCCTGTGGTGGAGGCCACAGGTCCGTCACTTCCAGCCAACAGCAGCCATTTCTTTCCCCCAGTGAGTCGTGCAAATACTACCACAAATCACACGTAATGCATCAAACCTGTGTGAAGCAAGTTGTTCTATTCTTAAATTCAAGAAGTGAAAGCTAGGTGGAGAAGGAGATAATTTCAAATATCATAATAAACCACTCATCCTTTCCACTCAATATTCAATAGCGTGTTAAAAAATGAATGGTGGAAAATACATCAGAATGTTATCAGTAATTGTTTCTGGTGGTGGGTAATTTTATTCTCTTATTTATAATGTTCTATATCTTTTAAATTTGCTGTGTTAGGAATGGGTTAAGTTTAATAGAAGAATAGTCTTTAAAAACAAATTCTCCCTGTAGCCGTCCTTATATTCCAAAACTCCATAAGTACAGGTGGCCACTTGTGGCTGTCAGTGTTAAGATTCTAACAAAAGTAAAACACCAAACCTGGACCCATTTCTCTTTATGTAAATATCCCTGGGCATTTTCATCCCAGGGTTTCTTGCTCAGGCTGGTTTAAGGTGTGAGAAGTAATCTTTAAGCAGAAGACCTATCTGTCAAGGGAGTTAGAAGCCTTCTCCTTACTCAAGGGTAGCTCACCAGAAAAGTCTTCTGCCCCATATTCCTCCCCAGATGCTCTCTTCTCTCTCTTTTCCCTTCCCTGGGATCTCTGGAATTACGGAATAATCCTTCTTTCTTTGTTCTTCTTGATCACCGGTGTGGATTTAGTTAGATGTCCCTTGTGTCCGCTCAGCTAAGTGATGGAGATTCTGTTAACTTGTCCTTTATATGGCAGCCCTTCTCCTTCCTTAGTCATTATTGTTTTTCCTCTCCCAGCCCCCTCCTGCTTATTTACATCTTTCTGGTAATGAGTTGCCTGGAACTTTCCAACCTATTAGTTTAAATCAGATTGGGGAATGTGGGCTTTTTTTCACCCTTTGTTGGCTTTGCTTTACTTTGAGGATAAACATAGACATTAAATCTGTTTAAACCCTATTTTCTCTGGCTTCTTAAACAGGTACTTTTGATTGACTCCAAACATTTTAATTTTCTGAAAAATATAATTGCTTTGTCTAAGTGATGGGAGTGGCGGGCGCATGGGAAATGAGAGGTGCCGTTATAATTCTTAAGCAAAATTTTAGATTGATTAATAGTGAGGCTAGGGCTTCCCTGGTGGCGCGGTGGTTGCGAGTCCGCCTGCCGATGCGGGGGGCGCGGGTTCGTGCCCCGGTCGGGGAGGATCCCGCGTGCCGCGGAGCGGCTGGGCCCGTGGGCCATGGCCGCTGGGCCTGCGCGTCCGGAGCCTGTGCTCCGCAGCGGGAGAGGCCACAACAGTGAGAGGCCTGCGTACAGCATAAAAAAAAAAAAAAAAAAAATAGTGAGGCTACTGTGGCATATAGTAATTACTTATAAAGTTTAGAATATACTATCATATTGTTTATATTAAAACTATACTAAATATAGATTACTTTCTTTTATATAACACTTTAGGGTCTTACAGGGTGCTTTGACATTCTGAGCAGAGATAACAAACGAAGGTATTAAGTAATTGAAATTTCCAGTCGGTAGAACCCTAGTAAAGAACACTGTAATTATATATTTAATTTTTAAAGTAATGTCGTTTTCTTAAGGGATGCCACTGCACTTTGAGCCATTGTAACAAATTTGTTGAGTGCTTCCTGATTATACAGCACCATGCTCTGCATTGCACGTGATAGAATCACTTAGTAGCTGGCCACTGGCAGTAGCTCAGACTTAAAATTTGGAGGTACAAAATGTCAGAGGTAGTATGGACCCTGAGGTCATCTTATCCAGCGCTTCCCAGCCATTTTCACATCATGGCACACATTGAAACGGTTTGCACAGCCCACTGCCGGGAAACAAATGGTCACTTTTGGCTGGAGGTAATGGTTCTGGGGCCTCCAGAGTGGGCTCTGTCCAGATGCCCTGAGGGCCCAGGGGCATCAGAATCCTGGCAGAGCTGTGCCAGCGCATCCCAGTTGGGGAACTGTGATCTAAACCAACCCTCCCATTTTACAAATGAGACGTCTGTGTTTACACTGAGACCCAGAGAGGTGAAATAGCGTGTTCAAGGTCATACAATGAATTAGTGATGTGTTATAGTAGATAGAATTTGGAGCATTTCGGAGTCTGAAATGACTTCTTTTTTACATAGAATGATCTTTTTCAAGATCATTAAGGACCATGAAGACCTTTTATAGGGCACGTTTTCCCAGAGGTTTATTATCTCTTTGCCCTATTATATAAAAGAGAAGTACATGCTTAAGAGTAGGAAATTATACGAATATTTCTTTTCAACAATCCAAAGAATAAAATGTTGCTTAAAAAAACAGCAAAATGAAGGTTATGAAACTAAAAAACAGTCCAGTATACGTAAAAAACACCAAACCATTTAAAAATATTTTATTTACACAAATCGAAAATGTACTCAAGGGCTTCCCTGGTGGCGCCGTGGTTGAGAGTCCGCCTGCCGATGCAGGGGACACGGGTTTGTGCCCCGGTCCGGGAAGATCCCACATGCCGCGGAGCGGCTGGGCCCGTGAGCCATGGCCGCTGAGCCTGCGCGTCTGGAGCCTGTGCTCCGCAGCGGGAGAGGCCCGCGTACCGCAAAAAAAAAAAAAAAAAATGTACTCAACCTTTAAAACCTGTAAGTTTGGGAGTTATCTTGCTCTTGAAATTCAAGAGATAAAAGTAAGATGGAAAAGGAGATGAAAAATGTTAATATCATCATGAACCACCATCACCTCCATCCTTATATTTACTGACCGACTATTTAATATGACTCAATGATTCTAGTATATCCGTGGCTTGGTTCAGCCTTATGTACGTCCACGTGTGTGCCAGTCGAGATGGGCACTGGAACACAGCATCTCATTTTCAGTTCCTTGACTGAACTACAAACTCTGTGTGCCAATTTAGGACAATTTATGGCATGCTAGAGTTGTGACATCACATCGAGTTGTTCCATCATTACCTTTAGATGTGTAGCTCTGGACCAGTATCACCTGCCATTAACAGCTATATGACCTTGAAGTTCCTTAATCTCTCTCTGACTCCTTTTTCTCATCTATACAGTGGGGGACTAATAATACCTGTCTGCTAGGCTTGTTGCACAGATTAAATACTTTTTATAAATGCAAAGACTTAAGAATAACATCTGGCACATAGTAAACCCACAATAAATGTTAGTTGTTATTATTTGCCACGATTGTCATTGAGAAGGCAGCAGTTGGGGTCTTCAGGTGTAGGTAAGAACTACCGTAATTTGTTAGTCTCAGACTTACACCTTTAACATAAACAGTAGTCACCTAACTGAGTGCTTGGGACCCCAGGGAGTGTGACTCTTGCCAGGCACCAACTGGCTGCCTTTTGAGGGGGCTTTTTGTTGGGCTTTCATATTTGGGGGGGGGAAAAAAGAAAGCCTACCTCCTGGGACATGGGTAAATATATTTTTCCTCATAGTTAACATGAAATTCTAGTCATTATTTTGCAGAATATCGTGGAATAAGAAGGAAGGATAAAGGTCCCAACTTCCGGCTTTCCGAAGACTGCAAGTACCAATAATCTAGACGGCTTCTGGCCCACATATGACTGAGTACATCCTGGGCTGTGCCTTTACCTTCTCTGACAGTCCTCCAGGTGGGAGCCAACTGCTAGAGGTGTTGTGAGCCATCAGGGATATGGTGTAAGAGACTAGCTAGGTGCCTGGAATGTAGACTGCGTGCCATGAATGTGACTTCTCTCTTCTGAGTTCATTGATGCCAGAGTGCAAAAATGAACTCAGAATGCATTTTTTTGCCTTTGTCTTTGGGCAGTCTTGTGTGGTGGCCCATGGGAGGCTGTTTCACTCCAGTGGCCTTTCCATGGTGGCTTTCAATGAATGGTTCTCAGGTTCGTCGTCCTCTGCCCTCTTCCCCCACAAACTTTTTGAGCATCATTCTAAGTTATTTCAGCCCCTTTAGTTTTGTCACCCAAGTTCTCAGTCCCCTCATCACAGTCTCTAGCCTCACTGCGCTTCTTTGCTGTCTCACTGTCCTACCCCCTCACCCATAGGGTTGACAGATAAAATACAGGACTCTCAGTTAAAATGTAATTTCAGATAAACATCAAATTTTTTTTAACATGAGTACATCCTATGCACTAAGTGGGACATACTTATACTAAAAAGTATTCATTATTTGAAATTCAGATTTAGCTGAGCATCCCTATTCTTAGGGCTGACAACCCTGTGCATACCTGTACCAGTGACACTGTTGTAACTTACTCCTGCAGGGGCATCTTTTGGCTTTAGGAGCGTCAGCGGGAATAAGAGAGGCTTCCTAGGCACCTCCTGAGGCCTTGGTTTGACTTCCTTGAAAGGAAAATGGCCGCAGGTTAAGAGGAGAGTCTGACAGTTATTAGGGGGCTCTGTGATGTCAGAGCATGAGATACATATCTATTACTTTGATTTGGGAGATTGACACTATAAAAAGATGGTCGTTCAGCAGTTAAGTGTTACATCAGGCAGTTTTATGAAACGTAGAAAAGGCATTTTCATGCAGCTCAAAGGCATGATGTTGAAGGGGAAAACCCAATCAGGAATGATTTGTGTTCATCGACTACGAACACTTCTGGAAATGTCCATGGAGAGCACCGAAGTAATCAGATGACATGGACTTGCCCCACGAGGAATCTGATTCATGGGTGAGAAATCTGAAAATAGAATGACTCATGCCAACTTTTCTTTTTCTTCTTTTTGTTTCTTCCTTTCATTTTCCTCCCGAAAGACAGAACTAGGGGCTGCCACAGCTATGGATAGGAATAATTACGCGAAGGCTGGTGATGGCCAGAATGCTCCCACATAGGGGTTACACTGATGGCTCCGTGATATTTCCTGAGTACCTGCTAGATGTGGGTGGTCATCGTATTTATTGAGTGCCTTGTGTGTGTCTGGCAGGGCTGTAGGTGCTGGGGTTGCAGCAGCGAGTGACATGGGCACAGTCCCAGCTACGTGGAGCTTGTGCTCCATCCATGTGGGCGCTTTGAGAAATACAGATGTACCAGGTTGGGCGGGAACCCTGGCCTCCAGGAGCCTAATTAGGATTGGTTCCTATGTGCTTTCCCTCTGTTCAATTAGAGAAAGAGTCAGCCGTTGACCAGAGCACTGGAAATCTGTCTGTGCGTTGTTGTTTGGGAAGCTCATCAAACCTCAGGTCCCTCGTTGAGGAATTTTATACCAGAATCTTCGGTAGCCAGTCCAAGCTGACAGTGGCAGGCTGCAATAAAATAACTAGTCAACCAGCCAGTCCATCTATCTTCATAAACTAATGAAGGAACCCTCCATCTTTTGTCAGATAGCATGCCTCCTAATATGGGTACATTAGCAGTACTTTTGTAGGGGGTCTACTGTTATGAAAAATGGTGGAACTTGATTAATTCTGATGACATTTTGATAAATTTGAGGGGGCTAAAAAGATTGTACTGTGACAGTTAGGTTTTTCTTCCTTACCAAGAGAATGTATAAATGGTACCGAGTAACAGAGAAAGCTCGTGGTTCTGGAATTTCTAAATTTTTTTTAAGATAAGAGAAAAAATAAGCCTTATTTTAAACCCCTTGGAGTTTGAACTCATGCCTGTTTTCTAGAAGCCTCTTGGGCTGCTTGAGATCCCCAGCCTGAAGTTCACGGGATCTCACAGCGTCCAGGTATCTCAGAGATGTCACAGAGTTCTCCAAAAATTCTGAAAACAATATACTTAAGGAATAGAGGCATGCAGTGGAGTACTCTTGAGGGCTAGCAGGGTTCTCTGTGGGGGGGAAATAGCAAATCAGGCAAATCAGGTGGTTATCATGTCAAAAAGACTGCATAGAAATCATTAGTTTTAGGTGTTCTGGGAAGTTGAAAGAAACTAATAACTTTTCTTCTGAAAGATTTTTGCTTTGGGGTATTTTGTTTATTTTGTACTGGTTTCAAATGCTATTTTAATGAGCCTAGTATTTTGTAGTGGGCCTATAACCTAGCCATGAATTTTAAGGATAATTTAGGGGGGAAAAAGTTCATTCTCCTATTCCTTAAGGGCTAATACACTTAAAAGTATGTCTTTAAAATCTTTTTATTTACAAGTGACCTCTGACTTTAGACCTAATTGGTTCCCGAACGTTTAGTCTTGAGGCATGGCCATAACACAAACTCTTATTTCCTGTAGGCTGTGTTAAATGTAAAGCTTATGTGATGTATTGGGCTTCCACTCCTGGAAGTCGGTTTTATAATACTAAAAATAACAAAATGGATATGAAAATATATCAAAAATACAGATGCATTTTTTAAAAAACAAACATTAAATATTTTAAATGAAAGATCTAAAGATAGTTAAAAAAAAAAAAGCTTTGCTGTAAATAAATGTTACTTTTGGGGAATTTTTCTGCTTAGGTTGGATTGATTGAAGCTTGTTATTTGAATTTCCCTTAAGCAAATATAGGTATGTTTTCCATTGCTTCAAGGACCTTAAAATTGTATTATATGATAGGGTTGTCTGCCTCAGATTCTGTTGCACATGAAAATTGTTAGAAATGCCACTAAGTTTCTTAATTGCTGAAAGTTGAAGGAGGGGCAGTTGCCATGGCAACTTCTGCAGCCACCCATGCTCTGATATTTCAGAAGGATCTTCTTTGCCGAGCTGTGAATGAAATACTAAGAATTCATTCAAGTCTTCAGAATGAGCACTTGCTAAAGAAATTCATTTTCCCTAAATATGGTTAGAGCAGACAGTTAGCTGGATGTGTGCTGTCCCCAGCTGTGTCAGTCAAGCCAGTTCACTGACCAAGGCATTGACTTTTTTGGGTCTGATTGCCATCAGTTTTGTTATCCCCGTAAGGATCTTTTAAGAGGAAAGGCAGTTGCAAGTTGAGCTGTCTTTGGGGTTTGCTGCCCAAACATCATTAGGATGTTCTTTAATCTGTGTGTGTTTGTGTCTCAAGAAAGTAAGCAAAACATAAATTTTGGCTAAGAGAACAAATTTATGCTGTAATCATTTGTTGGTTTTCCTTTTAAATAAGAAAACAGAGCAGGGCCTGGCATTACTTGTAATAACCAGCACTGACCATAGAATTTCATGTAGGAGTTCCTGCAGAAATGACATTAAAGGAAGATCTTTTATCTCCCATGTTGTCAAAGATGAAACACATCTAAGTGTGAACGAGATGATATAAAAGTATTTTCTTCAAACATCTTGGGGTACTTATTTTTTCTTACTGATCATCTCATCTAGATTTTGTGCTTTGTAGAGTTGCATACATGGTAAATTACTTAAGAATTTATGGATATGTTGACTCTCACTTTCTGGTAGAATTTTTATTTTTTAAAAATAACTGAATTATGTTAAGAAAGGAAGAGAACCAACAATCTTGCATTATTGCTCATAGTCAAGTAAACATCAATCTATATATCCACATGTGTAAATCAACAGTAGTTATTTGCCTAGCACTATACCACAGGGATCCAAAGGAGACATGAGGAATGGTCTCTACTCCCTTGAAGTCGCCTGACCACTTATTAGTGATTAAAAAGCAATATGACATGAGTTTAATGAGGTTTTCACTACCAGTGCATTCTATGTCCATTTTTTTTCATTCATCCAGTTTGCTTGTGTTAGATAACATTTCTGGTATTCTTAGTCTTATAGGTTACTCCCCTATTCAGGTTTTCCAGTTTTCTAAGGTGTCCTTTCTGGATCAAGGTATAATTCAACCCTTTCCTACCCTTTAGGACGTCATATGAGAGGAATGAACAGAAGGAGTTCTGACCAATTAACGTGGTTGGGAAAATGAGACCATATTCACAGGAAGATTTGACAGAAGAAATGCTTCTAAAACAAGTCATTATATTTAGCTTCACTGAGATAATTAGATCAAGCTTCCAAGAAGTTCCAAGGAGTAGAAAGAAAAAGTGTCAGGTTCATTATGAACAGCGTCTGTGATTATGCATTTCTGATGTCTGTTTAGAATCTCAAGGTGGAGGGAGGAAGGAAAAGGGAAGCCCCTACAGGGGCGGCAGTAAACGCCTTGATGACTCAGAATTGTACACAGTAGCTTTCAGCAGCCCCCCCTGTGCTCACCTGCCCGCCTTGAGAGGTCACCCTTGTGGAGACAGTGGCTGCCCAGAGGCCCCTCCCCACACACAGCTTTTTTTTTTAAAAAACTTCTGTGGTTTGTGGAAGTCTGGATTTGAAAAGATTTAGCAATTGTTTATTCATTCTGTAGCGGCTTTCTCTTTCCAGATGAAGAGGCTACCTTCTTGGCCTCCGTGAAAATAGGTTTTACTCCTGCCATGAAACAGAAGCATTAAAATAAAAGCTGATGGGCTTCCCTGGTGGCGCAGTGGTTGAGAATCTGCCTGCCAATGCAAGGGACACGGGCTCGAGCCCTGGTCTGGGAAGATTCCACATGACGCGGAGCAACTGGGTCCGTGAGCCACTATTACTGAGCCTGCACGTCTGGAGGCTGTGCTCCGCAACAAGAGCGGCCGCGATAGTGAGAGGCCCGCGCACCGCAATGAAGAGTGGCTCCCGCTTGCCACAACTGGAGAAAGACCCAACACAGCCATAAATAAATAAATTAATTAATTAATTAAATATATATATATTATAAAAAATATAAGCTGATAAAAGCAAGGCAGTTTACTGGAAAAATCTCAGTTCACACAGGCCAAGTGAGCTTTTAAGTCCCACCTTCTCCTTGAGTGGTAGGTAATAGAAGAGAGCCTCGGGAAGCATTTTCTTACCTGATTTTTTTTTAAAATTGCCAGTTCATCTCTGTTTCTCTAAGAAATTTCAAATAGTCTGGTCTAAGAAAGAGACTTAGAGCTTCCCTGGTGGCTCAGCGGTTAAGACTCTGCCTGCCAATGCAGGGAACACGGGTTCGAGCCCTGGTCCAGGAAGATCCCACATGCCGCGGAGCAACTAAGCCCATGCGCCACAAGTACTGAGCCTGCTCTCTAGAGCCCGTGAGCCACAACTACTGAGCCCACGTGCCACAACTGCTGAAGCCCGCATGCCTAGAGCCCATACTCTGCAACAAGAGAAGCCACCACAATGAGAAGCCCACGCACCACAACAAAGAGTAGGCCCCGCTCGCCGCAACTAGAGAAAGCCCGCTCGCAACAACGAAGACCCAACACAGCCAAAAATAAAGTTAAAAAAAAGAAGAAAGAGACTTAAAACTCCCTCACATGTGGGGAGACTGTGTTCTAGTCTCTAAGGTACACCTACTTCGATTCAAAAAGTATTTATTATAGAAAAACTGTCCACGGTCTATACATACAATGGGTTATTATTCAGCCTTCAAAAGGGAGGAAATTCTGACACATGCTACATGGATGAACCTTGAGGAGATTATGCTAAGTGAAAGAAGCCAGTCACAAAAGGCAAGTATAAGTATTGTATGATTCCACTTTCATATGAGGCACCTAGAGCAGTCAGATTTATAGAGACAGAAAGTAGAAGGGTGGTTGCCAAGGACTGAGGGAAGGAGGAATGGGCAGTTGTTTAATGGGTGCAGAGTTCCAGTTTTGTAAGATGAAGAGAGTTGTGGAGGAGGATGGCAGTGATGGTTGTAAAACGTAATGAATGTAAACACTACTGAACTGTACACTTGAAAATGGCTAAGATGATACATTTTATGTTCTGCATACTTTACTATGTTTTTTTTTTTTTTATAAAAGGTATTTGTTGGTCATCTGTTTTTTGGGTGCCAATTATACTCCAATGACTGACACAAAAGCTCCCAGGTTTGAAGGTGCTCACAGGAGAGGTGAGGGTGTGATGCTGCTGGGATGAGGAGTACAGTCACGTCACAGTTAAGGATGATTTGGTCCTAAACTCAGGTGAACCTGAACCGAGCTATGAAAAAGGACCAGACGTGGTTCTCTGATTCCCACTTCTGCCCAGCTTCCCCTCACAACACGTAATGCTGCCTTGTTGCTGCATCCCCAAAGCCAGTGCCTTGGGATCTTTTTTTTTTTTTTTCCTTGGCTGTGTTGGGTCTCCATTGCTGCGTGCGGGCTTTCTCTAGTTGCGGCGACCGGGGGCTACTCTTCGTTGTGGCACGCAGGCTTCTCATTGTGGTGGCTTCTCTTATCATGGAGCGTGGTAGGCGCACTGGCTTCAGTAGTTGTGGCTCGCGGGCTCTAGAGCACAGGCTCAGTAGTTATGGCTCGCGGGCTCTAGAGCACAGCCTCAGTAGTTGTGGCTCGCAGGCTTAGATGCTCCGTGGCATGAGGGATCTTCCTGGACTAGGGCTCGAACCTGTGTCCCCTGGCGGATTCTTAAGCACTGCACCACCAGGGAAGCCCCCTTGGGATAATTTGAACCAGTTTCTCCTTTAACTGGTTTGCTTTCTGCTCTGTTCCCAAATCCAGCTCTGTTCTTCCTCCTTGGCCTGCATTTTTGTATCCCCTATTTGATATGTGAGTATCTCTTACTTTATAGCCCATGTCATTTTCCTTCTTGGACTGTAAATTCAGGGAGGACGAGGGCTATGCCCTTTGACCTTTGCAGCACCCAGCACAGTAAACTACACTTAATGAATGTTTTGGATGAGCCTCTGAAGTTGGAAGATGACATTGCTAATGCCTATTTAATTGAAGGTTATTAATGCCTCTTTAACAGTGAAGGATAGTCCTCCGTTTAAACCAGAGGTCAAACAAGGCCTCAAGCTTTTGCCAGTGGTCCCAAAGAATTTGCAGTCAGGTACATTCTGACCTGGACTTTGCATCCCAGAAAGGAGGAGAGATGGGGCAGCGGGGCAACTTTCTTTCTTGTGCATGGTTCAGAGATGGAAATCAGGGCTGGGATGGGTCCGAATATTTTTTTTTAAGATAGTCTTTTATTTTTTTAATTTTTGTTTATTTTTTATTTTGGCCACACTGTGCAGCTTGTGGGATCTCAGTTCCCTCACCAGGGATCGAACCCAGGCCACAGCAGTGACAGCGCTGAATCCTAACCAGTAGACCACCAGGAAACTCCCGCGTCCGAATATTTACATACTAGTTCAGCCTATAAAGTAAGAGATTTCCTTCTCTCCCTCTTCCTGAGTAGACTTTTCCCTCTACCTAGAATAATAGCTGTAGGTAGGGTTACTGAATGTCCCGGGTTTTTTTTGGTTTTTTTTTTTTTTTTGTCGGTACGCGGGCCTCTCACTGTTGTGGCCTCTCCCGTTGCGGAGCACAGGCTCCGGACGCGCAGGCTCAGCGGCCATGGCTCACGGGACCAGCCGCTCCGCGGCATGTGGGATCTTCCCAGACCAGGGCACGAACCCGCGTCCCCTGCATCGGCAGGCGGACTCTCAAACACTGCGCCACCAGGGAAGCCCCTGTCCCGGTTTTTTATACCTGTTTTTCTGGCTTAATTATTAATAGCTCCCCTCTTTCATTCTCCAAAGTGCCCTGGTTGATGATAAATTTTTTTGCTACTGTGGTAAGAGGAGGAACATGTAGAGAAAATCAGTTATTAAGGGAAGGTGGGGAGAACGAGGAAGGGAAATTTAGGCTGCTAGAGATTCAGGAGGTGAGGAATTTGAGAAATAGCTGTGTAGTCTGGCATGTTAGATATTCTTTGGTTGGAAAAAATTAGTTGGCTCTTAAATTATAAGCATGCTAGTCTAATATGTTAGAATTTGAAAGTCTTGAGGGCTGCATGGCATCAAATGAAGATTTATTTTAATTAGTCACACTATAGAATCCTTTAGTGCAGGTTAACAGGTTAATACATTTACTTAGAGCTTCAAACATTTTTATGGCTAATGGCAAAAGAGTTCACTGTAACGTACAAGTGGGTGTGAATATCTTGCATTTGTTTCTTTAACTATGAGAATGAATTTCAGTCTTTTAAAGTTCTGTTTTATATGTGTATGTATTTAACTTAGATAATTGTATATTGGGTATTCATTATTGATTGACCCTTGCTTTTAAAAAAAGCCAAGATGATAATGAAGGAAATTAGGTAGGACCACAGTAATATCTTTTTAGTTATTGAGGGGAACGTCATGTAATCTGAACAGAATAAGTGTTTTCTTTTGAAATCCAGTATCATTTAGGATTTTTTTATGTCACAGGTTTCAATTTAAACAAGTTTGAGCTGATTTTCTGTTAAGGAGGTGTCTCTGTTTAAGTAAATGGAAAGAGTAGCTGTAGGGTGCTTTCAGGGTTGGTTTTCTAGCAGCCCAGCAATTTCAGCACCGTCCTGTTTGTTTCCATTTTTCTGCTCTGGCATCTCTGGTATCTGCTTCTGCCTGAGCCTAGCGCTCGCCTTGCTGTGGACAGTCATCGTGTTATTTGAGGGTCTTTATTTTTTTTTTAAATCACGACAATGTGTACTTAAAAATAAAATTTAAAACTTTTCAAAACTTATCCAGTAATATTGCCTTACATTTTGAAAGAGCTTTATAATTTTACAGAGGACCTTCCTTCACATCCATGTTGTTGGAACGGCACTCTTACTGGGTGGAGAAATTATCATTTGCATTTTGCATGCGAAGAAACAGAGTGTGAGTGACTTACTGCAAGTGTTACAGCTGACAGAATGAACTTGAACTCAAACCCAAGTCTTCTGACTTTACGTCCACTGGTCTAGCCATGATGCTCCCTGGTACTTTTTCTCGCCTAGTTTATTGCAGAATATCGTTTTTTCCCCAATTTCCTTTCCATGGAGGCTTAATTTGAGGTTGGGCTGCACTATTGTTAGTAAAGAAATAACCTGGGTGCCTTTAGGCTAATTGGGCATGGTTTACCCATCAGCAAAGTGACTTGACCGTTGTAAAATCATCCCCATCCTACGGGTATACCCAAGAGAGGCCAAGGAGCGTCCGTTCAGTTATCCTGTCGACAGCTCTGCCTCAACTGCCATCCCATTCCATTCCGAGCAGAAGGATTTTCCCATCTGTGTTCTTAAGCCCTTGCCCTTCTTGCATGCTGACTGTGCTCTCAGTTCTAACCTCAAGAACCAGGTGAACTGCTGCTGCCTCAGTGCTGTTTTCTCTATTGATTCTAGTAATCACTCCTTCTCTCCTCTAGTACCTTGAGAATCTCATGGCACTTATCACACACTGCTTTGCACTATTTTTCTGTATTATATTCCTCCCTACAAGATTGTGCTGAGCTCCTCAAGGGCAATGAACCATTTCTCATTCATCTTGGTGTCCCCACCGCAGTTAGCACAATTGCCACACCCCTAGGAAGCTTTGCAGTTAATTTTTTTTTAATAAATGGATGGGTTTAGCCATGGTTATGCCCACTCATAAGATTTGAGGACTGAAGCTTTTTATAACACATGCATATTCTAGGGAACCTTATTATCGCTATAATTCTCACCTGGTTTGTGCATAATTAAAAAAAAATAATTGTATATTTTTATGCAGCAGGTCATCCTGTGCAGTTTGAAGTCCACACTACTTTTTATGGGCGGGTGGTTTAATGAAATGGCATAGGGGTTTTAGAGACACTGCTGTGAGGAGCGGGGAGGGGCAGAGTTGAGGTCTTTTCCAGAAGCTCAGTGAGCTGGCTCTTTGTGCTGTCAGTATATCCTGTTAGGCTAAGCCCTGGCACAGCTGTCCCCACCTGACTAGCTTTCCTCTGGTAGTTGGCATCTGTTGCATTAGCTGAGAGAGCAGGTTTAAAGACTTTAACTCTTCTCTACCTGGCCTTGGTTTCAGAAGTATTTTAGAGGACTTTTGGAAAGTAGAAATTTAACAGACAAGATTTTGGTGGTTTTGAGAGTTCTCTCGGTTTTTCGTCTATTTCATTTTTTAACGTTTCCGTATTTACCTTTCGCTCCATGTTCCACCGATTCTGTAGCACCAGGACTGGGCTAATAACTGGTATTTTAAGGACTAGGTAATCCTGATGTGTGAGGTCAGAGAAAAATTCACCTCGAGAGAGATCAGAATAGATCAGTATCGGGGAAGGAGGGGCTTTGAGATAGACCTTTTGAAATGCGTACGATTTAGGTAGGTGGAGAATATTTCCATGTAGAGGTAAGAAATAGAATAGAAGTCTAAGGTGGGAATGAGCACATAATATTAGGAGGGAGGCAGGCAAGGAGGATCTTACCCAGGCTTCAATGCAGGATGATTTGTGAGCAACGGTCCACAACTGTGGGTGCATGAGAAATGTCTACGAGCTCTGTAAACATTACATTCCTGCACCCCACTCTGAAATTCTGTCAGTTTGGGGTGTTGTGAGATTTAGGGTGTGGCCTGGGCATCTGCATGTCTGACAGACAGCCAAATGACCTTGAACTCCCTGTAGTGGATGGAACACCTGCTCTGTGGAGTAAAGAGGATAAGCTGACGGGAGAGCAGGGACTACATTCTGGCAGCCCTTCCATTTTTGGATGAGGTTTTGGGGTTTAAGGTGGGGAGACCAGAGCTCTGGCTGGGGGATCGGTTCCAGGGCTGCTGAGTAATCCTGGTGAGCAGTTACAAGCAGGCAGGGGACAGGGAGAGGGGAGAATCAGGAATTAAAGGGCAGAAGTTTAACTCGGAAGAAGATATTAGCTGAAAAAGGAGTTTACTCTGCTGTAAACTGCACAGAAATTGCGGAGAAATTTTCCATTTCGTAATCTGTTGCAATTTTCTAGAAAGGTAAGCCTTTTCATCCATCCCTCGAAGGGTCTGTCAGTGGTCCACTCACAGACATCCAAACTAGACTAAGATCGGAGAGTGGTCCAGTCTTGGGGTTTGACTAGGAATCCGTGAATCCTGGACGGACCTAAGGATTTCATGAATCACCTCCAAAAACTGTAGAATTTTGTGTGGACACACAATTTTGGGGGAGAGGGTCCGTAGTCTCCCTCATGTTCTCAGAGGAGCCCTTACTAGGATTTGGGGTAAGATAATTTAGTACTTGGCCGATTGGCTGGCTTGCTTTCTGTCTCTCCTCTCTTAAAATATGAAACAAAGTCCCTATTAGTGAAAAAAATTAGCCAAGAGAACACAGAAGACTCCAGTCCATAGTATGGAGCGATGGAGGAGCCGCGGACTTCCATGAAGAAGACCGTCCCTTTGCTTTTGTGTGATGGGAAGGCCATCATCATAGTAAACTGGAGGAAAAGGGGAATGGGGAGCTTTTTGTAGAATGTGTGATGAATTTTTCTGTTCCTCATGGAGCAATTTCAGTGGTCTCAGCTGAAGTACAAAGAAAGGGCTATTTTAACGACAGGGAGGTGAATTACTAGTTATCGCTATCAAGTTTGGAACTGAGGGAAAAAGCTGGTGTGTGAAATAGGACTACGTGTGAATGGATTTCTCAAGTGTTTCATTAGAGATTTGTCAGAACGGTTAGCCCTCTAACCAACTGGAGTCTCGCCTCTGATTCCTTTGTGGAATTAAAAAATGTTTTGGGGAAGAGGGCTTCCACAAGCCTTTTGTTTGAATTTCCATATATTGATTAATGGGCCCAGCAGAGCATGGTGCTGTGAATTCCCTCTGCTGATGGGAACCTTCACAAAGAGCAAAGCTTTTCTGAACTGGCGCTTTCCACGCAGCCTGTAGCCTGCTCTACTGGGTGTGACCATTTTTAAAAAGCCAGCGTGCTAGAATGAAAACGGCCATTTCTAAATGGCCTGTTGATTTGCAAAACCTTTTGGTGTCAGATTGAATGGTCTCATATCTGAGTTGAGGGGGAAACGCAGGCTATTTTCAATTTATTACTGTGTCTCAAAGGTTTGAGTTGACGACATTCAGGCAGTGATGTCCCCCTGCTGTTGAAAGGTCTACTACCGTCAGGTGCCTTGGATGTACATGTAAAAATCTGGTTCAGTAGCTTATCCTATGAAAGACTCCTGCAGCCCCACTTACAGCGTGAGTCACAGTCGGTAAATATGGATCTAGAAGGCCTAATTATGACTCAAGCTCACCCATAAACTTGGAGACCACCTCCCCACCAGCGCTCTCCACCCACTATTTATAGAAGAAGCCGCCGGCGATTGTCAGGGTCCATATTCATTCGCCGCATCCCAGTATTCAATCTTGAGGCCAGTCTGGGCTCTTCATAAGGTTTGCACACGGTAATACGTGGCGTCAGGGTGTACCTGGGTAAAGTTTTTTTGTATTATTACTATTTTTTTTGCCTGCTGACCGAGGATATCAAAGTGGCTCTTACACAAAACTGTGGGGTCTGGATTTAAAGGATGCTTTGTTTGTCTTGATATCTGGCCTGACTTGAGTGGGTCCTGGTTTGACTTTTTATGCAAATTATACTGCAGCTTTCGTAGATGTTTATTACTAACACTAGCAACAACAACAATAATAGAGGCAGTTGAGATATCCACTATTTGTCTTTCCCCAAACATGAAAGGTCAAGGAGGAAGAAAGTTCTAAGGATCACAGATGCTTTTTGCTGCAGACAGACGTACAACGTGATCCGTCTTGATGGAGGGATTCTTCTCACCTTCAGGCGGTCTTCCCTGCAGGGAGTGAGCTGCCATCCTTTCACTGTTTTTTAACCTATATTTTACCCTACCATTTCAGTGCTTCCTTTTTTTTCTTTTTGAAGTGACAGGAATATTCATGAAAGGTGAGGCGCTACTGGAAGTAGCTATGACCGGAAATGGACCAATGAAATTCCTGGTCTGAACCTTCTGTTTAAACGGCCAGTTTTAACGGTGAGAATCTGCTTTGCAATGAACACGAAACAGGGAATTTGCAGCTTTGAGGGCATGCAGTTTACTGTCTTCATGTCGATTTTGGTGGTAAGTAGGACCACAGCAACAAGAAAGCTCTGATTCCCAACTTTAGAGCGTCCTAGACAACAGTGCGCACACGGAGTAGACATCATTTAATGGGTTTCTGTTGTGTACAATTCCTTCTTATCACTGTTCTAGCAAATTGAACTCAAACGCGCCTGTGTACCTTTTATCTCTTGGATCTCAAATTCTGTCAGAAACGTTTCTTGGGTAGTCATAATATAGGAATCTAAAAATGGAGTGTTTAACAGAACACCTTATACTGAAATTGAGATCCTTAGTTCTTCAAAAAAACTTAGGGAAGAGTGTTATTTGAAACCAATTTGATGCATTTCTAAACTTTCCCCGTCTTTTTCTCCTTTGCATTCATTTTCCTCCCAAACAATGGCCTTGACATCGGGGAAAAAACAAACAAAAATGTTTTTCCCAGTGTTTTCTGTATGTTTCCTGCTCTTGAACCACAATCCCCCTGAACAGCTGGGTGGCTTGAGGCTCTCCTGAAGGGTGTGGTGTAAGTGAATAACAAAACACTTATCTGTAGGTAACCCTGAAAATAGGACTGAAGTCTTTGTCTCTGAGAGCTGTCCAGCAACTGCTGTGAACTGAGCAGCCTTTTTAGAAATGAGTGGCTTATGAGTTGTTGGGAAAGGGGAAGTTCAAACCTGACAGCAACACTAGGAAGCTTTAACACAGCTGGTTGATAGACCCAGTTGTCCTTCACGAGTAGGCCCTTTGGAGCCAGTAATTTGGGGAATGTTTATTAATTGGCCCTTTGTTTCTCCTTGTCTGGAGTATCTTCATCAGGCTGTTATCTTGGTGCCTCCTATCAGGGACAATATGGTTTTAAAAGCCCTAGTATCAGTTTCTCTTCTGAGGGCTATAGTAATAACTCCCATATGTTTGCATACCCGGAAATGCCTTTGTATAGGGGCTCAGTAAGTACTGAATATTACTCAAATATTACTGAATTTGATTTTTTTAAATTTAATGAGCGGTGTTTAAAACAAATAACGCCTATTTCCTTAGGTTGAACCAGAGCCTAGAAACCGTTGTAGTGATTAGTAATCCTTTAGCTAAAAGAATAGAGTTAGAAGAACTTCTCTGATTTATCAGTTTTGAAATCCAGCTCACCTTTTAGGCTGCTCTCTTTCTTTTCGGTTTGAAATTTTACCCTTGGGCTTTTGGGGTTTCCCTAGTAGTGTATAGTCCCTCCAAATATGGGCAGCTTAGATAGGCTGGGATTTCTGTGCTCACATGAAAATTTGAACCCTAAAAGCTTGTCAACGATCTCATATTTACATATATAATGTAAATGTGTATAATGTAAAATATAAAATGTAAATGTACATTAATGTATATTACATTATGTATTTACATTACATTAATGTATTTACATTAATGTATAATGTAAAATATAAAAATTAAAATCAAAACGGAGGACGGGATGGTTGCCCCAGTCTCACTGTAGGATTTTTCGTAGAATCTAGTGATAATTCAAGCAGTTGATGGAGAATGCTAACAGTCGTTCCCAGAGAGAGACAAATTCTACTGAAAAAGAAAGCTTAATGGCTAATTATACTATCATTATTGGCACCACACTTGTGTCAGTGGTGCTGGTGAGGAAGGAGTTTTAATACTCCCCACTGTGCATGTGTAACAAGTGCATTGACTTGGGCTGTTTCCCACCCAACACACAGAGCCCTAGAACCCTGGGGAAAGTCACTGGGCTGGTAGAACCGGGAATTAACCCAGCCTATCTAGCTCCAAGGCTTTTAGCCCAAACCAAGTCCCCTGACCTCCCTTCGCTAGGCGCCTTTTATTAAAGAATAAAGTGTTCCACTGAAGTACATTACAGTGATTCTTATTTAAACTGGCCAATCGTTAACAGTCAACCACCCTTCTGTGATTATTCCTCATTGGCGTCTGGAGCCCCCAGGAGCCTCCCGTGTGGGTCTCGCTTCTGGAGTTACAGGAGTCAAATTACTTCCTGTTGATGGGCGCCCTGATCATTTTTCTAGTTCCTAATATCATCAGCTCTTGGTTCCTACCCACGGTCTCCGTGATCATCGGTCTGACGAGGTCCCTGGGTTGCACACAGCTCGCAGGTTACTGTTGAGGAGGACTCCGAACTTGCCTCCTGCCCAGCCAGCGATCAGCAGCTCACCCAAGTTCCACCCGCGAGCAGGGCTACTGGAAAAGTAGGTGACTGTCCCTGGAAAGCTCCCGCTTGGTTCTAGCCATTGAGCATGTTAGCCCATTCGCCGGGGGAGGCTTTCTTTAGCCCACACCTAGCCCAGGCAGGTGGTGTAGGTGCAGAGAAGACACCTGTCACGTGCTTGTTGTGGGTTGCGTCACATTCCTCCTACAAGCCCCAAGAAATTCACCTCTCACCCACTAAATGGGATTAAGAGAGAAAATCTGCCTATGGTTAAAATTTTCCTTATCAAACCCGTCTGTTCTTCATAGGACAGTAGAAAACCGACGACTTCGTCAGTAAATAATTACTAGTAACTAATGCTATGCACTGCTTACTTAGGTGCCAAGCAGCTCTCCTAAGCAGTCTATGTCTGGAATCCTCACTGCCATTGTGTGAGGCAGGCATACTGTTATCCACCCCAGGTTACAGGTGAGTTAACCAGAGAGATCCAGGGCAGGTAAGTCACTTGCCCCAAGTCACTGGGCTGGTAGAACCAGGAATTAACCCAGCCTATCTAGCTCCAAGGCTTTTAAGCTCTTGCACTGCTCGTCATCAAGTGCAAGCTAGTTTTAGGGTGGTTAATTTTGGATTCTAATGGACTTTTCAGGTGACTGAGTTTGATTATTTTGAGAATCTACGGAGGAGAGATATCAAGAAAGAAGCCAGTAACAGAAAGAGTACTTGACCAGCTCAGCGAGTTTGGCAGGCCCAGTGCTCTGAGACTTCTCTCCTTCAGTTTGATTCCAACCTCCGTGAACTTGGGTTCCTCTTGTGCCCATTTCCTTTTTCTTGGAATAGGTTTTCTTGGATATCTCCATTTCCTTCAGATGTTTTCTTCTCTTCCTCCTTCCTTTTTCTTGAACAAGATCAGCCTGTGTTCACTCTGGGGGGGGCAGGGTATCTGCCCCATGAGTCAGGGACTTGATTGACAGTGCGAGGGGCCAGTTCTTGCTGCCTCCTTGGAGGGCTTGATGTGTCCTGATTTGGGGAAAGTAACCAACTTCAACATTCTTCAACAGAAGCTGTGGCACATTGGTATGTATTTGGCTTGCTTCTGATTTGATGGCGCTCTTCTCCAGCGAGGCTTGGCCAAAACCCCTGCTTCACCCAGACCTCGTTCCAGTGAATGTCTCAGCTTCCAGGTGAAATGAGGAATGAAATACAGATTCTAGTATCTAATATAAAACTCTAACTTGTTTTTACTCTGAGCTGCATCTTGGGACTCTGTTGTATCCAGAGGCCCCGAGGACCTTCTTTCCCTCTTTTGTTTTGATATATTAAAGTTCTTGAATTATATTCCATATTATTGATCTTGGCAAATGGGCGTTTCAAAATTGAGAGACCTAAATGGTGCCATGTCATTACCATGCATTTGTTTGAATTCTATCCAACATCTAAAAGGAAGGAATTCTATCCAGCCACTGTCTTTTGACATAAAATCGGTTTGCACTTTGGATCGACTCACTCAATACATTTGGTGTTTGCCGTATCTAAGAGTTTATTCTGATTCAATGTCATTGTAAAGTCCTAAATTTTACTTAGGACAAAATTTTCTAGTAGTCCTACCTATAGGCAGTCTTCCTCTGCTTTCAAGGCTAAAAGGGACAAAGGAGTTTTTAGACTTTTGTCACTAACTTTTAACATATAATTAAAAGTATTTTCATACTGTTTTGAAGTCTCTCTATTTTGTTTTGTGGTTCTGTTTTCCTGTAGAAGGGATACTTTACAATCCTTCAGTGTATTTAGTTAACTTTTCCTAGAGTGTGGTCTCCCCTCCCCCATCCCCCATTGGAAAACTGAATGATGAAATTCCTGTGGAGTCTTGAAGCTTCTTGCCTTTGTTAGCGGGTAATGCTTCTCCAATTCATTAAGCTTATAAGAGTTTTCTGGGATTGAATGAAAAAGTCTTGTAGGTATTTCCGGAATTCCAGAATAGCTATTTTATAATCAGACTGATGAAAAAAAAAAAAAAAGCAGTCTTGGGCTTGGAGTTAATATGTAATGCAAGGTTGATATTTTAAAAATGATGCAAAAATCTGACACGATTATTTTACAAAATGCTCTTCTACATTGAGGGAGAAATTGCTAAAAGGCATAAAATAAGTTTCATTTGATAAATATTTGTAAGAAAAATGTGTTTTATGAGGCACACTTTTTAAATAGACTTAACCCCTGTAAACCAGTATTAATTTCAGAAAATATTAATTACAGGCATTCAGTTCTGATAACAAATCTATAAGAATACTATACACATGGGTTGTATGAGAAAGCACTTTTATAAAGTTTTATACTGTTTTATTATTTTGATTTTTTTAAATAATTTTTTGAAGATCCCTACAGCAGTTGTAACTGTAAAGGACCTAGAAGTTTACACTGTTTGATATGCAGATAGCCTAAA
The DNA here is from genome assembly GCF_008692025.1 of Phocoena sinus. Classification (NCBI taxonomy): domain Eukaryota; kingdom Metazoa; phylum Chordata; class Mammalia; order Artiodactyla; family Phocoenidae; genus Phocoena; species Phocoena sinus. The sequence continues at coordinate 40,546,710 of NC_045779.1, forward strand.
CAGTTGAGGGCTGTGTGTGTGTGTGTGTGTGTGTGTGTGTGTGTGTGTGTGTGTACTGAGTCATTCCTCTTGCTAAAGTTTGATTGCTTTAATGTTTTCCTTTTAGGAAGAGATAAGGGTAATGGGAAGCTGTAGAGATAAGCTAACCTTATCCCAACATCAGTTTAGAGCACCTTGCTTTTTTTTTCTTGCTTGCTTTCTTTTGGCCGCAAGAACTTCACCCACCAAAAACAGAGTAGATGATACAGCTATTTATCCATCGTAAAGAACCACAGATGTATTCTTTTCTTTCTGCTTTATTGCTGTACTTCAGGATATTGCCTTCAGACCATGAGAGCCACTTGTACTTCAACTTATTTATGTTTAATTGTACACAGGAATAGGTAAGCTCTCTGTCTAGTTTGGCTCCAAGCTCTCTGTGTAATAAGATAATTGATTGATGACATACAGTTCTGGATTTATACCAGGGATATTTTTTCTAGGGAGGTTTACATGGCGATTATTTAAAATATAAGATTCCGGTGCATTGAAATATAATAAATGGATATCCGAACAGCCGGCCATCCATCCGTAAGGGGTCATAGAACAGGTTAACATCCGAAATTTAATAAGGTCTTGAGTTTTGTAAATATCATTTCCTTCAGTGAAACACAAGTATGAGAGTATTACTCTTAAAATGATTATATCTTTGGGCACATTTTCCTAACTTGTGATTCTAAAAGGAGAAAGTAGATTTTATGCAAATCCTGGTTTCTTTTCCAACATTTAATGAAAAATAATCTATACTCTTATAATGCTCTTAATTTGCCAAACACTTTACAAAGCAATTTCACATCCTTCACCTAATTCATTCCTCACAAGGTGCTCTGAGGTAGGTTTTGATATCTTCGTTGACACACTGAGTGGGGCAGAGGTCGGTGCCCACCTGATTTTGCTCTGGAACTTGGGACTGGGGATCACTTGTCTGATTTGGGATCCAGTCCACTTTCTACTGTGCTACATGGAACTTTTGGGGGGTTTTGTTTTTTCCCTTTTTTTATGTTAAGATAAAGACACATCCTTAACTAGATGCTGCAGGTCTGGCCTCTGCCTACTTCTCTGCCCTCTCAACCTGTATTGCCTGCCTTCCTGTCAGTCAGCGGTGTGGGCAGCTTTCAGCTTCTCCCATGGGCTGCTTCCTTCCTCCAGGGACTTTCGCATTAACCGCTATTTCTGCTTGAAACGTTCTTCCCTGTTTCCTCTTCCTTTGCTTCCTTCTTGCCTTAGTAAAGACCTAGCATCCTTCAGGCCTCAGGGCAAGTCTTCTTTGACCGCCCCCCCCAAAAAAAAAAAGCCAAACCCTGCACACTTTCACAGCTCTGCTCACCTCTCCTTGGAAGCACTTTTTTCTACAGTTTATTTTCGTGGTGCTTGATTGTCTCTCATTAGACCAAGCTCCAGAGGATGGGGATTTTGTCCAGTTTTGCACCCTGTGTTATCAATGGGGGAGTATGGCCTCCTTGTGGGGTCTTTAAGGATCATCACAAATGGCCACAGAAGTTACCCCTGGAGAGACATATGAAATTAAAGGAGTTACTACACTCACAGGTCCCAGAAGAGGGAGGCCCCCGCGTGCCACTCAGGGGACCGTGTGAGAGGAGCTCCAGGGAGCACACTCAGCCAGGCAGGTGGGGGGCCCAGGGGGAGACAGGACCCACGGGCAGGTGCCTTTGTTGGGCTCAGATGGAGTACACAAGTATAGGACGTGAGGTGAGTTCCTTGGTATGTCTGAATGTCACTAGCTCGCAGTCGGGGAAGGGCAGGAAGGGGAACTTGTGGTAAGACCAGCTATATTGTAGCGCTGCAACTGGTCACCTGGACAAGGTGTTGGCAGCCTATTTGGGGGATGCTGGGGCATAAGAAAAATAAGAACTTGGAAAAATTTACTATACACACATTATATTCTCAGCCATTAACTTGGTGCCCAGCACATAAGAGGTTTCACATACCTGGATGGGTGGATGGATGGATGGATGGCGCAGACTTATTTTGTCTCCTTTTTTGGCCATTAGAATCACGGGGAGCTCATGGGATTCAGTTAGCATCCTTTAAGAGTAGCTGATGTGGGAATTCCCTGGCGTTCAGTAATTAGGACGAGGCGCTTTCACTGCGGTGACCTGGGTTCAGTCCCTGATCTGAAAGCCATGCAGCGAGCCCCCCGCCCCCCCCCCACAAAAAAAGAAGTAGCTAGTATGGCACTTGGCCTGATTTGAACAAATTAGAAATGTTTTGTTTAGTTCCAACTCCAATCAGTTAAACAATATCTATTGCATGTGAGACAGGGTGTGAAGTGTTGTAGCTCTGTTGTCTTTTTGATGTCTCCATCTTAGCATTTACTCATGTTTATAGAGCAATGAGAATGATTCAAGTAGCTGATGGAAGCCACCAGGTAAAACTGCACAGCTAATAATAGATACTAGTATTTATTTAAGGGAGCTGCATAAACATTTAAACGCAAATGTGGAATTGGATAAAATGGGCTAGATTAAAATGTTTTCCCTCTGGTGTGTAATACTTCATGGTCTTGGAAGTTTTCAGAAAATGAGGCCACTTTTCAGTTACTCCTGACAACGCTTACTCTTCCAATTTAATAGCATTTTCTACACTAATGTCCTTCCTTTGTTCATCTCTCAGACTCCCTTTACTGACCCTGCAAATTGAGGCATCCGTACTTTGCCTGTTGCAGAGGTTTGAGATAGTATAAATTTTCTCATGGTCTAAGAATAATATATATCCAGCTTGAGCCGTAATAAATTGTTAAACTTAGTGAAAGCTGGACCTCTCAACTTCCTCTTGAGCTTGGTTGTTAAAACATAGTTTGTTTGGAGTGAATTCTCAGAATATCACACATACACGTATATTCGAATGGGATTAAGTGACATACTTGGAAGTCCAACTTGAATTAGAAAATTTATGGTTTGGATTATTTTTGTAATGTTAGTTCAGATTTTTCACCATTATGTTTCCCTCTCTGGGGCTGATATTTGGTACAAGCCAGCTTTATAAAATAGCTGTAAAATAGCTGTGCAGTTTTACCTGGTGGCTTCCATCAGCTACTTGAATCATTCTCATTGCTCTATGGGGGATAATAAGAAATGTTATTATGTTTAAAAGAAAAAGAAACTAAACATGGAAATTATTCCTCCTCTTTGGCCACACTACTGCTCTCACGCTGTGGAGTTTTAACTTTTAACCAATTTTAAGATTGGAGCAATTGAATATTTTGTCATATGTGTGATCACTCCATATCTTTATATATAGAGTGTTGTTCCTCCGTATGTAAGGATATGTGTTGTTTCTTGGTAAACAATATTTTCGTCTCTTTGATACTTGCCCCAAGCCCAAAAACAAAACAGCTGTGTTGTGTAGCAGAAAGGTGCTAGAATGCCAGGCTGGGATTTTTTTTAAAGAAGATACACAAGTATAAGTGGAACATAAGTACATTAAACCGATACTGAGGATAGATGTCAGGGCATGTCTAAACCGTGTCTACACTCAGTGTACTTTGTAAATAAAGCCCATACGCATGAGTAGTTAGCAGTTCTAATTGCGTGAAACCCGTCTGAGAAGGATCCATCCTGTTCTTGGCGGTTGAGGAGATTATAAGTGTAGGGTAGAGATGTGTGTCATTTAGAAATGGTTTGCTAGGGTTCAGACATGCTGCTTTTCTGGTGGGTGGAGAGGAAAGTAACTGGATTTGCCCTGGTTCTTGGGAGAGAAGAGGATTTGTGATTCAGGCTCAAGGTTTGGGTAACCAGGAGCAATACTCAAGCAAAAGAGATGGTGGATGGTGGCATTGTGGCAGGAAGCTGATGGACCTTCATTGGTAGGGATGTTGCCTGTGTCGGTGCCTGTGTTGGCTGTTGTCTTCAATTGCATCCTTGATGTGTACGGAGGAAATCTTTTCAAAGTGAATGTAACGATGCTGCATTTCTGAATTGTACCTCTTGAAATTGGCTTGAATTCTGATGATTAAGTTCCTGACACCTAGTGGGTGCTCTGAAATATTTATTGAATGGAAGAACGATGTGATTTTTAAATGGGATAAGTCCATATAAATCAAATATCTGATTTTGAAGCATTTCCATAAATCATATGAATTTTTTATTACTGTGTAATAAACTGATATAAGTAAAGCACCTCAATAGAAAACTCTTAAATCATACATTATCTTAAATGTCACTTATAAATATAATTTCCAGATTATTTCATGGATTGCTAGTAGAGGAACTGGTCTATTTTTAGACTGTTTCACATGACTTACTGGAGTTGGGGAGTAGGTCTACTCATGATAATTTAATGACTAAGTTATCTACCTTATACTCAGTTCTGGTCTAGGTGCTTGTCATGTGGGACCTCCTCCCCAAAGAATGGTGGTGGAAACAAGGTTGCCGTATTTGGTACAAGGTCTGGTGGTGACTAGATAGGATGTAATGATGTGAGAGAGGAGAGTCAATGCTGAATGGCCAAGAAGGAGGTGAGATTTGAGGTGGGGCTTAAAAGATTTAGGAGTTTGAAGGCTAGAGGAGAGAATGAAAGGGATTGCTGGGGAATCTCCACTAATTTGGAGTTGGAGTTGAGTGTGAGACTGAGGAGGGTGACCGACCTTGAGGCTATTGTAATAGGTGGGAAATGAGGTGAGGTGTGAGGCCAGGCAGAGGATATGGGATTTAATAAGATAAATAATAAGAGACCATTGAACGTTTCTGAAAAGAGAAGTGAAAGAATGAAACTGTGGTTTAAAGATAAGCTTGACGGCTTCCCTGGTGGCGCAGTGGTTGGGAGTCCGCCTACCGATTCAGGGGACGCGGGTTCGTGCCTCGGTCCGGGAGGATTCCGCGTGCCGCGGAGCGGCTGGGCCCGTGAGCCATGGCCGCTGGGCCTGCGCGTCCGGAGCCTGTGCTCTGCGCGGGAGGGGCCACAGTGGTGAGGGGGCCCGCGTACCGCAAAAAAAATAAAATAAAATAAATGCTGTGTTCATGAGTACTTCTCATGACATTAGTATAACTTGCTGTTTCTATACCCCTGATAACCAGTAATGATTTAGGGATTAAACCTTTCTGAGTATTAGGCTTTTGTCTCCATTTTTATGCCTCTCTAAGTTAGAGTGTAAATAAGTGGTTCAGTCCCCACTCTACAGGAGGGGAGGTAAAGGAAACTCAGGAGTTCTGCAGCCGAATTCTAACCAAGCTAGAATTAATCCAGGAATAGTAAGCCATCTCTTCTCTTCCAGTTACTACGGAACTCCCTAATGTGAAATGAATTGTAAATAATTGGGGAAACAAAATACCTCCGTGAGTTTTTGAGTTGTATTTACTTTGATCTTAAAGCTGACAAAATATTGAAAATTGATTCCTTCCCTTAGTTTTTAATTGACTTTTTAACAGTTTTACTGAGATGTAATTCACATGCCGTATAGTTCATCCATCTAAAAAGTACACAGCTCAGGGGTACAGCCATCACCACACTCTAATTTGGGAACTTTTTCATCAGGCCCCTGAAAAAAACCCTGTATCCATTAGCGGTCATTCCCCCCACCTCCCAGCAGTTCTCACCTCTTCTCCCATCTCCCCGCTCCTCAACTCTAGGCAACCACTAATCAAATTTCAGTCTCTATAGTCCAACTGATATTTTTTAAAGTAGTATTTTACAGAATGTTACCACAGATTTCGGCATCAGAAGACCTAGCTTCAAACCCCAGCTTACTAGTACTATGACCTTGAGAAAAAAAACTTTAACTTTGTAAGTCTGTTTTCATACTTTTGAAACATGAATAATATCTACTTCACAGCTTTTTGTGAAGATTAAAGGATGTTTATATAAAAGTGTTAAGTGATGTATGTGTTCATTGTTCCACAGGAGGTGTGTAAGTGAATTACTAAAGGGTCTCAAATATTGATCCTTTAAAATAGTTGGTGGAACATAATATGATGCATAGCAAATGTTTGCATATAAAAGGACAGAGTTCATGTTTTTAAAGCTATAGTTTTATTATTTATGTGACCTTAGGGTTTGACTTTTAAGATGGAAGAAGTGTTTCTGGATTTCCCTGCAGAACCTAGTGTAGTGGTACTTGGGCTATTTTTGGATCACAAACTCCTTTGAGAATTTGATGAAAGCTGTACACATACACTTGATTTTATTTTTTAAAAAATCGGAGGCTGATGGATCTCTTAAAAACATCCATATACTCCCTGCGTACTAGGTTAAGAGCCCTTAGTCTTTTAAAAGAGAGATAAAATAGCTCTTCAAAGCTGGAGTGAACACCACACCTTGGCAGGAAAACACAGCCATCAGCTTGAAGTGTGTTTACTTACCCTCCAAGTTTTAGTATCCATGTCAAAGTGTGCCCAGTATGTGTTTGGCCAAGCAAGGTGGATTTTCTTCTAGGTATAGAAATGTACACACATTTCACATAGAGAAGAAATGAAGGGTAGTGTCCTTGAAAGAGAGAGCTGGCGAGAAAAAGAAAAAACAACCAGAGCATCTGTCATATTGTAAGCACCGCCCGCCCTGGTCCTGCCCATTTTATTTTATTTTATTTATTTATTTATTTTTGTGGTATGCGGGCCTCTCACTGTTGTGGCCTCTCCCGTTGCGGAGCACAGGCTCCGGATGCGCAGGCTCAGCGGCCATGGCTCACGGGCCCAGCCGCTCTGCGGCATGTGGGATCCTCCCGGACCAGGGCACGAACCCGTGTCCCCTGCATCGACAGGCGGACTCTCAACCACTGCGCCACCAGGGAAGCCCCTGCCCATTTTAGAATCGTTGTATAAACAAGCATTGGATTCCCAAAGGACTGTGGAGAAGTGGGAATTCACAACAGCCTGACTGTGCAAGGTGAGTGGGATGGCCTTGATTGAGTTTATTCTCCAGGTAGCTTCTACGCACGAGCCGCTTGATATTGCTCCACTGTTGTTTATTTCATTGTGGTACCATGGCCCCATGGTGCGGCATCCCTTAGTAGATTTAACAAAGTTTTTACCATATCGGAAAAGAAAATTTTTGCCTTATCATATCTATTTTCCCAGTTCCTTCCCTTAGTTGGAAGTGTTTATTATTGTGGGGAAATATTTGGGTACCGGCAGTAAAAGGATCTGACTAAGAACAAAGCCCAGAGGGTCGCGATGGGGAGAAAAAATGAGCAGAAAGCGAATCAAGGCTAGTAAACACAGAATGGCCAGGTGGCCCCTGTCAAATAAGAAGACCACTTACTGCACAACCTTTGGGTCATAGTTCTTTATCAGATATATCTTCTGTAAATATTTTCTCCCAGTCTGTGGCTTGTCTTCAAAGACACTTGGCAGTGTCTTTTACAGGGCAGAAGTTTTAAATTTTAATGAATTGTTATCAGTTATTTCCTCCATGGACTGTGCTTTTGGTGTTGTCTCTAAAAAGTCATTCTCATACACAAAGTCGTTTAGATTTTCTCCTATGTTATCTTCTAGGAGTTTTATAGTTTTGTGTTTTACATGTAGGTCTATAATCCATTTTGAGTTAATTTTTGTGAAGGGTGTAAGGTCTGTGTCTAGATTTTTTTTTGGCGGGGGCAGGTGGATGTCCAGCTGTTCTAGCACCATTTGTCAAAAAGATGTTTTTCCTCCATTGTACTGCCTTTGCCTCTTTGTTAAAAATCAACTGACTATACAGTTGACCCTTAAACAACATGGGTTTGAATCGTGCGGGTTCACTTATACGTGGATTTTTTTCAGTGGTAAAATGTAATACTGCACTACTGCATGATCCGTGGCAGGTTGAATCATTGGCGTGACAGGCAGATGCAGGGGATACTGGCAACAATGGATATGGGGGGCCAGGGATACAGAGGGCCAACCGTAAGTTACAGGTGGGTTTTTCAACTGTGAGGAGGGTTGTCGCCCCTAACCCCTGCGTTGTTCAAGGGTCAGCTGTGTTTCTGCCGGTCTGTTTCTGGGCCACAGCCTTTCAGTGACTTAAAACTTACCTTTAAGTTTTAAGTGACAGAGGCAGTATGTTTGCCGGAGCTGCCTTGCCTCCCTTGCTTGTTCTTGGCAGGCCTTCTGAAGGCAATGGTTCATGGGGGAGTCGGGATGGCAGGGGGCTGGCAGGGAGGACGCTCCCTGTGGGTCTTGGGAGCTCTGGGAGTTTCTGAGGAAAGGACTGATTGTTACCAGAGGCTCTGCATCAGTAGAATAACAATGAGTCCAAGCCTCGTTTCCCTCTCTTCTGAAGGCTACCCGTTCATAGCACACTCACTGGTAAGATAATTATCAGTGAGAATGAGTAACTACTAGAACCAGGGATTCCATTGATACAAATATAATTGGTAGTCCTCACCCTCAATTCTTCATTCTAGTGAAACCTAAAATAAAATTAGGATTGTTTTCAAGCAGAGCTTTTGTGCTTAAATTACCCGACTTCTCTCTCTGTATCTGCAGGCTGATCTAAATTCCAGATTTCCTATTTGGGGACTTGGATGGTTCTCCCACGGAGGTCAAGGTTCACTTGATGGTAGGTTAGTGAATGTAAGAGAGGGGCCAGGGCTTCCCTGGTGGCGCAGTGGTTGAGAGTCCGCCTGCCGATGCAGGGGACATGGGTTCATGCCCTGGTCCGGGAGGATCCCACATGCCGTGGAGCGGCTGGGCCCGCGAGCCATGGCCGCTGAGCCTGCGCGTCCAGAGCCTGTGCTCCGCAACGGGAGAGGCCACAACAGTGAGAGGCCCGTGTACCGCAAAAAAAAAAAAAAAGAGAGAGGGGCCAGTTCACTGTAGAGTTCTATTCTTTTTTTTTTTTTTTTTCTCTTTACATTTCCCCCTGCAATATCACTTAACTCTGTGGCTTCACATCATCATTTTCACATGCACGCCTCATCCTGATTTGTTTTTCTGGCTCTATGCTCTTTTCTCTTTCACTGTTCTAATCACCTGATAGACATTTTCCTTGGACACTCTGTTGGTACCTCAAACACCGAAAGCGACATTGGCTGGTCTTCTCCCAAACTTATCTTTTTCATTGCTTTTTCTATAAAGGGTGTCAGTGAGATGTCTCTGTTGCCAAATCTTACTGAAACTTCCAGTCCTGACACCTTACAAATCCCTCCCATGTCCATATTTCATTAGCTTGCTCTAGAGTAGCCTTCTTGACAGCTTTCTGTCAAGTCTCCCTAGCTTTTCCTAACCCACCCTTCTCACGATCTCACTTCCTGCCCCCAAACTTTCAAGAGCTCACAATTCCCAGCTAGTTTGGGCTTCCTAGGCTGGCGCTCAACCAACTTGAATATCCTGGCTTCTCTACCTAACTTTCATTTTTATTTCTGGTACATTCCCTCATGCTGTTTGCTACCTAACTAAGCTGAGTGTTCTTTCCGTGCCCCTGTTTCCTATAAATATCTTATACTTTTTCACTTTTGTGTCTTCATTCTCTTCTAAGCTAGTGGTCTTCAAACTTCAGTGGACATCAGACCCACCTGGTAGGCTGGTTACAGCACAGGTCACTGCATCCCACCCTGGAGTTTCTGTTTCAGTAGGTCTGGGGTGGGGTCTGAGAATTTATAGTTCTAACAAGTATCCAGGTGATGCCGATGCTGGTGGTACAGAGCTCCACCTTATACCTTGAGAACCGCTCTTCTAAGCAATTTTCAAAGCTGATGTGGAAGTATTACCGTCCATGTTTAATACATCTGGGTTAAAAGATAAATTTAACTCTTAAGAAGGTCGTCAGTTATTCAGATCTGTGCACTGGAGTTTGTTTACAGCAGTGCTAAAATTGAGTTTTGAACTTTAAAAAGTGTATAATTTGAGCTCTTACTCTGTGCCATCTGACAGGCCCTTTGCCTGTAAAAGCACTGTTGAATTGAGGGTTATACTTCTGTTTCCTCTCTACATACTGGATGAGGACACTTGTCATCTTTACTCTGAGGCCACCGATGACCTCGCTCTGTCATTACAGACCAACAGGCTCTACAGCCCGTCAACTGCCAATTACCAAACTACAGGCCTGTATACTGATGCTCTGCCAGCATCTTGGTTGTTCTTTCTGTTACCAGGCCTAGGCATAATCTTGTAGCTTGGTGGCTTGGTAATTACACCCTGTGAAAGACTCAGGTGCCCTCATCTGTCCTAGCGAGAAGGTTTTACATCTTAGTCTTATTTTTAAATGTAGGGATCTGTCCTTGTCCCATTTAAAATGGTTGTGTAAGCCGCCTGTAGTACCATCAGTAGGGGTGGGAAAAGAGAGGGGTGGCCTGCAACCTGTTAAGAGGCACTTTCATGCTTTTAACTTTGCAAGGGCAGGTCCAAGGGTGAATGCAGTTCGAGGAGGGTGTTTGGGACTCCTGAAAAGGTAATCAATACCTCATAGATTTCACTCCTCTTCTCATAGCAGTTACATTCTGCAGGTCTAGCCTGCAGTCCCTTAAACGTTGCTTCCCTGTGGCCTGGCTTCACACAGAGAGGTAAAGGACCTCTCATTTAATGGGGCTTCATTTGTGAAGGATTCTAAAGGGAAAGCCTGAAGAGTGCTTGCTGTTGTATGAACGTACCTAAGATGTTTCCCTTACACACCTCTGTACTTTTGATATCTAACCCAAAATAAAACATTCCAAGGAAATGCCATCAGATTTTAGATTTTTTTCTGTGGTTCATCTTTACAAGTTTTATTGTTTCCCGTAAGTAAGTGACGAGGTCAGCCCTGCCAGTGCTTTGGGAAAGCGCCTTGCCCATTGCTTTGGGAGTTGAACTTTGTGATCCTTTGGAAAACTGACTTGTCTTCTGTTCCTTTTTAGTCTTTCTCTGTCCGTTGTTCACTCCACTTCATAAACTTTGATAAGTTAGCAAGCTTATCAAAGGGTAGGTAGGTATCTTTTTCTGCCCAGGTGTATTTATTTATTTTTTAAAAATTGTACATTGAGGAAAGGAAAGTCGTTTTTAGGAAAATTACAGTGTGTTAAGCATTACAGTAAAGGCATAAAACGTTATCAAGTATTTTAGTTACAGTTTTTTATGAATGAATATTATATGAATGAACTATTATATGAAAGAATAGTATGCCTTAATACACTAAGATCTTATTTCTGAAGTTTGTTTTAGAAATGAGATTTTTGTTTAGCAATAGTCTGGCTGAGTGGGTACATTTGCTCTTTGTAAGTCATCAATTTTTTTTCAATTGTCAGGATTTTTTCTAGAGGTGAAAGTTTTATTAGAGATGCTCAATCTCTCATTTTATAGCTAAGTGCAGTGAGGTCCTGATAAATCACACTGATTGCTGAAACCACCCTGAATCTGATTTGATCTCTTATTCAGAAGATATCTCAGGTCCTATGGGATTATCATACTGAAAAAAATCTTCCTTGTTTCTCTATGCAGAAGAAATGAACTTAGGTTGAGTCTTAGTTTAGTAGGGTTTTGGACAGACTGAGTGTAAAATACGTAAATCCTAACACTGTGTTCTTATGTGGTCTTGTCCATTAGGGTGAGGACAGGGTGGGCGGTGGTGGGAGAAGGGGAGTCAGAAGTGAACCTCTGTGACACCAGCAGGAGCTGCTCCTATGACTGTAGTGTTGAGAGTGTCACCTTGAGGCTGTGTCTCAGTTTTCCCTGACATCCATCACACCCACGTCACACAAAGATTGGGGAAAACTGCATTTCCTTCCACAAACCCTAGGTGCGTCTGATCAAAAAGGCCTCATAGATAACTGCCATGAAGAAACTGGAGACATTTAGAATGTAATGATGTTTCCCCTGGGTGCGGAAGGTGAAGGTCCAGGGGTGGAAAATTGAGGAATCAATGACCCAGAAGTTGTGGAGTTGAAGTTCTGCAGCCAGTTGAAATATCTGGGTTGTGCCCCCCAGAAGACTCATACTGTGAGTGAAGAATACCGTGGGCATGGCACCCTGAAGACCTGGGCTTGTGTCTGCTTTCTTTCCCGCCTCTTATGTCACTTAGTAGCTGTGCGATCTTGAGTAGGACTCTGTAGACTCACATTCTTTCCTTTTTTTTCCCCAAAACGAAAGGTCTTAACGTATTTATTACCAAGCCAGCCCACTAGTGCAGACACATTGAAACAAAGAGAAAAATCATTTTCCCGATAAAGCACATCGGCTGTCCATATAGTAGCAATGTTTTCAGAGTGATACGTTAAGATACAAGTGACCTTGGTAACAGCGTAAATATGTGCGCCAGCTTATGTGCAACTCCTTATAGACCCAGCCTGGTTCTTCTCCAGTGTCTCCTCTTGGACTTGTACTTGATTTTATTACGAGTTTTCATCCAAATCCATTGGGGGATTGGGACAATTCTGTTTTGTTTCTTGGCTAGGAATCACTTGATCCTGAAAATCTTGTGAGTAGACCTGGTGGGGAACAGATTCTACTACACCAGGATGGCGGAGAAAAAGAGAGAGCACCCTTTTTGATGTCAGTGATGCCCACTGCCTGGTCTGCCTCATCTGGGTGCTGGGAGCATCTCCCTGGATGACATGAAAGTGTGGCATAGATGTAAAGCAACCAAATGAAATGTCTGGTGTTTATCATGATAATTGTCTTGGTTATATTATATGTTTATTATATTGGCTGACTTTATTGTGGGTTTCTTAGATGCTTTCTTTTAAAGAAATATGGGATTTTAATTTAAAAGCACATTTCATGTAAGAGCATCGGAGTTGATTTTGGTAAATTCATGAACTTAAACACTTAAGCTCTCTCCTGGCCTTTAATTATTTCTTGATTACTTAAGAGCATTTAATTCATCCTAATGCTTTGGAGTTACAAAGCCATTAATATTATTATGGCTCTGAAAGCAAAGGCTACAGCTAATTCATTAGAATGATAAGGAATATTGTGAAAGGGTTTTCATCATTCTACTCACAACATTTCTGGGAAAATAATGAAGCGTGAACCATGATAGAGTTTATCTGGGCATATTTTACATGTCTAAAGAAGCCTTTATAATAACTATTGTACTTATTAGTTTTATGTGAAAGACAATTAATAAGCATATATAACATACCAGAAAATATTTTTGCTGATCTTACTTTCCCTAAGATGTTTGTTTTAAAGTCATTCTGACCTTGCAATTTGAGAAGCACAGGCATTATTTTCGTACTTTCCTTTGTAAGCACTTATATTTAGGGAGGGAGGGGGTCTGTGTATGTGTTTGTGTGTGTATGTTCAAGTATATCTATCAAATGTCATCAAAGGCTGACTTCAAGAATTCTAGTAGCAAAAAGATAGGGAAGAATTCTCATTTCGGGCTTCCCTGGTGGCGCAGTGGTTGAGAGTCCGCCTGCTGATGCAGGAGACACGGGTTCGTGCCCCAGTCCGGGAAGATCCCACATGCCGCGGAGCGGCTGGGCCCGTGAGCCATGGCCGCTGAGCCTGCGCGTCCGGAGCCTGTGCTCCGCAATGGGAGAGGCCACAACAGTGAGAGGCCCGCGTACCGAGAAAAAAAAGAATTCTCATTTCTCAATTGCAGTTTGAAGAGAAAATGGTGTCCTGTTATGAAAGTCTTAAGTTTTGGCACGTTCTGCCATCTTTAATCTGATTGAGTGTTCACAAGGATAATTTAGTTGTCATAGATATTTTTTCCTAAACTTATTTTTGCCATAAAAGCCTCATTTCCCAGCTGTATTCTGAGAAGTGGAGGGGGAGTAACATCTTTTGAGTACCTACTATGTGCCAGGCACTGTTAAGACACTTTATGTGCAGGTGTCATTTTACCATTGTAGGGGTATAATCTTCACTTTTTAGCAGGGGAAACTCCTGTGAACTCTTGCTGTCATTCAAACCTAGGTCTCCTGCACACTGAATGTCCATATTTTTTCCACTGTTTCCTTGTAGAGACATAAATTGCCAGCTCTTTATCTAATATGCCAGTAAAGCTTATTCTACACTTAAAGGAGAATTGTCTCGGTTTTCTTTGCTTTGTCTTAAAAGTTACATGAGTTAGGGGTCAGGTAAACCCTCTGTCTGCAACGAAGCCTGTGGGTTTTTCCCCTCTTCCTCAGAAGTTCTAATTACATTGGGCACATCTTATAGTGAAAGAATACGTCTTGTGGGGGTGAAAAATGAAATGGTAACTATAATGAATACAATTGTTAGCCAGTCCAACAAGTTGGTTTAAACAAAAGGGGAGGAAACACCTCGAACGAATTTGTTTTTCATAATATACCTTTAAAACGTAATCAGAACTTGTTGAAGATACTAAACAATCGTCCAGTTGCTAAAACGGTTGGATTAGTACGCGGTGATAGAGCCATGAATCTCTGTCTGTATTAGCTAGACAAGCAACGTGGCTGGAGGGGGTGATGTATCTGGGTCAGAGAGGTTCAATGACTTGCCTGAGGGAAAACCTGGAGGTGGAACTCTCACTTGCTGTTCTTGATTCATAGGTGAGAAATAAATACCACAGTGATTGAGTTAGAGCCATCTTTTCTTGTATCTGCAGGTTTGTAGAATGTGAACTGGTTTGATACTGTAAACTGAGCACGGATCTGCTGAAGCCAGGAGCTGGCTGGTGTGGCCCTGCTGTAGGACCATAGCTTAGGCTGTCATTTTGGAAAAGTGGGTCTTTACTCATAAGGAAAAATAGGGGAGAAGTGAATTCATTCAATAAACCTTTACTGAATGTTTTCTGTGCTTAGTAGGGAAGCAGATGACGAGGGGGAACTCTTCATCTGTTGGGGTAGGCAGACATAAATCAGAGTATAATATAAGTAAAAGTCATAAGGAGTAATGAAAAGTCATTGTGTGACCAGGGAAAGGTGAGGACTTACCTGTGGCTGGTGCTTAGGTAGAATGTTCTTTCGTTCTCAATCCCCCTTTTTCCTTCTTATTATCTCAGCCTAGCTATCGTTTTCTCCATGAAGGCCTTTCCCTGACCCCCGCATCCCAGGGCTGGGTTAGATTGCCTTGTTGTGGGGTCCTAGAGTACAGTTTACCACCCATAGCAGACAGCTACCCCCTGGATTATAAGTGACTCTTACCTGACTGTAAGCTCCCGTGAGAGAAAGGGTCATGTAGACACAGGGCCCTGCACCTAGTAGGTGCTTCCATATTTGCTAAATGAAGCTATAAAGGTTGGAATTCAGTTGGTTTAAACAAAAGGGAGGGAAGCACCTCGAACGAATTTGTTTTTCATAATATACCTTTAGAACGTAAGTTTTAAATAATAATAATAGTTAATAATGTAATAATATTAGTTATTTACTGAATGCTTATTATGTGCCATGCACTATAAAAGAACTTGATTTGTATTAACACCTCTAATTGTTCAACAACCCAGAAAGTAGGTACTATTTGTTTTATAGATGGAGAACCTGAGGCACAGAAGTTGAATCGGTCCTCACAGGTTGCTTATAAGTGCGGAGCCTGGCCCAGCCCTAGTCTTTTGGATCCAGAGTCTTGTTCTCACCCACTTTGCTCCCTGCTTGCCCTGCTTCAGAGTTTAGACTAGCTCCTGGAGCCAGTGGAGGCTGTTAGTGCTCTAAGCAGGGGAGTGTGTGCCCGTGTAAAGTAATCCTGGCACTGTTGTGTGGATGGACTGTGCAAAGGAGGGAGATGCCTGGAGCAGAGCAGTCATCCCTGACACGGCACTGGCAAGACATATCAGCGTGATTTATTGACTTAACAAACAGGCGGAGCGCCTCCTATGTGCCAGGCACTGTTCAAAGTGCTTTACAAATATTAACTGATTTAAGGTTCATAGCAACCCTACGGGGTTGGCACTATTATGATCATCCCCACTTTATAGATGAGGAACCTGAGCTTCAGGGAGGAGCCCTAGATGGTAAGTGGCAGGGCCAGACAAGGCTGAGTCCAGGCTCTTAACCACTGTCCATGCTGCCCTGAGTCTTCCTGTAAAAGGGAACATTTGATTACTGGTGGTCTCCAGGGATGCTCCTATTCCAGATAGTAGAGGATCTCGGTGATATTTTGGAGATGGATTCTTCCATTTGTAAAAGCATCTGCTCTAAAGACATTAGTCTAGAAATATTTAAATGATTCTGTTCTATTTAATATATGCTTGGCTTAGAGCAGAAAACAAAACAAAACAAAAAAACAGAAGACACAGGCCCTGCCTTGAGGAACTTATACTGGGGGGAGACAAAACAGCACATAGACATATAAAGAAAAAAATAATTTTGGCTAGAGAAAAGTAAGTGGAAAAAGTTTAAAAGCTGATGTGATAGACCTATACTATCCACTATGGCAGCCGCTCGCCATGTGCCCATTGAGCCCTAGAAACGTGGCCAGTCCACACTGTGGAGTGCTGTGTAAGATACACACTACAGTTTAGAGACTTAATACGAAAAGAAAATTATCAATATCTCAATTTTTACATTGATTACATCTTAAAATAAATTGTTTATATATTAGATTAAATAAAATATACTAAATAAATGACAGGTGAGATACGCTAGACCCTAAAGGACAAATATTGTATATTCTACTTATATGAGGAATAATTGGATTCCTAGAGATAGAAAGTAGAATGATGGTTGCCAGGGGCTGGAGGGGCAAGAAATGGGGAATTATTGTTTGATGGGTACAGAGTTTCAGTTTGGGATGATGAAAAAAGTCTGGAGATGGATGGTAGTGATAGTTACTTGACAATATGAATGTACTTAATGCCACTGACTACTAAAAATTTTAAATTACGTGTGTGGTTCGCATTGTATTCGTATTGGACTATGTTGGGATAGCGAGTGGTGGGTAAGATGGTCAGGAAAGGCTTTTTTGAGGAGATCTTCAAAAAGAAAAGATGAGTCCTCTGAAATGAGAAGGAATTGACCACACAGAAGCATGAGGGAAGAGTTTCAGCCAGATGAAGAGCTGGTGCCAAGGTCCTGGGGTGGGAACACGTTTGAATGCTTGGGGAGGCGGGTGAGATGAGGATGGAGGTGGGGGTCCCAGGTCATGCAGAGTCTCATGAGTCATGGTGAAGAGTTCAGATGCTACTTCTGCTCAACTTGAGATGAGAAACAAAGCAATAAAAAAAATGCAAAGTCTGTATAGACGACACCATACAAAAGTGCTAATATTTCTGACCTACAAAATGGCAGTTTCATCCCACGGAACCTAATATTGGGATTTGTTATGCCCTTCCTGCGAGCAAAGAACGCGCTTCATTGTTTCTAATTCCTTGTTCTTTGATGGGCGCCTCAGAGGACAGCACCCTTCCTCTGAGAACTTGCAGAGCACTACGCCCGATAGCAAATCTGTGTTGAAATGGAAGAAAACCTAGCCGGCCACAGACTGACACTGTCACAAATCATAAAAGGATTCTGAACGCAGTCTCTTGAATGTTTCCTGTTTTATAAACCTTTGTCTTTGCCACCTTTGTGGCTTTTGGAATGTGGAGGGAAAGTATCATTAGCACCTTCGGATCTCTTGTCTCTATCAAGTCACAGGGAGACTTTTCCTTTTCCTTCTGGAAAGGGCTTGACTCAGGATAAGAAGATTGAAGGGGTGGTCTTCCCCGTAGGGGAGGGTTGTTAGGAAGGCAAGTTGGGTGGTTCATCCATGTATTAAAGGCCGTCGGTGCTGGCTCAGGTCATCTCGCGGCCATGCTCTGCATCCCGCACCCACCTTGGTGGCCTCGTTATGTTATTACCACCTTTCCCGGAGCAGGGGGCCTGGGACGATGAGAGGAGACCCCATGGGAGGTGCTGCAGGACAAATCTTTTTCTTAATAGTCTTTGATACCCGAGCCCCTGGTGGAAAATGTTTGTTCATATTAGACGGGGAGATGGTTAATACCTAAAAATCTTTCATTCGGTGAAAACATTCTCTGGGCTTTGAAACCTCTCTGGCCACCTGCTGGGGACCAGTGGGTCCAGCCAACAATAATGATTACCGCCTTGGGCTCTGGTCTTTTGTGGAAGTGGTCTGGGTCCTGTTTGAACTCCCCAACCAAACGCGTCTAAGTGGCTCTGGGCATCTCAGGTGGTGTGAGGGGAAGAGGTGAGTGTGGATTCCTCAGGCTATGTGGAGTTTTCAAAGTTACTGGATGCGTTGTGCTCCCCTGGGATGACTAGACATCTTTTCCTGGTAGCCTAGGTGCTATGCAAGCTAATTTTCTAAAAACGGTAGAGGCATGTTATGTAATTATTGATATCTGAGCCACAAAGCAAAAATCTGTCCCATAATTCCTAGAAGATCTCTCAGCTCTGCATATCGTGATCTGTCTCTGTGGGGTCACCGTTGTGTCATCTTTGTTTACTGTCAAATGGTCAACTAACAGAAGTCATGAACTACATTCACCACTTTCTAACCACGTGAGGAACTGCTTATGTGGGCAGTTTATATGAAGGTGGAGTTGGGTTTAGGGTAGTAACAGAGCTTTGCCTTTATTCTTCAGTCCTGATCAGCTTCATTTGGTTTGTTTTATATCAAAGTTATCCAGATCATTGTGACCCCCAGGCTTCATTATGACACAGACTAAGAAAGCTGTGTGATTCCCCAGAGTAGCTTGAGTTTGAAGAACAGTCACTTTTTTTTTAACAGGGTACCGGATCTGCCTAAAAGAGCAAATGTGTCTACACAATTATAAATAATCATGCACTGGGTTTTTACTTCACAGTTTACAGTAGCTGTTTCACACATTGCCTCTCTTTAATCTTCCCATGAAACCTGGGAGATGGGCATTGTTATTTTCTCATCTTACAGGTAAGGAGGCTCAGCCTCCGAGTTTCTGTCCAGGTGTGCTGACTTCAGGTTGGATTCTCTTCAGCCCCTTCTAACTCACATGTTGCCTAACTTTCTGGCACGTGGCCCAGTGGTCTATAAGAATCTGGTCATTCAACATAAAGGGAGGAACCCATCATCCATCAAGTATTTCTGATCCTCTGTCTAGTAACTCCCACTGGCACATCCTGCTTGCTTGGTCACCAGACTCATCATGTCTCAAACCACCTTGCTGTGTGAGCCGCATGCCTGCTTCTTCCTGTATTTCTGAGTCAGTGAAAGACCCTACCCCTCATTTGACGAAAATTATATGGTGCGTGATGGTGGACACACCATGTGATCGCTAGGGCTCAGGGTTCCACAGCTGTAAAATGGGGCGAATACCTGTCTTACTGGGTGTTGAGAGTATTTTGGGGTCTCATCCATGTACATTTGGCACACAAATGCTCAACAAGGATAGCAGCTACTGTTGTCATTTTTAAAATATCATTATAGCCTCTTTCCCCTCATTCAATCAATTGGCAGGTCCCGCAGATGCTACCCACGTTAATACCACCGACTCTGTCCTTTCCAGTCTCTCTGCCTTAGACTTCTTACATAGTCGCTGCCATAATTTGACTCATCAACCGTGGCTCCAGTCCAGCCCCTCTAATCCATCATCTGTACTATATCCAGCCTCATATTTCCAAAAGCACAAATTTGAACTTCTCCTTGAAGTCCTTCATCTGCTTACAGAATAAATATAAATTCTTTAGTTTCTCCCCAAAGGCCCTCCATGACCTGACCCTTTTCATAGCCTCATCTCACTATCACTCCTGTTCCTGGATATACACGCTACCCTCCACCGTGCAGAACTGGGGCTCCTCTGAGTAATTCTCCATCCTGTCTGGGTCCCCTAAATGTCTTGGTTCTCTGTCCACAGTTTCCCCTCTTCCCTCCTGCCCCTCAGACCCCCACCCCCGCTGCCATGCCTAGCAGGTGTCAACCCACCTTCAGCTTTGTGGTCTCAGCACCTCACATGGCATCCTGCACACAGTAGGTGCTCAAGAAGTGAACGAATTAACTCTTGACTTCAGTGGATACTGCATGGCCAGCATCTTTAGCCCAGGGTCCTCTCACGTCTCCAGTGCCTCTCGGCGGGTGGCAAGGCTGGACGCAGACTGGATCTTCAGGGGAAGACCCTGGGTTGGTAGCTGAGCCAGCAGGAGGCCTGGAGTCTGCCCCTGGGAACTTGGGGTGAAGAGAAATGAGGTCACTGTCACCACAATTCATCCACTTCATCACAGCAAGAAAGCCTACCTGAGGTTCAAGTATATACAGCAGCAGCTGTCCCACCAGGAATTTATCCAGAGTTGCCATTTGACTGTTCAGAATTTATATCATAATTGTCCCTAAATATTCCCTGCAGAAGCAGCCACCCTCCCCCCACCCCCACCCCATCAACAACCAGCTGAGAGTGATTATCCATGGTTATCAGGCCTACCATCTCCATCAGCCGAAAAGTGACAAAGCCAGACCTACTGGCCCTGCAGTCCGTAGGCGCTTACCCTACGCCTGTTGTGGCTGGAATCACACTTGTCCACAGTCATCTGACAGCTTTCCACAGAAGGTTGTGAGACGTTAGTCTAGTCTTATTGTTTTGTGAGAAAGACGTTTAACGCTTCCCTCCATATGTTATGCTCTGGAAAACTCAAGAAGCATGGAAAACTTACTGCATTACATGTATGTTTGAAACCACTAGAAATCCAAGCCTCTCTCCTTCATGAGAACTATGGGGATTTGCTTTGTCCCCCCCCACAAAAAAAGATGCAAAACCTGCTAAATATGTTCCCAAACAAGTGTTGACATCTCTGAGTTTCGTCCTCAGATATACAGAAGTGCCTGAAAAAGGACCCCACGATCCACCTGTTATGGCTCTTGGAAATGCAGACTTGTCTGAAAGAGAAGGCCGTGACCAGGGAAAAGGATTTATTCTCTAAGACATAGGTTGCTCTCTTTATGCTGGTGTGTTTCAGTCAACTTTTTAACCGAAGTATAACGGCATCAGAAAAGGACACAAATCAGAAGCGCACAGCTTGAATTTGCAAGTTGCCCTTTTCATGTATTAATATACAATGATTAATAGGATTTGGTGCCACCACCAATTTCTCATTGAATTAAATGAAGGGGTCGGTGAGGATGGAGATGGGAATGAAGTTCTGAATGCCATGCTCTTGACACAGCTGTTTAATAACCTCCCCGTTACTCACATGTTCAAGAAGGCCAAGTTTTGTTTCCTAGCGCTCACAGCCTGTAACTTTTGTCTCCAGTTCTGTTGCTTTAGCCTTTTGAATACACAGATGAATTCCAGCGAAGCCCCCATATATAAAGGTGGCCTGCTCCCGTCCTACCTGTTTGTCCGAAGAAAGGACCCCAAAGAGTTTATCTGCACATGTGGTTCTGATAAGGGAGTTCCTTACCTAGATTGGATTATTTCCCCTTATGACAATGCCTCTCTTACCCCTATGTCTTCCCCTTTTCTATCTTCAGAGGTGGAAACTCTTTAGGGCTGTAGTTTATCTCTCAAGTTCCTGGCCTTCTTTTCTTCTAGAAGATTTGTCTGATCACCTCCCCTCCTCCCATGCCGTCTTCTGTGGGTCCACTTAGTTGAAGCCAACTTAATTTTCAGTTAAGTGCAGTTCACTCTTCCCCCTTGTTAGCAAAACAGCACTTTCTTGGCCCAGTAGTGATGAACTAATACTCCATAATATTTTCTAATATCCAGTCCACATTCAGTTTTCCCCAGTTGTCCTAAGTATGTCTTTTACAATTAAAAAAAACAAAACAAAACAAAAACAGAAAAACAGAGTATACTAGAGTTTTTATTCCTGGTAGTTTATGAATGCATCAGAGAATATCTGGATGATTGTGATGGCTCAGTGGATAGAACAGTGGTGCAGACGTTGTTAATCACGTAGACAGTTCCCCAGGAGAAGACTGCATTTGCCTGTCTGTTGTTGGCAGTTCCCTTACTTGCTTGATGCAAGTGTAGGCAAAAGTGAATGAATAAGTATGAATGCGGACACCCATCACCACTGTGAATGGGCCACTTATCACTCCTAGAAGTCTGGAAGGTCTCATTTCTTTCGTGAACCTAATTGTCATTGGTGTGAGGCAGCCACATACACACGTTGTTAGTACCCGGGAACCATCTCGTGTGTGCTGGTTTGCCAAGAAACGTGTGTTTTTATTCTAGAAAGGAGCATAGCTCAGCACAGGTACATGGGCAGGCCTTAGGAATTCACCAGAGACTTGGACGTCGTGATAATTAATAGACTTTATTTTGGGGGAGTACATGTTAATCTTTACAGAATAATTGAACAGATAGCATATAGTTTTATATATCCCCCAGGCCCCTGCCCATTTCCCTTATTATTGCATACATTGGTTACAATTAATGAACCAATATTGGTACGTTATCATTAGCTATAGTCCACGGTGTACGTTAAGGTTCACACTTCGCGTTGTACGTTCTGTTGGTTTTGACAAATGCTTAATGTCATGTATCTACCATTACAGCTTCACACAGGATAGTTTCACTGCCCTAAAAATCTCACTTTCTATCTGTTCCTCGGTCCCTCCTTCCCCCGAACACCTGATGCTTTACTGTCTCTCGTGTTGCCTCTTCCAGAATGTCATATAGTTGAAATCGTACAGCGTGTAGCCTTTTCAGACTGGCTTCTTTCACTTAGTAATATGCATGTAAGTTTCCTCCTTGTCTTTTACTGGCTTGATAGCTCATTTTATCTTACCGCTGAATACTGTTCCACTGTTCGGCGCTACCACACTTTGCTTATCCACAAAGCTTACTGTTTTATTTATTTATTTTTTAAAATACATCTTTATTGGAGTATAATTGCTTTACAGTGGTGTGTTAGTTTCTGCTGTATAACAAAGTGAATCAGCTGTACATATACATATATCCCCATATCCCCTCCCTTTTGAGCCTCCCTCCCACCCTCCCTATCCCACCCCTCTAGGTCGTCGTTATTTTTAAATAGATGATAGAACATTCCGGCACATAGTAGGTGTTTGGTAAATCAGTAGTTGTTAAGTGACTTAGGTAGATTGAATCCTTACTTTTTCTGACAGGTGTGTAGTGCAAAGGGAGTGTTGTGATGGAAAAGGCAGTCTGTGTTAGGCATTGATTTCTGCTAATATGCAGTTATTGTTTAAGGAGAGAGCATTTAACCCCACAGCGGCTTAGCCCAGCAGCTGCAGACAGCTTTGATATGCCCAGGCTTCCAACAACAGTTTAAACATTCTCCCTAGCACTGCGCTGTCCATTGTAGTAGCCACTAGCCACGTGTGGCTATTTCAATTTCAATTGATTAAAAGTAAATAAAATAAAAAATTCAGTGCCTCTGTTGGACCAGCCACATTTCAATTGCTCGGTAGGTATATGTGACTAGTGCCTCCCATTTTGGACAAGGCATGTCTTAAACATTGTCATCATCACAGACAATTGTATGGGACAGCCCTGATCTAGAGCATTCAAATGGAAGGAGGGGATTGAAATGAGTTGACCAGGCCGATTCTGGTTTCTCCTTAATGCTTAGCTGTTTCTGAGCTGTAACAATTTTACAATGGAAGAGAGGAAGGCCAGAGATTTGTTTGCTGGAGAAAAGTTGCTTAAAATAACTTACTGGGGATTAAAAAGGCTGCCCAGGCCAGTGAAGCTGTGAAACCCTCCTTGTGTGACAACCCCAGGAGGCCTAGCTTGCCAACGGTTTAGTCCCTTGATCAGCTAGTGTTACGGAGTTTTATAGAACTCTGAGTTCTTACTTATTTAGTTTGGTGAAAAAGCAGGGGCCTTCTCTAATTTGAGGGGTTGGGTTGGGTGTGGAGAGGGAGTTAAACTTCTCAACTAATAAATCTGCAAATTGTATACCCACCCCTGAGTAAACGCCTATGGTCCTTGGATGCCAGGAATGTGATATCAGATATCAGATATTTGCCACAGAAATTGTAGCTCATTCCCTTGAAATTGAGATTACTCTTATTTGGGAGCAAAGCAAATGACAGTTAAGTTTTCTTGGTTTTTTTCTTTTTTGCCAGCTCTTTGGATGTGATCAGATCTAATTTCATTCACGTGGTAAGTGCCATGCTGACACAGAGTGTTACGGGTTTTTTCAGTCTACTTAGATTTGAATTCTGTATGCATTTTATGTATGGCATTTCAATAAAGTCTTCAGGTTTTTTTCTTCTAAATAGAAGTAGAGATAACAGACATTATATGAAATTGTGCTTTTCCTTAATGCTTAATCTAGAAATTGGCTGGTGATGTTGGTGAGGGTTTTTAATATAACTTTCAACTGAAAACACCAAATTGCTCTGTTTGCCCATTGTAGCTTTAAATATTGATGTTTCACCTTTTGACATGCTTGGGTTTCTAAGAGGGCCACATGTGGAAAGGCAAATTTGACAGAATAATATATCTACCAGAATTCCTATGAAAAGACTTAAAATATTCTGGTATTTGGACGTCCATTCAGGATGTGACCACTTGGAATCATGACTGTCTGTAAACACAGGCTTAGAATTGATAGTTTTCTCTAAGAATAGGCACAGAGAAAATGGTATATTATCTTGCAAATGAAGAATTGGAAATGCCAGACCTCAAATGAAGACAGATTTCCCTTTCATCTTTCGGCTAGGGTCACCTGCTAAACAACTCTTAGAAGAGTTGCTGAGATTTAATCAGTATTTAATAATTATTGCATTTGTTCAACTGACTTTTCTTTGGAAACAAACACGTTGGCCCTTGAATAAAAGGCAGGGTAACGGATGGATTTCTTATATTTACTATGGTTTTCCTTTCATTTTAAAAAGTATATTTTAATTTAGACACTGTTTCATGTTAGCATAGTCTCAAGAAATTGATTACGGTTTCTTCCCATGGGATTGCTCTCTTAAAAGCCATGCAAGGGGAAAGAATCAATATTAGGGCTTTCCGAGTGGCAGCTTTTTACAGAGCCCCCCCCCCCCCCCAGCACGATTGACTACAGCTGTTTTTGTAAAGGATTTTAAAAGAACAATCTGTATTAGAAGCCTCCTTCGTTGGTATGAGCTGGAACAGTTCCAAGCGGGATTCCACGGGGGCTGCGCTGCCGTGTGGCCACTTGAATGAAGGGCTTGTGGCCGCACCGGGCGCGCCAGGGCGGCCAGGCGGGGAAAGGCTATTAGGTGAGGGGTTGTCGGCTTGCATGCCGAAGAGGTTACCCTGGCAGCTGCCATCAGTCAGCCGAATCCCTCAGCCTCCAAAGCAGGAGGGGCAAGAAGCAAGTGGTTTTTCTACCAGCCGTGTGTAAGCGGCTGGAAGAGAGAAACGGAAGTATCCATATATCTCTGTTGTAGAGCGTTGGCCAAAAGCAGGTAGGTCCAGTCCAAGTTAGGAAGGATAGAAACTGATAGCCCCCTAGCTTCCACATCCTCAGCTGTGGCCTGGAAGCCAGTGAGGAGTGGCCGCATCTTCCTTGGGTCTCTTACTCTTGAGCCCCAGGAGAGAGTTCTTCTCAGGCTGCCTGCTGATCTTGTACCAATTAAATAATAAACTCTACTCTGTGGGCAGAGGCGCTATGTGGCAGCGGGGTGCCCGGAGCAGTTCCATCTATTCGAAACCGGTCCCATCTCAAAAGGCTGTGACAGGACCCAAGTGAGAGACCATGAATGTGGACTGGGCTCCCGGGGCTTTAATTCTCAGTAAGACCCTGTGCTCTCTAGGAAATGAAGATGTAGCAAGTAGCTCCAGGCGGCTGTCATCCGGAAAGGTGGGGCTTTTTACATAGATCTTGCCATTGGTTGCTTTGCAGAAGGCATTTGCAGGCATGGGGTGGCCCATTAATTTGGGAAGAAGGAAAGATCCTGGGGAATATGGGAATTTTTAGAAAATAATTTAGCACACTTGGGTGCTAAATCACCTCAGAGGCTTTTGGTATGGCTTGCTTCAGAACTGATGGAATCAGCTAGTAAGCTGCTTTTATTACTGGATTCACCTGGAGAAAAAAAAAAATTCCTTGCGATGATCTGATATGTTTTTGACTCGTAACTATTTGCTTTTCCTTATCTCCCATATTTTTAGAAAATGAAGTGCTGTGTCTCCTATGAAATGGTACTTATGAATGTGTGTTCCAGCTGAGACTTTTAATTATCACTAGCGAATTACCATGAATTGGCCTCATTTGGGTGCAAAAAATAATGACAGGCTCTTTTCAGTATATTCTCTAAAGAGCTTCTTAAATATTATCGTTTAACTGAGTATGTAATTTTACCATCTTGCAGGCTCTGTTTTTCCCTTCATCTTTGACATCCTAGTATTTTAAGAATAAGAGTTACGATTCCATCAGCAGAATGTCAGAATGTCTTCATAGATAGATTCTGATGGAGGTAGATCAGAAAGACAGGCAGCACTGGGGTGGATTAGGTTACCTTTTGGATTTTTGAAGGCTTTGCCCACCTGTTAATTTGAACAGCCAATAAAGTGTTTACTGTTTTAGGAAAAAAAATATGACTATCCACACATCTCCGTTCCTCTTCCTATGGCAAGACCGTAAATGTTATCTTCAGATAAATAACTCATAAACAACACTTGAGAACACCAACAGGAGCGCTTTCTAAAATGCATTCGCTTGAGAGATGGCACAGGTCACGTGACTGTAAACAGTCCTTGTGAAACAGGTGCTTTTGTCTGGGAGCTCAGGCTTCGTTTCTTGGGAAATTCCATGCAGGGTCCACAGTGGATTTCATAATGGAACTCTAATACCTTTAAACTTTTTTCCCCCCGCTTCCTCTATCAAGGAAATCATTTCTTTAAAAGCTGCTTGGCCTTCATTGTTTACTGGTTGGAAAGTTCGGTCAAGAACAGTTCCTTTATATAACAAGAAGAAATACAGGGCCAGGGGCTATGTGCCTTGGGCAGAAGCAGAGTGTTTTTCCAGTAGATAATCAAGAATGTGAATAATCCTTCGGCATACGGCGCAGCCGCCGCTATGACTTGGCACTAGGTATTAAAAGCCCACTGTTCATGTACACATTGCTATATTTAAAATAGACAACAAGCACCTACTGTATAGCACGGGGAGCTCTGCTCAATGTTCTTTAATAATACATGGGAAAAGAATTTGAAAAAGAATAGATACATGTATATGTATAGCTGAATCACTTCGCTGTACACCTGAAGCTAACACAACATTGTTAATCAACAATACTCCAATATAAAATTAAAAATTTAATAAAAGCCCATGTTCAGAACAGCTTGACTCCACTTTTTTTTTTTTTTTGCGGTACGCGGGCCTCTCACTGTGGTGGCCTCTCCCGTTGCGGAGCACAGGCTCCGGACGTGCAGGCTCAGCGGCCGTGGCTCACGGGCCCAGCCGCTCCGCAGCATGTGGGATCCTCCCGGACCGGGGCACGAACCCATGTCCCCTGCGTCGGCAGGCGGACTCCCAACCACTGTGCCATCAGGGAAGCCCTTGACTCCACTTTTGAAATCCGTGTTCTCATCCCCTTTGGATGTATCCCTTTCTGTGTAGCTTTGTTCCTTTTATTTAGATAAGTGCTGACACATTCTCGGTCTTCCAGCGTAAGGAAGTAGCCGCATGTCATTTTCTTCATTGAAAAAGTCTCCTAGATCAGGTAGTCACTGTGCCAATCCAAGGCTCTCTGGAATCAGCAGAAGGAGAGATAGAACAAGAGGCTCCCTTTGCAGACAGATGAGATCAGTGTAACAGAATGGACTCTGAAAACCAGGAACAACGTGAAACATCTTGGGGGCTCACTGGCACATCAGCCCTGGAGGTGTGTCGGGGGCACAGTGCTCCCAGGTCAGGTAGTGGCCACTGCAGGTGGGGACTAAGCTGGAAGGGAGCTTGTTGACTGGGGCACCGGCAGCCTCACCTTGATGTGGAGTGTCTTCCTTGCTTTAAATAACTCAAGAGCAAAGAGTAGCTAATGAGATGGGTAATTAGACCCAGGACATTTTAGAACCTAGAATCTTGTGATTAAATATCCATTTTACTATACCTTTTGCCTTTATGGCTTCAGTTAAACTGGATCGGAAGTGGCCCAAGCACTGTGGTATGATTCTGTGGCACTTTTCTGAAGTGTTCACTTTTTTTGTTAGTGTTTGTCACTTATACACCCATGTACTTCCATGATGCTTTCTTTAGGTTCTTTATATATGTATGTACCTGTCTGTTTGAATGGATTAACTGTTAGAAGTTACTGTTGATGTTTGGAAGCTGGTCGCTGGCCCTTTCCATTGACCTTGTGCTTTCTGTGCCTTTAGCAGCATATATATGTTGGAAAATATAACAATAATATCAATTAGGAATGAAATCATTTACAAGCCACCACCCTCACCAATTAACTCTCTTCATTTTTCCACTCGCCTTTCAATGCTTAACCAAATGATATGAAATTTTAAGAGTTGTAATATTAGAAAATATTAAAGCAATATATGCTTTTTAAATATACTGTGTTGTCTAAACTTTTTACTCATTGTTCTGTGGTATATGATTTTTAATGGCTGTGTTGAGAAATTAACGTATCATACACAATTGACATAGCTACCCCTCTAGGGTTGCATTTAGGTTGTCTCAGTGAGTTCGCTTTAATGCAGTAGTAAACACCCCACCTCTCCTTTTTTTTTTTTTTTTTAGCATTTTTATTGGGGTATAATTGCTTTACAATGGCGTGTTAGTTTCTGCTTTATAACAAAGTGAATCAGTTATACATACACATATGTTCCCATACCACCTCTCCTTTTTAGAATATTTCCTTAGGATAATTCCTGAGAGTAGAAATACCTGGTCAGATGGTAAGAAAGATTTCATATCTTCTTAAAACACATTGCCAGTGTGCTTCCCAAAGGACTTGTGCCCATTTCTTTTAGTTGGCATCTTTTAAATAAAGCTTCTCTTGACAGGCCCACAGTAAAGCTTCCCATATTCCTATCAAGGTTCAAACTCAGTGCTAGCTTAGACCTGAAATACAGGCTCAGTTGGAAATTCCATCCACCAACCGCCGCTCACTGCCAAGAGCAGGTTCATTCTCCAGCATCAGCTGGAGCCTGGAAGGGCGTGGTGTACCCTTTGGACTGGTCTTTCCCATTTTTCTGTCCCGTAGGCGTCCTGTGGCACTCTGTCAGCTCCCGTATAGGGTGGAGAGTATATGTGGTTGTGCCTTGGGGCCTAAAATTGTAGCAGATGAAAAGCCTTTTGAGTGAATTATTAAATCTAAACCAGAGCCTTTTGGCTTCCTGTGCTTGCTTTGGAGTCTGTTCCATTATGGTAGTTTTTACAGAACACTTCTGAATGAGAAATAAATTCCAAATCTCTTTCCCGCCCCCCCGCCTCCTGTCAAACGCCACCAGGAAACAGAATCTCGTTATTTCAGTTAGAATATATTAATACTGACCCTCTCCAGCACTTGGGAGTTTTCAGGTTAGGCCCACACGACTGCTATTTTTACCCTAGTCTAAACTGTGGTCATACGGATGGCAAAATAAAAACTGGAATATTCTGGTTTGGGAGGGGGAGAGGCAGCAGTGCTTATGATAACATGGCTGCAAACCTCTTACTTCCCTCTGTTTGATATTCCAAAAAAGGAAGAAAGCACAACTTGGAGCACATCTGTAAGTCATGAACATTTTCCTTTTGTGTGTCATGTATATTCAACATAATTCCACTCTGCATCCCAGGCGTTGCTTTAATATACATTGCTTCATAGAGCCCTGTTTTTGTAGCCAACAAATTTAATTCGAGACAACGGTGGCTTCCCTTCTCTCTCTGGATCAAGAATCCGAACGCTTTACCACAAACAGAAGCAAGAAGTGTTGGTGTGTTCTGCTTTTGTCCCCCATTACCTACCCCTAACCCCCTACCTTCCGGTTGACTTCCTTGCTCCCGGAGAGGAAGACTGGTTTTTGTTTACTATTAGCAGTAAACCAATCTCAGGAAGAGGATTTAAAAAGAAAAAACATACTGATTGAATTTTGTAGTATAGATGTTTCAAAATTCAAAAGTTATGAAAGGACATAAAGTGAGAACTCACTCCAGGTGAGAGATTTTGCATTTAATTAGTTGTCCCTGTAGTTTCTCTAGGTGACAAAGCGTAAAGTATGTCAAGAAATTGGGTGCAAGGTTTAGATTTCTTTCTGCTTGGTTTATTTAGTTGAGGGCTTTTCTTCATGAAATGGTGGCTTATAGAAACTAAGGGCTTTGGAACATGGGGGTTTGTAGAGTGATATGCCAGTGGTATGATTATTGGTAGATGAGCATATCCTCAACGAGTCTGTGTAATCGGGGCTGTTCATTGTTACCAAGGTCTAGATTAAAGAGAAATGGGACTGGGGACCTGCATCCCGCCTGTTCTGTGTGTCGTAATGCTTGGGGGCAGAGGTGGGTTGCATCATTCAGTTAAATAAACGTACAGGATTTTCTGGGTCCTCCTATCTGAGCGGATGGTTGAAATTTACCCAACAAACCACTTACTGAGCCAGGTACCCTACTGTAGACTCAACAGACAAACGTTGTAGGGAGAAAAATAACTTTGAAGCTCCAGCTGCACCAATATACCTACAGTGAGGCATGTTCGGTGAAAATGATATGAATTCTATTGAATCATAAATATAAATTGAGATGAGTCAAGTAATCCTTTGGCAAGATTATTTTGCTGTTGTTTTTTTTAACATGCTGGTCATTGGACTGAGCGTTTTATTAGAGAAGGATTTTATTTGAGCTTTGTTGGCTAGAAAATCTAAGTACTTTGAACCACATTCAGTTCTCCTTTTTAAACAAAGAGGAAAATTTCTACTGTGAAGTACACTAACTCAGTGTTACTTTTAAAAACACTTTTCAGCCATTTAAATGTTCTCCAGAGACTAGTGCTGTACCCGGCTCATTGGAGGCATTCGTAATGAGTTGGTGGATTCTTCTAAGGTCATACTTATCTTTCTGTTAGTTCTCCTCACAGTAAAAGGCTGAATTCCAGATCTCCTTTTTTTAAATTTTTTTTTTTTAGTTTTTAGGTACGCGGGCCTCTCACTGTGTGGCCTCTCCCATTGCGGAGCACAGGCTCCGGACGCGCAGGCTCAGCGGCCATGGCTCACGGGCCCAGCCGCTCCTCGGCATGTGGGATCCTCCCGGACCGGGGCACGAACCCCGTGTCCCCTGCATCGGCAGGCGGACTCTCAACCACTGCGCCACCAGGGAAGCCCCCAGATCTCCCTTTTTAAAAAGAGACCTAGTAAGAGTACATCGATTGAGTTTTCCTTGATGTCAGGTCACCAGCTAAGTTATTTAAAATACATGGTTATTTCCTTTCACCAAATGGCTTAAAGCTTGGGTTTAGCCTTTCAGAAAAATGTGACCTCTCGTACTCTTTCTTGAACCTTTACCGTATGCTGGCTCTAAAGCAGTAGGGGATACAGAAAACATCAGACCTGCTCCTGGTTCCTGGACCTCTTCAAGGAACGTACATTCTAAGTGGTGAGATAAGATTCCCATTCTGTTTACAGCATCCAGCAGGAAAATCCGCCATGACTGGTCAATTCCAAATGAGTGGTTCAGACCTGCAGGATTGTAAATAGATACGGTAGGAATTCTGTCATCTGTCGTGCTTTGGTTTGTTTCAAAAGGTTCATGGAACAGTTGAAATTTTCCACAGTTGCCGACGCTTTGACTTTTTTAGAATTTATTTTTTGATATGACGTTTTTATGAGCAGCCCAGTCATCTTTTTGCCTCATTCACACCCAAATGTGATTCTACCTTCATAAACCTGATTTTTTCTTTTCAGCATTGGATTTGTTTTCCTAATATGCACCAGTAAATAATTTAAACTAAATCCCCACTTTATGGAAGGTATGCTGAAGTGTTTCTTAAAGTTAGAGACTTAGCAAAAAGCTAAAAGGACTAGTAATTAAGGACTAGTCTAGGTGTTTGAAACAGGTCTGAGCTAAAGATCTTTCTTAAGGATTTCTTAAGTAAGGATTTAAGAATTTGCTTTCATGTGTGACCTCACCTTTGACCTCAGCTTTTGTGGGAGTTATATACAGGTTAGTAGAATATGCCTAGGACATTGTTAGGTACCAGGTAGTTTTCTGTAAACAAGTGCTTGGTAAATACAATAGCATTTGCCTGGAAATATATAATGCAGTCACACCTCACATATTCAAGAACAGCAGTATCTTTTCCCAACAATAAACATAGGCTTCTTTCCTTCCATTACATCTTTGGTTTGGATGGGACATCTGATAGAGATGAAGGTATTACTAAAAATGAATGAATGGCAGTTGGCATCCTTCACATGGGCAGTTTGCAAGAAGTTAGGCAGAGAAGAAATTGTTAAGCTAGAATTCTAACTCTTCACACAGATTTTTTTCCCCATCTGTGATGCCAAGAATACTAGTTCTAAAAGATGTTAAATAGATTTTTGGGGAGGTGGGGGTTGGAGAATTTCCATGGCCAAAGTTTGAAAGTCCTGGATCAAGCAGAGTTCAACAGGACTCTTCATTACAATTCTCCTCAGGACCTTTATTGTGTGTGAATCACAAGGGGGGCTGGGAGGAGGCACAGCATGGCCAGCACTCTCAATGACCACACACTTTGAAGGCCAGATTTGGACGTGAACCCCTGCTCTCCACTTCTGAGCTGTCTGTCTTTGGACAAGCCTCAGTTCCCTGGTCAGCAGTGGAGATTGTTGAGATGATTCAACGTGCCAGTGCTTATAAAACACTTAGCACAGAATGCGTGGCACATAATAAACACTTAACCATTAGCTACAGCTAATCCTTTTGAACCCCAGACTGACTGGCTCTGACAGCTTCATGTCGTAGGACATTACGGTGCAATAGTAAGAATTAGGAGGCAAAAGTTTTGGGGCTCTAGTTTGGCCACCAACTAGACTGGGTGATTTTAAGAGACTTTGCCACTGTGGTGTTCTGTGTCTTCACTTTTGAAATAAGGTCATCTGGATACCTGTAGTGTCCAGTCAAGCTCTAAGATTATATGTTCCTTTGGGCTCTACCTAAGCCAGAATTGGCAAGTTCATCTTAAGGGCAAGTGTATCATCTCTGTGAGACTATGTGGGAGAAAATGTTAACTATTATTTCTTTTACAGTGTGTGCTAGCTAGTAATAAAATAGTTTATTAAGTCACCTCTGGAAAAATAAGGTAAAGTTACAGCCAGTTGGGTGCTTTGTAATCACCATAAAAGTTAATATACATTTGAGTCTAAGTCAGGACTGGATGTGCCTTTATCCTAAAACTGAGACACCATCCAGGTGTTTGTTATCTAAGATGTGATTTAGAATGTCATAGCAGGCCACATGACTATTTAATTTTTATGTCCGAAGGATAATTTTCTGAAGCTTGGGTCTGGGAGTGGTATCCATAAATAGTTAGGTTTTCTACTTCCTGACTTTGCTATCAACCTAAGTTTCC
The DNA here is from genome assembly GCF_008692025.1 of Phocoena sinus. NCBI lineage: Eukaryota > Metazoa > Chordata > Mammalia > Artiodactyla > Phocoenidae > Phocoena > Phocoena sinus. The sequence goes on from NC_045779.1 coordinate 40,579,892, forward strand.
ACCGTAAGGTGAATTTAACACCTACTGCTTTGAGCTTTAATTATCTTGACCACTGTTTATCGGTTGCCCTAGTTTAAGACATTTAGAGGACATTCATCTAGTAGATAAGGCAGTGTATCTTTCAAGGAAGACCTCTAATTTCTAAATAACAGATTTCCACCCTGGCAGTTTGAAACATGACATTTGTTCGATGTAAGCTTTACCTCACAAGAAAAAACCAACAAGTAGATTTGTTCAGTTGCCATCCCACGGTTTTCTTTGCTGAGAAAGTGGGCAGGTTTGTGATATTGCTTACTAAAATCGAGATTAGTGCACTTGTGGTCTTCCAGGCACTGGATCAGCATTTTCTCTGTTCATTTTTATTACAAATACCATGTATGTTTGGGCCGAACCGTCTTGTCAGAATATTAGTTTTCACCATTCTCATGTACGTGAGGCCTAGATCACCATTGTTTTCCTCAATTTTCTGTCCTTAGAGGAGTGTATTTCCTCTTAGGGGTTTTGTATAAAGGAAATTGGTGTCCCCAGATCTCTGAGTGGAGTTTTTTTGGTCATGGAGCCCAGGGTTTGGGCAGAGGAAGTGGCAGCAACCGACACTGGAAATGCAGGTGAGGTCATATGGTATTCTTTCAAGGAAAAGGCATTTTTTCTTTCATCCTATAGGGGATAGGGAGCCACTAAAGGGTTTTTTGTCAGCAGGGGAGCAATGCGATCATATTTAAGAATAGTCCCTCAGCAGACAGTGGGTTCAAAGACAACGTCTTGAGCGGTGGCTAAGTACGGAGGCCTCTGTAATGGTCTGGACCTGGCATGATGAAGTTGCTGCAGCTCGAAGGCTAGAAGAGAAGGGATGGAGTTGGGAGACAAACGTGTTATCTTGCCTGCCTTCCAGACATGTGGGGACCCAGCACTCAGGCAGTGGGCCTTCTCCTCTGGGAGGAGCTGCTTCCTCTATGAAGGCAACTTAGAGCTCCGTTTCCATGGTCGAACCTCCGTTTTGTCCCGCAGTCAGTGTTCCTTCTCGTGTACCCAGTTGCTCTCTACAACTTCCCTTTGCTCTCCTGCACGCATGTCTTGCATCAGCCAAGGGGGGAGAGGTCTGAAAGACCAGCTTTGTTTTTCTTCCAGCTTGTACTCGGAGCCCTGTTAGCCAACAGTATTGGCGCTGCCTCGTAGAGATGGCTGGTCCCAAGTGAAACAAATGCATTAGGAAATCCTACCGTCAGGCTGCATCTCCGCACCCTGGGCTGTGCCTCTGCCCATTTCCTCCTGGTTCCTTTCATCCAGTGGCTCTGTCTCATCGAACGGGAGAGCGTTCAGTGTGTCCTGGGGTTTTCTGCTTCGTGAGGCACATCGCAGTTGGCTGGTGTAGAAGCAGTAGCCTTGAGTCACCCCCTCTCTTGGCTTTCTAGAGATGCACATCTTGCCCCCAGGGAATGTCAATGCAGAATTCCTTTTCCTCTCCCGGCATGTTAACTGCAGCAATCCTTTCCACAGACTGCGGAGGCTTCTCCGAAGGAATTATCATGTGTGTGAAGGTGGTTTTTGTTTAAAAGGAAAGATAGTGGAGGTGTTTCTTTGAGCATTATCTGCTACCGAGTGAAAAGGAGTCTGCTTAACTTGGACTCTATAGAAGGACAGATATTGGTAATTCCTCTTAGGTGCTTGCTGCCCCTGACATCAGAGCAGGAGTTAACTTTTAGTGTGAGGTCATCATTCTTTGCACCACACCGGATGCTGGAGGAACAAATATTTTTAGCTGCCTTTGAGCACATTAAACATCCCGTCAGCCACAGGACCACCCTGGAGCTCCGCAGAGCCTGAGGGCAAGCCAGCTTCTCTACATGCATCCTGACCCCAAGTTTTACAGTAATTCAGGTCTGAAAGCTTCTTCCTAAGGAGCTGGTTGTCCTGGAGAAGTGAGTTGCTTGTCAAGCCTCCCCGTGTGGTTGAACTGTGCGGTGGCCAGAATCCTCCGGGAGGCGTTTTTGGCCCATCTGCCTGTGAGTGTGACAGACGTGTCCATCTGACAACTGGGTCACCTAATGAATAGAAATTCAGTTTACAAGGAGGAATTAAATATCTTCGTGTGGCCGGTGCCACCTCAAACTTCTTTAACAGAGCCAGGAGGAAAAAGGCGTTCAATGCTAAGAAAAGGCAAACAGGTTTCTGCTTTTAAGACTCAAGGTCACTTAAGCCAGGTGCCATGCCATGTGTGTGGGAGGTTTGGGGCCAGTGATCTCCCAGGCTTCAGATGGAAAGATTTCAACTTTAGGGGTCTTGTGACATGTGTTATCTCTGAAGCCTGAGTCAAAGGCCAATTTGTTTTAGGTAATCTCAATGGGCAAATATTTATTGAGTCCCCATGCAGTCTTAGAGGCCCAGGGAGCACACACAGGGCATTGAGGCCCTGCCTTCTCCAAGTGTGCTCTGCTGAGGGGCAACAATTTAAAATAACACTGAGTGCTTCCCTGGTGGCGCAGTGGTTGAGAATCCGCCTGACAATGCAGGGGACACGGGTTCAGGCCCTGGTCCGGGAAGATCCCACATGCCGCGGAGCAACTAAACCTGTGAGCCGCAACTACTGAGCCTGTCCTCTAGAGCCCATGAGCCACAACTACTGAGCCTGCATGCCACAACTGCTGAAGCCCGCGTGCCTATAGCCCATGCTCCGCAGCAAGAGAAGCCACCGCAATGAGAAGCCCGCACGCCGCAACCAAGAGTAGCCCCCGCTCGCCGCAACTAGAGAAAGCCCGCGCGCAGCAACGAAGACCCAACACAGCCCAAAAAATTAAATAAATAAAAATTTAAAATGTATATATTAAAAAAATAAATAACACTGAGAGTTTGTCTTGAACTGTTCATAGGCTACAAAATGCAAAATAGTAGTTTGGAACGAGGGGACCTGGAAGGACTGAAGAAGTCAGAGCCTGTTTTGTAGACAGGAGTTGAGAGAAAGAGCGACAGGGTCCTGCAGATGAGGTTCACAGGACAAAGTTTAATACAAGCAGGACAACAAACGAAACAGCCCAAGCAGTGTTTACTGAGCATGTACTATACGCCAGATACATGATTGTGGGGAGTTGGGGTGGACTGAAGACGTAGGAGGTGCAGTCCTCGCGCTCAAAGGAGCTGACCGCATACTGTGACTCAGTGACGCTGATGGTGGGGCTGTGGAAACCAGGGCTCCTGATATGGTCGGTTCACAAGCTTGGGAAAACACCCGAGGCCTGGACTGGGGAGAGCCTTGGAGACCCGTGTCACGCAGAATGGCCTCAGAGGGCGGAGTTAAGCTCTGACTGTTCTAGTAGGAAACTCCAGCACACTCTTGGCACAGGGTGGTCACTCAGTGCCTGCAGGCCAGGCCACTGGGAAACCAGTCCCTGATTAAAGTCTCAGTTCTCAGAATGTGCCGATGTGGCGGCTCACCCAGAGTGGGCGCCCATACCTTCCCGTCAGTTGTCCCTGACGCCTGGAGAGCACGGACTCGGGTTGAGGACACTTCGGCCTCTCCAGCCAGCGGCCGAAACCTGAGGGAAGACGTGCTGTGATGGGGCGCGGCCAGCACCCTCCTAGGAAGGTTGCAGTCCCAGTGACAGCTGGAGCAGAAGGCTTTGAAGGGAATCTAATGAAAGCCTCTGTAGTGAGGGAAACATTTTTTGTCATTCCTATTAGGAAGCGACATTCCATTTGATTTTTAAAAATAGGACAATAATGAGTGTTGCCTTTTTCCAAACACAGATGTTGTTTAGAAGCTGACAGATTGCTGTATTTGTTTCTGGGCTCTCATGAGATACTGGTGGTAAAATATCAATTTACTGAAACCATTTAAGAAAAAAATTATACATCTACTCGGCCTCCAATTCATGCGACTTGATCTCTTGGTAGGATTAGGTTGAACTCTAATAGTAAAATTCTTACCGAAGAGCTAAGAAGCTGTGGAACTGGTCGACTTAGTGAATGATCCCTCTCCATATTCACTGTGTGATTTGCTGTTACCAAGTGCCAGGAATATAAAAAGAATGTGCTTGTGTGGGTTTATCTGCATTTGTCATTAAGGCTCTGCTAAGCCCGTGAGCCCCAGACGCGGCTCACGGTGGGCTGTCGCCCTGGTCCATGAGCCTCGCAGGCCCTGCTCCTCGAGAGGTATGGTGCTGGCATCTGCATGCGTCTGGGCTGTGGCAAGAAGCCCTGTGACAGGCTGCCCGCCACCACGAGCTCCTGGCTGCGGTGATGCCTCTCTGAGTGTAGCCGGGCCTGCAAACATCCAAGGGACCTTGACGGATCCTTGGGTAGTGATTTTGCCCAAGCACCCTAATACATCCCCAAGAAAGTCTTAAATGATTTGAATGTCTTGTAACTTTTCCAGTAAAGGGGCCTCACGGTGACTTTGTGACAACAGGAATGCCTGAGATGGTTCCAACTAGCACTGGGGGGCCCTGGAACTCAGACAGGTTTAGTGGGATGTAAGGAGATAAGCCCGTGATAGGCACTTCGGCCTCTGAGCTATCTTCACGTTACTGAGTTAGGTTCTGTAGGCTTCCCTCGGGGGCATTTGTCTGTGATCAGCCCTTGACGTAATATGAGTTGTCAGGGTGTCCTAAGGAGGGGTAGGGCCAGAAATGTGGGTTCCAAGGAACAGGGGAGAGGGACGGGTAGTCGCTGAGATGTAAACCTGCACAGTGAATTGAATAAGCTCATTTCCTAATTTCTCATCATCCTGAATCCCTTCTCTCTCCTTTCTCAGCGGGCAGAGCTGACATCTGATAAAGACATGTACCTTGACAACAGCTCCATTGAAGAAGCTTCCGGAGTGTATCCTATTGACGACGATGACTATGCTTCTGCGTCAGGCTCGGGTAAGGCAGGCTACGTCCACACTCACCTCTGTTCTCTGTGCTTGTGTGAGCGCGCGCACACACACGCGCACACACACACACACACTAGTGGAACTTACTTCGAGGAGACAGGCAGTATGCACGATGGTTAAGAGCATGCCCTGTGGAGTCACAGCATCTGGGTGTGAATTCTAGCTCCCCGCCACTTGAGCTGTGAGATCTTGGGAATGTATTTAACTTGGCTGAACCTCAGTTTCCTCATTTATAGAATGGAAGGTAATAATAGTCCCTCCCACGTAGGTTTGTCGTGAGGCTTAAGGGGCTGACACATCTGTAGCTCTTAGAGTATGCTGCTTGGCATGTAGTCAGTGTTCTGTCAACATTAGCTTTTAATTTTATTATTAAGGCTTTCAGAGCGATGTCATGGAAACCACCCTTAAAGAGATCCCTGAGACACTGGTTTCACACAGCTGCCAACCCTACCTTAAAGATTATAGGTGAGACCAAGAAGAGTTATACTTTCTTACTCCTAGTGTATTGCTCAAACGCAGGAGGGAGAACGTAGTAGCCAGGTAAAATGATTGTACAGTGATATCCTCAACTCCAGTGGTGTATCAGTTATCTATCACCACAGTAATGACTGGTAACAAACCACCCCGAAGTGTAGTGGCTGAAAACAACAGTCATTTTATTTAGCTCATTACTCTGCAGGGTGGCAATTTAGGCTGGCCTGACTGGGCTCCCTCACATGTCAATGGTCAGTTGCAGGTTGAGTTTGCAGCTTTGCTGATCTCTAGATTCTGTCATATCTCTGGGGCAATGGGGCAGACTTGGCTCTGGTCATGCGGTCTCTCAGCCTCCAGAAGGCCAGCCATTTGTCCACAGGGAGGAGGCAGAGATCCCAAGACAGCAAGCAGGAGTGAGCAAAATCTTTTGAAGCCAAGGCTTAAAACTGGCACAATTTCACTACCATATTTGATGGGTCAGAGCCAGTTATAAGGCCAGGCCGGAGTCCGCCTCTTTTTTTTTTTTTTTTTTTTTTTTTTTTTTTATTTTTAACATCTTTATTGGGGTATAATTGCTTTACAATGGTGTGTTAGTTTCTGCTTTATAACAAAGTGAATCAGCTATACATATACATATGTTCCCATATGTCTTCCCTCTTGCGTCTCCCTCCCTCCCACTCTCCCCATCCCACCCTTCCAGGCTGTCACAAAGCACCGAGCTAATATCCCTGTGCCTTGCGGCTGCTTCCCCCCAGCTATCTACCTTACTACGTTTGTTAGTGTGTATATGTCCATGACTCTCTCTCGCCCTGTCAAAACTCACCCCTCCCCCTCCCCATACCCTCAAGTCCGTTCTCCAGTAGGTCTGCGTCTTTATTCCTATCTTACCCCTAGGTTCTTCATGACATTTTTTTCCCTTAAATTCCATATATATGTGTTAGCATACGGTATTTGTCTTTTTCTTTCTGACTTACTTCACTCTGTATGACAGACTCTAGGTCTATCCATCTCATTACAAATAGCTCAATTTCATTTCTTTTTAAGGCTGAGTAATATTCCATTGTGTATATGTGCCACATCTTCTTTATCCATTCATCCGATGATGGGCGCTTAGGTTGTTTCCATGTCCTGGCTATTGTAAATAGAGCTGCAATGAACATTTTGGTACATGACTCTTTTTGAATTTTGGTTTTCTCAGGGTATATGCCCAGTAGTGGGATTGCTGGGTCATATGGTAATTCTATTTGTAGTTTCTTAAGGAACCTCCATACTGTTCTCCACAGTGGCTGAACCAATTCACATTCCCACCAGCAGTGCAAGAGTGTCCCCTTTTCTCCACACCCTCTCCAGCATTTATTGTTTCTAGATTTTTTGATGATGGCCATTCTGACTGGTGTGAGATGATATCTCATTGTAGTTTTGATTTGCATTTCTCTAATGATTAATGATGTTGAGCATTCTTTCATGTGTTTGTTGGCATTCTGTATATCTTCTTTGGAGAAATGTCTATTTAGGTCTTCTGCCCATTTTTGGATGGGGTTGTTTGTTTTTTTGTTATTGAGCTGCATGAGCTGCTTGTAAATTTTGGAGATTAATCCTTTGTCAGTTGCTTCATTTGCAAATGTTTTCTCCCATTCTGAGGGTTGTCTTTTGGTCTTGGTTATGGTTTCCTTTGCTGTGCAAAAGCTTTGAAGTTTCATTAGGTCCCATTTGTTTATTTTTGTTTTTATTTCCATTACTCTAGGAGGTGGGTCAGAAAGGATCTTGCTGTGATTTATGTCATAGAGTGTTCTTCCTATGTTTTCTTCTAAGAGTTTGATAGTTTCTGGCCTTACATTTAGGTCTTTAATCCATTTTGAGCTTATTTTTGTGTATGGTGTTAGGGAGTGATCTAATCTCATACTTTTACATGTACCTGTCCAGTTTTCCCAGCACCATTTATTGAAGAGGCTGTCCTTTCTCCACTGTACATTCCTGCCTCCTTTATCAAAGATAAGGTGTCCATATGTGCGTGGGTTTATCTCTGGGCTTTCTATCCTGTTCCACTGATCTATCTTTCTGTTTTTGTGCCAGTACCATACTGTCTTGATTACTATTGCTTTGTAATATAGTCTGAAGTCAGGGAGCCTTATTCCTCCAGCTCCTTTTTTCGTTCTCAAGATTGCTTTGGCTATTCGGGGTCTTTTGTGTTTCCATACAAATTGCGAAATTTTTTGTTCTAGTTCTGTGAAAAATGCCAGTGGTAGTTTGATAGGGATTGCATTGAATCTGTAGATTGCTTTGGGTAGTAGAGTCATTTTCACAATATTGATTCTTCCCATCCAAGAACATGGTATATCTCTCCATCTATTTGTATCATCTTTAATTTCTTTCATCAGTGTCTTATAATTTTCTGCATACAGGTCTTTCGTATCCTTAGGTAGGTTTATTCCTAGATATTTTATTCTTTTTGTTGCAATGGTAAATGGGAGTGTTTTCTTGATTTCACTTTCAGATTTTTCATCATTAGTATATAGGAATGCCAGAGATTTCTGTGCATTAATTTTGTATCCTGCTACTTTACCAAATTCCTTGATTAGCTCTAGTAGTTTTCTGGTAGCATCTTTAGGATTCTCTATGTATAGTATCATGTCATCTGCAAACAGTGACAGCTTTACTTCTTCTTTTCCGATTTGGATTCCTTTTATTTCCTTTTCTTCTCTGATTGCTGTGGCTAAAACTTCCAAAACTATGTTGAATAAGAGTGGTGAGAGTGGGCAACCTTGTCTTGTTCCTGATCTTAGTGGAAATGCTTTCAGTTTTTCACCATTGAGGATGATGTTTGCTGTGGGCTTGTCATATATGGCTTTTATTATGTTGAGGAAAGTTCCCTCTATGCCTACTTTCTGGAGGGTTTTTATCATAAATGGGTGTTGAATTTTGTCGAAAGCTTTCTCTGCATCTATTGAGATGATCATATGGTTTTTCTCCTTCAATTTGTTAATATGGTTTATCACATTGATAGATTTGCGTATATTGAAGAATCCTTGCATTCCTGGAATAAACCCCACTTGATCATGGTGTATGATCCTTTTAATGTGCTGTTGGATTCTGTTTGCTAGTATTTTGTTGAGGATTTTTGCATCTATGTTCATCAGTGATATTGGCCTGTAGTTTTCTTTCTTTGTGACATCCTTGTCTGGTTTTGGTATCAAGGTGATGGTGGCTTCGTAGAAGGAATTTGGGAGTGTTCCTCCCTCTGCTATATTTTGGAAGAGTTAGAGAAGGATAGGTGTTAGCTCTTCTCTAAACGTTTGATAGAATTCACCTGTGAAGCCATCTGGTCCTGGGCTTTTGTTTGTTGGAAGGTTTTTAATCACAGTTTCAATTTCAGTGCTTGTGATTGGTCTGTTCATATTTTCTATTTCTTCCTGATTCAGTCTTGGCAGGTTGTGCATTTCTAAGAATTTGTCCATTTCTTCCAGATTGTCCATTTTATTGGCATAGAGTTGCTTGTAGTAATCTCTCATGATTTTTTTTATTTCTGCAGTGTCAGTTGTTACTTCTCCTTTTTCATTTCTAATTCTATTGATTTGAGTCTTCTCCCTTTTTTTCTTGATGAGTCTGGCTAGTGGTTTATCTATTTTGTTTATCTTCTCAAAGAACCAGCTTTTAGTTTTATTGATCTTTGCTATTGTTTCCTTCATTTCTTTTTCATTTATTTCTGATCTGATTTTTATGATTTCTTTCCTTCTGCTAGCTTTGGGGTTTTTTTGTTCTTCTTTCTCTAATTGCTTGAGGTGCAAGGTTAGGTTGTTTATTCGAGATGTTTCCTGCTTCTTAAGGTGGGCTTGTATTGCTATAAACTTCCCCCTTAGAACTGCTTTTGCTGCATCCCATAGGTTTTGGGTCGTTGTGTCTCCATTGTCATTTGTTTCTAGGTATTTTTTGATTTCCCCTTTGATTTCTTCAGTGATCACTTCATTATTAAGTAGTGTATTGTTTAGCCTCCATGTGTTTGTATTTTTTACAGATCTTTTCCTGTAATTGATATCTAGTCTCATGGCGTTGTGGTCGGAAAAGATACTTGATACAATTTCAGTTTTCTTAAATTTACCAAGGCTTGATTTGTGACCCAAGATATGATCTATCCTGGAAAATGTTCCATGAGCACTTGAGAAAAATGTGTATTCTGTTGTTTTCGGATGGAGTGTCCTATAAATATCAATTAAGTCCATCTTGTTTAATGTATCATTTAAAGCTTGTGTTTCCTTATTTATTTTCATTTTGGATGATCTGTCCATGGGTGAAAGTGGGGTGTTAAAGTCCCCTACTATGAATGTGTTACTGTTGATCTCCCCTTTTATGGTTGTTAGTATTTGCCTTATGTATTGAGGTGCTCCTATGTTGGGTGCATAAATATTTACAATTGTTATATCTTCTTCTTGGATCGATCCCTTGATCATTATGTAGTGTCCTTCTTTGTCCCTTTTAATAGTCCTTATTTTAAAGTCTATTTTGTCTGATATGAGAATTGCTACTCCAGCTTTCTTTTGGTTTCCATTTGCATGGAATATCTTTTTCCATCCCCTTACTTTCAGTCTGTATGTGTCTCTAGTTCTGAAGTGGGTCTCTTGTAGACAGCATATATAAGGGTCTTGTTTTTGTATCCATTCAGCCAATCTGTGTCTTTTGGTGGGAGCATTTAGTCCATTTACATTTAAGGTAATTATCGATATATATGTTCCTATTTCCATTTTATATATTGTTTTGGGTTCGCTACTATAGGTCATTTCCTTCTCTTATGTTTCGTGTCTAGAGAAGTTCCTTTAGCATTTGTTGTAAAGCTGGTTTGGTGGTGCTGAACTCTCTCAGCTTTTGCTTGTCTGTAAAGGTTTTAATTTCTCCATCAAATGTGAATGAGATCCTTGCTGGGTAGAGTAGTCTTGGTTGCAGGCTATTCTCCTTCATCACTTTCAGTATGTCCTGCCACTCCCTTCTGGCTTGTAGGGTTTCTGCTGAGAGATCAGCTGTTAACCTTATGGGGATTCCCTTGTGTGTTATTTGTTGTTTTTCCCTTGCTGCTTTTAATATGCTTTCTTTGTATTTAATTTTTGACAGTTTGATTAATATGTGTCTTGGCGTGTTTCTCCTTGTATTTATCCTGTATGGGACCCTCTGTGCTTCCTGGACTTGATTAACTATTTCCTTTCCCATATTAGGGAAGTTTTCAACTATAATCTCTTCAAATATTTTCTCAGTCCCTTTCTTTCTTTCTTCTTCTTCTGGAACCCCTATAATTCGAATGTTGGTGCGTTTCATGTTGTCCCAGAGGTCTCTGAGACTGTCCTCAGTTCTTTTCATTCTTTTTTCTTTATTCTGCTCTGCAGTAGTTATTTCCACTACTTTATCTTCCAGGTCACTTATCCGTTCTTCTGCCTCAGTTATTCTGCTATTGATCCTATCTAGAGTGATTTTAATTTCATTTATTGCATTGTTCATCGTTGCTTGTTTCATCTTTAGTTCTTGTAGGTCCTTGTTAACTGTTTCTTGCATTTTGTCCATTCTACTTCCAAGATTTCGGATCATCCTTACTATCATTATTCTGAATTCTTTTTCAGGTAGATTGCCTATTTCCTCTTCATTTGTTAGGTCTGGTGGGTTTTTATCTTGCTCCTTCATCTGCTGTGTGTTTTTCTGTCTTCTCATTTTGCTTATCTTACTGTGTTTGGGGTCTCCTTTTTGCAGGCTGCACTTTCGTAGTTCCCGTTGTTTTTGATGTCTGTCTCCAGTGGCTAAGGTTGTTTCAGTGGGTTGTGTAGGCTTCCTGGTGGAGGGGACTAGTGCCTGTGTTGTGCTGGATGAGGCTGGATCTTGTCTCTCTAGTGGGCAGGTTCACGTCTGGTGGTGTGTTTTGGGGTGTCTGTGGCCTTATTATGATTTTAGGCAGCCTCTCTGCTAATGGGTGGGGTTGTGTTCCTGTTTTGCTAGTTGTTTGGCATAGGTTGTCCAGCACTGTGGCTTGCTGGTCGTTGAGTGAAGCTGGGTGCTGGTGTTAAGATGGAGGTCTCTGGGATATTTCCACCGTTTAATATTATGTGGAGCTGGGAGGTCTCTTGTTGACCAGTGTCCTGAAGTTGGCTCTCCTACCTCAGAGGCAGAGCCCTGACTCCTGGCTGGAGCACCAAGAGCCTTTCACCCACACAGCTCAGAATAAAAGGGAGAAAAAGTAGGGAGAATTAGTAGAAGTATGAGTAAAGAAAGAAGGAAAGGAGGAAAGGAAGGAGGGAAGAAAGAAGCAAAGAAGGAAAGAAAGGAGGGAGGGAGGGAGGGAGGGAGGAAGGAAGGAAGGAGGGAAAGAAGGAAAAAAGACAGAAAGAAAGATGATACAGTAAAAATAAAATAAAGTATAATATAGTTATTGAATTAAAAAATATTTAGAAAAAAAAAAAGGGACGGATAGAACCTTAGGACAAATGTTGGAAGCAAAGCTATACAGAGAAAATCTTACACAGAAGCATACACATACACCTTCACAAAAAGAGGTAAAGGGGGAAAAATCATAAATCCTGCTCCCTGAGACCACCTCCTCAATTTGGGGTGATTCGTTGTCTAAAGGAGGGAAGGAAGGAAGGAAAGAAAGAAAGAACGAAGGTAAAGTATAATAAAGTTATCACAATTAAACTTAATTATTAAGAAAAAGAATTTTTTAAAAAAAGTCATGGACGGATAGAGCCCTAGGACAAATGGTGGAAGCAAGAGTATACAGACAGGATCTCACACAGAAGCATACACGTACACATTCACAAAAAGAGGAAAAGGGAAAAAAAATCATAGATCTCGCTCCTAAATTCCACCTCTTCAATTTGGGATCATTCCTTGTCTATTCAGGTATTCCACAGATGCAGGGTATATCAAGTTGATTGTGGAGCTTTAATCCGCTGCTTCTGTGGCTGCTGGGAGAGATTTCCCTTTCTCTTCTTTGTTCTCACAGCTCACAGGAGCTCAGCTTTGGATTTGGCCCTGCCTCTGCGTGTAGGTCGCTGGAGGGCGTCTGTTTTTTCGCTCAGACAGGACGGGGTTAAAGGAGCCGCTGATTCGGGGCCTCCGGCTCACTCAGGCCGGGGGTTGGGGGATGGGGGTAGGAGGGGCACTACGTGCGGGGCGGGCCTGCAGCTGCAGAGGCAGCGTGACGTTGCGGCAGAGGCCGGCGTGATGTTGCACCAGCCTGAGACCCGCCGTGCGTACTCCCGGGGAAGTTGTCCCTGGATCCCGGGAACCTGGCAGTGGCGGGCTGCACAGGCTCCGCAGAAGAGGGGTGTGGAGAGTGACCTGTGCTCGCACACAGGCCCTTGGTGGCGGCAGCAGCAGCCTTAGCGTCTCCCGCCCGTCTCTGGGGTCCGCAGTTTTAGCCGCGGCTCGCGCCCGTCTCTGGGGTTTGCGCTTTCAGCCGCGGCTCGCGCCCGTCTCGGGGGCTCGCGCCCTCAGCCGCGGCTCGCGCCCGTCTCTGGGGTTCGCGCTTTTAGCCGCGGCTCGCGCCCTTCTCTGGAGATCCTTTAAGCAGCGCTCTTAAACCCCTCTCCTCGCGCACCAGGAAACAAAGAGGGAAGAAAAAGTCTCTTGCCTCTTCGGCAGGTGCAGGCTTTTCCCCGAACTCCCTCCCGGCTAGTCGTGGTGCACTAACCCCTTCAGGCTATGTTCAAGCCGCCAACCCCAGTCCTCTCCCTGAGCTCCGTCCAAAACCAAAACCCGAGCCTCAGCTCGCAGCCCCGCCCGCCCCGGCGGGTGAGCAGACAAGCCACTCGGGCTGGTGAGTGCCGGTCAGCACCGATCGTCTGTGCAGGAATCTCCCCGCTTTGCCCTCCGCACCCGTCGCTGTGCACTACTCCGCGGTCCCGAAACTCCCCCCTCCGCCTCCCGCAGTCTCCGCCCGCGGAGGGGCTTCCTAGTGTGTGGAAACTTTTCCTCCTTCACAGCTCCCTCCCACTGGTGCAGGTGCCGTCCTTATTCTTTTGTCTCTGTTTTTTCTTTTGCCCTACCCAGTTACGTGGGGAGTTTCTTGCCTTTTGGGAGGTCTGAGGTCTTCTGCCAGCCTTCAGTAGGAGTTCTGTAGGAGTTGTTCCACGTGTGGATGTATTTCTGGTGTATCCGTGGGGAGGAAGGCGATCTCCGCGTCTTACTCTTCCGCCATCTTCAAGGTCCCCGCCATCTCTTCTTCATTGAATTGCTTTTGCACCTTTCTATGCCCAGTTTTGTGATCCAGGTAATCCAGGGCCTCCAATCCAAAACCAGATTTTGACCTTCTGGTCTAGGAGAGTCTCCTGGAGAGGCGGGAGGTGGGTCGGCGGCGCAGAGCCACAGGCAGCGGCTGAGGCAGCGGCCCGGCGAGGAGCTGAGCCCAAGTGCCCGGGCGCGGGCGCAGAGGGCGGCGGCGCTAGCGCGGAGCTCCTCGCAGCGGGCCCTGCTGCCCCGGCAGCCGACTGAGCTGGAAAAGGGGCGGAGGCCGCCGGGTGTCACCTGCCCGCTCTCCCACCCCGCCGCGTGACGCCGCGGAGCGCCGCCCCCTGACCGCCTGCCGCCGCTGCCGCTGCCCCGGAGTCCGCCTCTTAATGAAAAGAACTGCAGGGCCACATTGCAGAGGATGTGGATACAAGGGGGAATAAAGGATTTGGCCAATTTTGCAGTCTACCATACCTGGGAAATGTTTCACCTGTGCCGGGATTGGCCCCCAGGTAGCAGAGAAAAAAGAGCTTGTGCGTATGTTAATGATCCAGTCAGGAACTCAAAGTCAGCAGCATGCTAGGCAAGTCTTATCCAGGATCTTCCTTGATCTGAGTTTTCATTTTATGTTCAACATTTGGTAAAAGTTACACTGAATGTCGATGTCTCACAATCAGATCGGCCTGGGCTTCAGAATGACCCAGAGGAAATTAAAATCAGTTGTGTCTTTGGGAGAGCTCTAGCTGCGTAAGAGTGAGTGTTTTAGGTTGGAAAACAGCAAGACTGAGAAAGACAAGAGGGGTGGTGGCTGACCTAGTAACGATGAGCTTACAATGCAGTCCTCATGTAAAAATAGCCCTCATGTAAAAATAGTTATTCTGGGGAAAGTGGTATATAACGCACACGCAGGAAAAGTGTGAAAAGTTGTTCTCCATAGTCCACAACTCTATTAATACTGTTCACTCATGGCGCCTCTTTTTTTTCATTAGCACCTCAAAAGTGCTTTGTAACTGTCTTCTTCAAAATGTCCCAGGAAATAATAAATATGGATACATTTTTGTCCCCATTTCACAGATCTTAGAATCTAAGAGTTGTTAGAGATTTGTGGAAGTTGTCCAAGTCATTTTGCTGACTTCTGCCAAGAGTGTCCCTAAGTTTAACATAAAGGACTCAGGTTCAGTCCTGCTCCTCTGGCAGCACCTCCCCTCCCCCACTCCCCCCCATCCAGGTGAAAGGGGATTGGAGTGGGTCATTTGAAATCCTGAACCACTCATCAGACGGATCGAGCTGAGGCTTAAATGTGGGCCCACATTGCTTCTGCCTTGGCTCCAGCCTTAGGCAGATCATTGCTACAAAGAAGGGTATCATTCTGGGGCTTCCCTGGTGGCACAGTGGTTAAGAATCCACCTGCCAATGCAGGGTACACAGGTTTGAGCCCTGGTCCGGTAAGATCCTACATACCGCAGAACAACTAAGCCTCTGCGCCACAACTACTGAGCCTGCACTCTAGAGCCCGTGAGCCACAGCTACTGAGCCCGTGTGCTTCAACTGCTGAAGCCCGTGTGCCTAGAGCCTGTGCTCCACAGCAAGAGAAGCCATCGCAATGAGCAAGCCCTCATACCGCAATGAAGAGTAGCCCCCGCTCACCGCAACTAGAGAAAGCCCGCGTGCAGCAACGAAAACCCAACGCAGCCAAAAATAAAATAAATTTTAAAAATAAATAAATTAATTTTTTTTTTAAAAAAAGAAGTGTATCGTTCTGGATTTTGGAAACCTCCTTGCATTGCACTGGGGATGTTGATTTTCAGCTTAAAGGTAATAGAAGCTGTAACTAAAATTTGTAAAGCCCTTACTGCGTGTCAGGCACTATTCCTAGTCTTCTAATATCTCTGTAAAGAGAGATTGTATTATCTCCGTTTTTCACATGAAAAAGCCTGAGGCTCAGGGAGATTGAATAACTTGCCTCAGATCACACTGTTGGAAAGAAATGGAGCTGGGATAGGGGCCAGGGAGTTGGGCTTGAGAGTGTGTTCTCTTTCACTCCTTTGCTATACTGCCTCCTTGTGTCTTAAAACTCTACTCCAGAATGAGGAGACCCTGCCTAGCTGATGCCCAGTCCCAGCTGGAGACTGGGATCCCCCAGGTTTTGGCCAGAGGGTTTCGTTCCCTCTGTCCTCACTCCCATCATGCTATCCAGTGGAAGAGCAAAGAGACTGGAGGAAAATGGCCAGAGGCCTAGAGGGTGCTTCCCAGCTGAGAAGATGGTACCAGACTATATATGTGCACTCAGGGGTGGACATTGGCAGACGTGAAAACTTCAACCATTCACTTAAATGTTTCATGGGCATTCACCGTGGACCAGACTCTAGGCCATGTTCTTGGGATACAGATGAAAAACTAGGTTCTTGTCCTCAAGGAACCAAGAGTCTGATGAGAAAAATGTAGACATGAGAAAAAGATAATTGTTATACCATGTCATGGGTATATAACATAAGAAGGTGCTATACAACAAAAATGTAAGAGTGAAGTGCAGAGTTCTGGTTAAAGGTGGCAGATTGAACACACATACCTTTCAATACGCAACTAAACCAACAATAAAGGAATTGGGCCTAAACTCACAAGGACAAACAAAACAGTACAGGAGACAAAGGCCATAATGTTTTGAAAGCTGGGAAGCAGATGGGCTAGTAGTAACAGACTTGGCAGACGTGAGAAAGCTGAGTTAGCCAGTAGTGGGGGTGGGGAGAGCCAAGAGGCAACCACTTTACACAGTAGAATCCCCGTAGGGCCCCGGAGTTCATGACACTAGATGGAGCGTGAAAATGGTACTAAACTCGGGATGATTGTTCAAGATGCAGGTAGAGTCCCTAATTCCTTCCCACCATAATGCAGCAAAGGGACTGATGCTCCCAACCTCAGGAGAAAACTGGAGGTATATCATCTGGGGAAGATAAAACAGAGGGTCTTTGGACTGGGAGTGTACCAGGCACAGATGGGACAAGGGACACCACACTGAAAACAGGAAATACAAGTTCTTAGATTAAGAGTTATTCAATGCGGAGATATTCCCAGTTGTCTTCTCCCAGTCAGTTCCTGGAACACTGATGGGCTGGCCTTTACCCTCTCCAGGAAATTGGACCAACTCAAAGGAAACAACTACAAGACACTGGCATTGGCAATTTCTCCAACAAAACACACAAGTCTATCTAACTGATGATGCTAACATTTGACAGCGCTCTCCTGTGTGCTCAGAACTTCTAGTCAGCTTCTCAGCCTTTCCTTCTTAAATACGAGAAGACAACCAAGGCTCCCCAGACATTTACAGGAGAACTTGTAACTTCTGAAAGATGGAGACCTTCCCACACCCCCAAATTGGAAGAGAACAGAAACTCACAGTGAGAAGAGAACTTACAGAAAAACTTATTACGGTTGGAGAGATAAGGCCCTTTAACGTTGAAACAAGAAGAGGATACTCTGAAAAAGGAACATTCTGAGAGTGCAAGAGTCCTTGGAGGGTGGAACAGTCATCTAAGAGATAAAAAACTCATTAGGAGATGAGATGATATGCAGATATTTATTCAATTCTTTCCACAACTATTTAATAATGACCCATAATATGGGGGAACAGACACCATTCTAGGTGCTAGGAACACTTCAGTAAATACAATCTAATGATGATTTCTCTGGTGGTGGAATAATTTTATTTATTCCTTCCTGTATTTCTGTTTCCCAATATCATCTATGAAAAATGTATTTTTTAAAAACATGTATTCTTTTTATAAGTAGAAGAAAATGTTATTTTTTAAAAAAGAAGAGACTTAGTGAACAGTGGAAACATAGAGAAAGAAACAGTTCCACGATGGATGGAAAGGGGATGACACTGATTCTGGGCGTAAAAGTGTAAGCAGGAGTTTCCCAGGTGGAAACGAGCTTTGGGCTCTGGGCTAGGATGTCTCAGGCAAAGCGGGCTGAAAGGGGGTCCCCAGATTTCTGGTTTGGGCAGGAGGGTCAATCTTTTTAATAAAGATAATAAATGCAGTGGAAGAGCCCCTGAGGTGGGTGACTCACCTGTCTCTAATTTAAGAAGTGCCAACTTGAGGGAATTTTCTACTTTACAAAATCTCTTCTCTCACAACAAATTCTCCACACTCCTAATTTGGCAGGTCGTATTTGTAACTCTTGTGAACCAAGGGAGTCTTGAAAGCCCTTAATTGAAAATTTTTCATTTCTCATTGAATTTTTTTTGTAAGAAGCAAATCAATCATATGTATAAAACTTTGATGGAAAATCGGGGAGACTGATATGAAAGAGCAGTGTACTTGGAGCCATCATTATTAATGACTTACATTTATGTAACAGTTTATGTATACAGAATGCTTTCAAATATACATATTATGTTTGCACCTCTGAGACTTAGTTGTTGTTATCCCCATTTTACAGGTGAAGAAACTGACTCAAGCGTTATTGGCCCAAGGTCACAGAGATAATAAATGCCAGAATCAGTACTAAGTGTGTTTAATGCCAAATCCAGTATTTATTCCAATAGACCCTCACCATTTCTTCTCTGTATAATGAGTGTACGTGTCAGAGGCAGTCGATATATCGAAATATTTTTAAAATGAGCCTTGTTCATAGCTTTGCACTATCTCCAGTATCTCACCTCTTGCTTTTTGAACCGCTTGTTATTGTAACATGCTTCTGTGAGGAATTGGGGGCTATTCATCCTTTGTTCCTGTCCGAGGAAGCAGGTTAGTTCGAGTTACAAACTTTGAGTTTTTTTTTCAGTTGTTACAAATTTGACGAACGGTCAGCTTAAAAAGAATGTTATAAAAAAAGAAGGTTATAGTCTGAAGTCCGGGAGGCTAATTCCTCCATCTCTGTGTTTCTTTCTCAAGATTGCCTAGGGGCAGGACAGGAATAAAGATGCAGATGTAGGGGATGGACTTGAGGACACGGGGAAGGGGAAGGGGAAGCTGGGACGAAGTAAGAAAGTGGCATGGACATATATACACTACCAAACGTAAAATAGATAGCTAGTGGGAAGCAGCCACATATCACAGGGAGACCAGCTCGGTGCTTTGTGACCACCTATAGGGGTGGGATAGGGAGGGTGGGAGGGAGACGCAAGAGGGAGGGGATATGGGGATATATGTATATGTATAGCTGATTCACTTTGTTATACAGCAGAAACTAACACACCATTGTAAAGCAATTATACTCCAATAAAGATGTTAAAAAAAAAAGGTTATATTTGACCGTGAGAAATTCTCAAATTCTTCTGATAAAAAAGCAAAACAAACGAACAAAAAAACATAGTGCCCAGCTGGCAGTCAGTGGTCAGTCCTTACTGCACAAAACCTGGGTCAGAGTCTGGAGGTGTTGGGACTCTGTTAGGCACTTGGCGGACAACCCCTCGGCCATATGGAGCTTCAGTCTTGTAGGGGGAACTTCAGTCAATCATTACACAAACAAATGCATCATTACAAACTTTTGATAAATGCAGTCTTAGGGTAAGAAAGGTGGTGTTAGAAAACCATTTAACGAAGACTCTAATCTAATATGGAAGGGAGGCCTTCTCCAAGGAATGACATTTGTGCTGAGGTCTGGAGGTGAGATAGGAATTAACTAAGCAAAGACTTCTGGCCGAAGGTTGGGGACCACAGCTGGAGCACAGGGGACAGCAGGGAAAATGATGCTGTAGGAAGCTGGAAAGGTAGGCCAGGGCTGGACCACACAAGGCTAGGTTGAGGCATTTTATATTCACCTTGAAATCAGTGGAGTGCCATTGTAATGGCTTTAAACAGGAGGATGATGTGGTCACAGCCAGCTTGTGGGCAGTGGACTGAAAGGGAGCTGTTAGGAAGAAGGTAGGTACAGTGATTGATAGGAAGATTACAGTGGTTTGGATGAGGGCAGTGGCCCTGGAACCATAAAAAGGTGTAAGAGTGGAGACGTAATAAAAAGGTAAAATCCACAGAACTGGGTGATGGATTCAATGTGGTGGTAAGGAGGAGGGGAGGGGGCCAGAGCTGTGATTTATAGGAATGGCGGGTTCCATTCACTGCAAGATAAGATGGGGAGAAGACCAGGTTTGTAGAGGGGAGAGGCAAGGAAATCATGAGTTCTATTTTTTTTTTAATTTTTTTGAAGTATAGTTGATTTACAATGTTGTGTTAATTTCTGCTGTACGGCAAAGTGATTCAGTATATAATTAGATATATACACACATACATTCTTTTTCAATATTCTTTTCCATTATAGTTTATCACAAGATATTGAATATAGCTCTCTGTGCCATACAGTAGGACCTTGCTGTTTATCCATTCTCTATATAATAGTTTGCATCTGCTAATCCCAAACTCCCAATCCTTCCCTCCCCAACCCCCCAGTCCCTTGGCAACCACAAGTCTGTTCCGTGAGTTGTGCTTTGAACATGATAGAGATGTATATAGTACCTTTGAGTCATTGAAGTGAAAATGCCAAGTAGGCCAGTGGATATGCAGGTCTACATTTCAGAGGAGTGGTAAAAGCTAATGATGTCAACTTAGGTTTCATTTGTCTTTAGATGGTAATTGAAGCCATGGGTGAGAGAGAAAGTGTGGAGTAAGAAACAGCCTAGGGCTCAACCTTAAGGAACTCTTCATATTTTGTGTCCAGGTAGAAGAGAATGAGCCTGCAGAGGAGACTTAGAAATAGCCAGAGAGGTGAGGGGAGAAAGCCAGGAAGTCAAAGCCATAGAAACCCAAAGGTAGTATATCAAGAAGGAGGTGAGGGTTGACAAGCGTCCAATGGCGCTAGGAGGTTCAATTAGATGAGGACCCTGGAAAATGCCACTGGATATGGAACGTGGAGGGGAATGGTGACCTTAACAAAACAGTACCAGTAGTGTGGTGACAGGGAATACCTGACTAGGGGGAGTAGAGCACAGAGTGGAGTAGATGGTGAGGGAAGAGGCCGGTGAGTCTGCACACCACCATTAGAAAAATCTGGTTGTAAAAAGGGGAGAGAGGGCAGCAGCTCACACAGATAAAGGGTCGGAGTTCCTTTTTTGTTGTTGTTATGTTTTAAAATGGAAAATGTAGCACCTTTCAGCATAGAAGGGAAGAAATCTCTTGAGTAGGACAGACTGAACATGGAAGTAAAAGAAGGGCTACTTGAGAGCATTCAGGATAATAATAATACAGAAAAAATTCCAGTCTCCCCACAGATCCACCTTGAAATCACTCTTCACTGCTATGAAGACTGCAGGAAGGTTTGTGCTAAGTTCTCGAGGAGCGGGTATTTTGAAAGAACATGGCTCTGTCATCGTCAACCTTAGACAATGTTGTCTGATACTGTAGAAATCTGTGTCCTGATTCGTGTGCTTAGCTCATCTTTGCTTATTTTGCCAGGAGCTGATGAGGACGGAGAGAGTCCAGAGCTGACCACATCTCGACCCCTTCCAAAGATTCCGTTCACTATTGCTGCTCCGAGAGTGGAAACCACGACTCTGAACAAGATACAGAATAAGATCCCCGCTCAGACAAATGTGTGTTTTGTTTTCCATTGCGTTCTCAGGTTATTGTAAATGTGCATTTTCTAAAAAATTGTACAGACTGTGCCTTTTTTTGTTTGTTTTTTGCGGTACGCGGGCCTCTCACTGCTGTGGCCTCTCCCGTTGCGGAGCACAGGCTCCGGACGCGCAGGCTCAGCAGCCATGGCTCACGGGCCCAGCCGCTCCGCGGCATGTGGGATTTTCCCAGACCGGGGCACGAACCCGTGTACCCCTGCATCGGCAGGTGGACTCTCAACCACTGCGCCACCAGGGAAGCCCCAGACTGTGCCTTTTGGGAGGTGCCCTTTAAAACTGTGTAAGGACAAATGGTCTTTTCATTGTATCGTAAATGGCTCTCCTTTACTCTTTATGATCGTTTTGACATTTGCCCACCTACTGCTTTTTTTGTTGTTGCTGTTAGATAGACTTTATTTTTCAGAGCAGGTTTAGGTTCACAGGAAATTGAGTGGGAAGTATGGAGAGTTCCCATAGACTCCCACACATGCACAGCCTCCTCCCATCAACATCCGGTGCCAGAGGAGTACACTTCTTACAACTGATGAACCTACGCTGACAGGTCATAGTCTCCCAGGGTCCAGAGTTTTACCTCAGGGTTCACTCATGGTGATGTACATCCTGTCAGTTCTGACAAATATATAATGGGCATGTACCCACCGTTATTGTAGCCTACAGAATAGTTTCACTGTCCTACAATGCTCTATACCCTACATATTCATCCCTCCTGCCCCAGCCCCTAGAAACCACTCATCTTTTTACTGCCTCCATAGTCATGCCTTTCCAGAATGTTGCATAGTTAGAATCACGCAGTATGTAGCCTTTTCAGATGGGCTTCTCTCGCTTAGTAACATGCATTTACGGTTCTTCCACGTCTGTTCATGGCTTGATAGCTAATTCTACCTAGTACTTTTATCACCCAGGCGTAGCTTATAAACGAATCTTTTTTACAGGGTACTCCTTCTTAAGGAACTCGTAGCCCAGTTAAGAAGCAAAACCTTTTCAGTTTATTTGCCTTATGCTAAGAAAATTTGTTTTTATTTCGTAAAGAACTTGCTCTGAGTTAAAACCATTGTGAACTTTTACATCTGCTGAAACAGGTTATGGACTGAGGAGGCTCCAGGTACTAGGCTCAATAAGTGTTTTCCCAGAGTTTTTTCAGGCCCACCTTCAGTGGTACGTAAACTCTGACCTCTTCCAATGATAATGATGAATGCGGGTGCATCCCTATATTCATCCTGAGAGCTGACTTACTGAGAAATAAGGTCTTTGACCTTAGAACAGAGCAAAGCTCCTAGTTAATGGAAACTGTGACACCAATGATTTTGGCCTTAGTAGCTACGGCTGCAACTAGCTGACTACCCACTCCTAGGTAAGCTGTTTAAGTTGGAAAATGCATGTTAAAGTCTGAAGAAGGCCTAGGTTTCATCTGGTCAAGTTTCTTAGCTTCTCTGAGCGCATTCCTGATGGATCCTTCAGGAGGTTAAATGTGAGGGCATGCAGCGCGGCACCTGACCACCAGTAAGCATTGTGTAAGCCTTCATTGAATTTGGTTAGAGCAGGAGAGACCGAGGCAGTTGACCAGGCGAGCCTGTGGAGTGACGGCAGCAGGAGGCTTTGCAGGCGGCCTGGGGGTAGCATGCTGCTTATGAGAACTTGGAAACACGAGTGCCCCCTCTCGGAGCTCACCCGTCTGCTGGTTAGAAATGAGGGGCTGCTAAGCTTTAGCACCAGAAAGGCTGTGGAAGGCTGCGTCACGAAGGTAGGGACGGGCCTTCTCCCGAGTAAGGAGCACCCCTCTGCAGGCCGGAACGCACGCAGGCTTCCTGCCCATTGACGCTCCTCCCCTTCCCAGAATGCAGTTGTTCTTCCCCTCGCCCGCGGTCCTCCCGGTGCCTGGGCACAGGGTGGTGAGGGACAGGCTGGATGGGTTTCTGCAGATGGGGAGCGGTCAGGTCAGCCCTCTCCAGACTGGAGTGCTGTTTGTTGGATGGAGAAGGGCTCGTTGCTGTTAGCAGTACACTGACTTCACGGGCCAGGCAATAGGAAAGGAGGGAGAAGCTCTGAGCACTGAGGCAGACACACCTGGCTCCGCGCACGGTAGCTGCTCCAGAAATGGATTCGGTTCAGTGAGTGAAAGGAAGAAGGGAGAAGAGGGGCAGTGAAAAGTAACAGGTGCAGCTGAGGGTAGGTCATCCAGCGTGGCTGCTGAAAGATGCATCTGGCTTTGTTTATTTGACCACTTGTCATAACCGAATCCCTTGAAGTCAAGAACCGTTAGGAACCATTAGGACTCACTAGCGTGAGACAAGAAATTCAGTTTTGGCTTTTCATGGTGAAGTTTATCCTAAGCAAAACCTAGTTTGACATAGAGCTCTCTGGTCAGTTGACAAGAATGAATTGAAAATTGGTTTAAATTTTTAAGAATTGGTTTTAAGGAAGTAATTGTGTCAGATTAAAATAAAGAAGACAGATGTTTGGCAGATGAGCTCAGAAATTAAGGACCCCCAAATCTTTTAATGTATTCCTGGTATCATTTGTGTTCGATGTAGTAATAATAAAAATTCATCCTTGGGCTTCCCTGGTGGTGCCGTGGTTGAGAGTCCGCCTGCCGATGCAGGGGACGTGGGTTCGTGCCCCGGTCTGGGAAGATCCCACATGCCGCGGAGCGGCTGGGCCCGTGAGCCACGGCCGCTGAGCCTGCGCGTCCGGAGCCTGTGCTCCGCAACGGGAGAGGCCGCAACAGTGAGAGCCCCGCGTACCGCAAAAAAAAAAAAATCCATCCATTTGTGGGAGATTTACTGAGTGCTACTCATTGTGTCAAACACTTTTCAAGGTACTTATCATGATAATACTGATAATGAATAATATTAATACTGGTGATTAAATTTTCTATTTTGTCGTTACATGGCACAGCTAAATTAAACATTGTCTCTATGATACCATTAAAGTAGACTTTGCTTTTGAATGGGCATACTGTGGCATTAATGTCACTGTTATAGATATTCTGTCTAGTTTGTTATAAATTTATGTGTCAGAATACAAAGAACACAGTTGTTTGTTCAAGCAGAGCGTTGCCCATCATCTTTTACTTCCATCACACTTCCATGGCATCCAAACAACCAGACATGGATGTGACAGATCTTTAACTGGCTTAATGTAATTATCTCTGCTGCCTTTTCGTACTTGCACTTTGTACATCTATACAGGAGTTAAGGTATTTCAGGTTAGTTCTATACTATTGGAAGAATTCTTATTAGTCAAGCTCTTACTTTGATACAATAAAACTTTTAAATGTAAAGAGTGAATGTTCCAGCCAGAGCACCTGGAAGTTTGTACACTGGTGGACCATTCCTGTGAGTACGCGGTGGCCCCAGTTCTGTGGAGACCTCCTGTTCCCACCCCCACAGACCCCCTGAAGTGCACGCTCCTTCCTGGCTACTGGATCAGAAGCTGAGTCAGAGGGAACGTCAACTCTCTCAAATGATTTTAGGGACTGAAAAAACCTGAGGGGATTCATGTGATCTGTCATAATAATGGGACAAAGATGATACAGATGAGTTAAATTCAGTCTCTAATATCACAATCGCTACTTCTTCTCACCTCGTTCGCCACCAGAACTTGCTTTCCTCTTTCCCTAGTCACAAACCTGAGTATGAACCTATTTTTCTCTTCCCTTTCCTAACCCTTCCCTGACTGCTAATGCATAGTGAAAAGGCTCCTAGATTAGAACCCAGATAATTCATTCTCTCATCCGTCAAGTTGTCTGTCCTTCTACCAGGTATCCAAATAGCAATGGGCTTTCTGTGAGAAGAGTGTACTTTAGACTTGCAGGATACTCAGGAACCTGAGCGTGCCATTCATTGGACAGATATAGAAAATGAAGTCCAAAAAAATGGTATGACTTGATCAGGACCACATAGGAGCTACTTGCAGAGCCCAGGCCCCCCGAAGCTCTTTGTAATCCAGGGTTTGGTGAAGGTGTTGTAAGAGTGAATAAATAGAGGGGAGCATTACAGATGAAGCCTGGGGGCTGCTCCCCACAGAGTGGTAGCAGGCAGAGCCCTGGGAGAACACTTGGAGAGAATGCCAACAAGGAAGCTGTCATCACAGTGCCCTGTGTGGCAAAAAAGATGATAAAGGAGTGAGGAGAATTGGGACACTGCTATTGGGTTGGAGCAGCCGGAGGGGGATGGTGGCCTAAAGTCAGAAGGGTGGTGAGAAAGAGATCTTACGAAATGTCGACTGAAACAACCTAACCATGTCATTAGGATTATTATGAACTCACTAACTATCCGTTTTGCCTATACATGTGATGGGTGTTATATAAAACCATGAACAACGTGGGTCCACCATAGGACTCACCCACTGGTATGCACACCACACAAAGCGATTATTGCAACTCTTTCCTAAACTCAGTGTTTGCAAAGAACGAACTTGGGAATATGCTCATCTACTATTTCTTCTTTCCAGCACATCAAAAGAAAATCTTCATAATCTTTTTTTCTTTCCCCAGTCACCTGAAGAAATTGATAAGGAAAAAGTTCACCTCTCTGACTCAGAAAGGAAAATGGACCCAGCTGAAGAGGCTACAAATGTGTATACTGAGAAGCACTCAGACAATCTGTTTAAACGAACAGAAGTCCTGGCAGGTGAGTAGCCCAGTAGGGATCAGGTGGCAGGTCCTTAAATAGGCCTGTGTTTGCCTAAGTGATATTCAGAGGTATCGGCAAAGCTTGCTGGATGTTACCTTAGTACTGAAAACCATGTTGAGCACCTGTCTCATTCCAGAGGGAGAGGCAAGAGTTAGGCAAAGGTTGTCTTTATTTTCTGTCAGCTCCCTCAGCCTACCCCTCGGCCAGCCTTTTGGGCGGGGTGGGGAGAGGCAAGAAGAAAGTTAAGGCCTGAGCTGGTCCGGAACAATGGGGCGTCGGGGGTGGCAGAATATGAAGATCAGTCAGTCTTGATCCAAGTCATTCGTCCTGATTTCAAAACAAATTTAAGAGAAGGAAAGGTTCTTTATGGAGAGGGCCATTGATACAGCGCCCAAGGTATTAAAGGATGTTGTCTCTAATCGTAACTTACTGATGAAAGTATTAACATTTGATTTTAAAGGGGAAGATGTGCGAGATTTTAGAACACTTAATCCTTTTTAAAAATTTTTATTTTATTAAAGTGTACATTTACATTTACAAGGTTGTGTTAGTTTCTGGTGTACAGCAAAGCGATTCAGTTATACATGTATATAATAGTTCGCACCTGCTAATCCCAAACTCCCAGTCCATCCCCCTCCCGACTCCCCGCCCCCCTTGGCAACCACAAATCTGTTCTCTATGTCCGTACAGCACTTGATCCCTGAAAGAGGATAGTCCCAAATCCAAGACTAGAAAGGAAATTTGCATGCTTTTTTCATATTTATTTTCCTTTACAGAATTTAAGTCGATTATATCATGTTTTGTGTTTTCATTGAAAAAAGCAAGTAGAAGATTAGACTACAGAATGTGACTACCGAAAAGACTCAAGAGTTTTAAAGTATGGAATTAGTTGAGGTCACAGCCAGATTTTTCTTATTGAGGCTTTTGGGGGATATTATTAATATTAATCAAAGAAAGTATTATACCTCCTGAGGAATGTCAGATTTGCATAATTACCTGGTTGCTTCATTGAATCCAGTTTTGGGGTTTTTAAATTAAGCTTTTTAGGAAAGCGTAGATAGATTGGGCTTGACAAAGCTAACTTCTGCCACCCTTGAATCTCTTCTAAGAGTAATCTTCCTTCTGGTGTGTTTCAGCTGTCATTGCTGGCGGAGTTATCGGCTTTCTCTTTGCAATTTTCCTTATCCTGCTGTTGGTGTATCGCATGAGAAAGAAGGATGAAGGAAGTTACGACCTTGGAGAACGCAAACCATCCAGTGCTGCTTATCAAAAAGCACCTACTAAGGAGTTTTATGCGTGAAAACTCCCATTTAGTGTCTCTATTTATGAGATCACTGAACTTCTAAAAATAAAGCTTTTGCATAGAATAATGAAGATCTTTGTTTTTTTTTTTTTGTTTTTTTCATTAAAGAGCCATTCTGGCACTTTAATGATAAAATCCCATTGTATTTAAAACTTTTCATGTATTTCTTTAGAACAACATAAAATTCAAAGTTAACATCTGCAGTGTTCTGTGAATAGCAGTGGCAAAATATCATGTTATAAAAACCCTCAACGTTCATGGAATCGGTTTAAACTCTTATGTGCAAATATGAAAAGATTGTTTTTATCCTACGGTTTGAAGATGAAAGCTGTTTCATTTGAGTCTGCATGTCTCTTACCAAGTTCGTCTTACTTTGTTAATTTATCTGTTGCTCCCCTCTCCTCTGCTCGCCCCTCTTGTCCCCTGGAAAACGAAACAAAACTCTATGCCTTTTGTAGCTGTTACGGTGGATATTTCAGATAACGGTAATTTAGTGTATATGTGATTTTCAAATATATGAACTTTAACCTCCACTTTGTATAAATTTTTAAGTGTCAGACTATCCGTTTTACACTTGCTTTGTTTTTCATTACCTGTAGCTTCAGGCAGATTTGCAACAGCAAATTAACGTGTAAAATTGGATTATCACCGCAAAACTGTTTAGTCGTGTCTGTCTAATCAGATCTTCTTTTGGGAGGATTTGAGTTACTGACAAGCCTCAGCAAACCCAAAGACGATAACAGTATTTTGAGAAGTTGCTGCAGATTCCTTTGGCCACTGTATCTGTTAATTTCTTGCAATTTGAAGGTACGAGTAGGGACTTAAGGAAAAAATCAGTTTTTGTTCTTAAAAATGCATTTAAGTTGTAAACATCTTTTTAAGCCTTTGAAGTGCCTATGATTCTATGTAACTCTTCGCAGACTGGTGTTAATGAGTATATATAACAGTTAAAAAAAAAAGTTGGTATTTTATAAGAACAGACGATTATAATGGTAACTTTTGTAGTCTTACGAATAGACGTAAATTGTAATTTGAGAACATAAAAACTACTGAATAAATCATGTGGCCTAATATTGAAAATGTCACTGTTATAAATTTTGTACATTTTCGGTCAAATGTACACCTCCCCTTTGCTAACGACCGTCTGCTCTCAAGGATGTTGTGGGTTTGATTTCTGAGTGTTCCACAGTGTCTGTAAATCAAAAACCAAAGAGCTCAGTGATGAGGCTGTTTATCACCAGATTCACTTGTGAATTGGCCAGAGGAAATCTGAATGTATCATCCTGTGTATGTTTGAATGTAGATATCGAAAGGCCGCCAGAGAGGGAATTGTGACTTTTGCAACCTTTATGGGGATAGCTGATGGCGATATTGAGACGAACGCCTGCTCTTGCAAATAACTTCTAGGACCATAAGTTCCCAAGGACTAAAGGGGGCTTTCCTGACATCGGTGTCTATGGTTTAGTCCTGTAGATTGTTTTACCTTCGAAACTGCTCCAAATCTCTCCTGAAGCTTAACCGAAGAGGTAATAGATGGAATACCATAGTTCACACTGTAGGGAAGAAGAGTCAGGCAGGGAGGCTCTGTGCATTAAAAGGAGGGCCTCACTGCTTAGGAATGCAATTACCAGAAAGCAGCGATGCCTGAGGAAGAGCTGGAAGTATGAGAGTACCCTGTCTGGGGACTGCCTTCTAACTGAACATTTCCTTTTTCTATTTTACCACCAATTTTGTTTTAAACTGTGAGTGGCCAAAGTAGGAAGACAGCAAAAACAGCCACCTTTCCAACACGTAATTTACTTTTAATGAAGTATGAATCCTCCCTTTAGAGAACATTCCCCGGAATTGCCACAGAACTCATTAAAAAAAAATTTTTTTTTAATGCAGCACTCGGAACAGTGTTTACGTCAATTCTTAATGGCCTTAATTCTCACATTCCTGTCCATTCACTTGCACAATCAATCCACTTTGAAGTGATTAAAAGGAAGTGATAGCACCTTCTTAAAGCTGCACAAAGTCCCTCGGTTACGGAGGTTAAGAATGTGGCGGGTATACCTCTAACTGTGCAAAGCATAGCGAAATCCAGTTCGTAGAATAACAACTGCTTGGAATATCCATGCCAGGAAAAGGAGATTTCTGGCAAATATTTTGTCACTGCTGTAAAGCAAAATATTTGTTAAAGTGCCAAAATAAAGTCTGTCATGCTGAAAGTAAAAATTCATTGTATAGACTGACATCCAGTTTTCTTCAACTGTACATTTTCTGCTAAGTTATTTTACTTTTAAGATGCAGTAAATAGTACTATAAGAAGTGTTAGTGATGATTACCAAGTTCAGGAAAATTTTGGTAAAATATAAATATTAAAGCCAATGCGAAAATTTCCTGTTTCCTTAACCACATCTAAATGACTTCCTGCATGTGAATGAATATGGCTTTGTTTGAGAGACTTGCAATATTCAAACTGTCCCATTTTCAGCATGTGGGGGAAATGGTATGAGCTCATTTTTTAAAAAAGTTTCACCTGCAAGTGGCTAGTACCTGAACTTCAGGATTAGGACCTGGTTAATAACATTGAATTTCGTCTGGACAAGATTGCAGAAGTTGCCATCTATTAACATTAAAAGTTGATAGTTTCAGATCAAATGTTTAGTGAATTGACATTTGCTCTTTTTTTTTTTTGGCAAGTTAGACAAAATGCACTTGCTTACTGAGGATGTAGCCCGTTTGTCTAGGGTCTAAGAGACTAAGCTAAATAAGTAGAACATAATTAATTTCTGGCTGCCCTAAAGAACCAAAGGGTGCTAGTTCCGGAAAGAACAGATGTGGTAATAACTTCGTAATTTTTAAGAGTTTATTTCTTGAATATCTCAGACATTTTGAAACCTGAAGGAAAAATTTTAAGTGAGGAGCAAAAATATAAAACCTAAAAATATTGCAGGGTTAATTTTATCATCAGCTCTATTATAATTATAAAATGGAATGCTAGAAAAAAATGTTTTAAAATCTATTTGGTTTAAAAAGGCAATGACGTTAAACAAAACAATCTCTAACTTGAATTTTACGTTCTAAGCCTCTGGCAGAAAACAGTGAGACCCTAAGAGGTTTCCAGATAAAGGGAATCAAGCCAGCTGATACATGGAGTTGTCCGAATTAAGTAATCGCTAAGGTTTTTTTCAATGCCAGTATTTGATGACCAGAGTGAAATTGGAGGTTTGGTCATTTCTGGGGAATTAGATTTAGCTGGCATAGAAAACTGTAAAAAAGATAGAACAACTGTCTGCCAAGTAACATCGGTAAAAGAGTATCAAAGTGAATTTTGTTCCACTCTGTCTCCTAACTCTGGGCGGCTTCACTCCCATGATTTATGGTTCCAAGATTTCATTCCTTTTTGCTTATCTGCTGCATGTGCTCTTTAGCAGAGCTTCTTCTGACTAAGGAATCATGGTGACTTTGGGAAACTTGGTTTCCTGTGAATTGGGAAGGGTGTAACCCAAGCAACTGTCCTAACCGGTGAATAGCAGAGTGAAGCTTTAGGCCTTGATGCTTCAGATGGGCTGAGTGCAAGACCCATTCATTCCAGTTGCCTTGGCAAACTAACACGTAAGGCACAGATGCTGGGTGCTAGGCACCGGAGGTTTAATCAACAGATACTTGCCTAGTGACTTGTACTGGGCTCTCTTCTAGAAGCTAGGTAAACAGAGATCCTGCTCTCGTGGGGTTTGGAGAGGGGTGCAGAGGGGAAACAAAATTAATGAATAAAACCAGCAAGTAGAAATGATCACTTGGTGGTATTTCCACGATGGCCCTGAAGCAGGGTGATGTAAGGGACTGAGGGACTCTTTCAGCACAGATGGGCTAGGTATGCTCCAGTCACCATCTCAAAGCCTCAGCAACTTAGGGAAGATTGATTTCTTGCTCATGCCACGTGTCCGTAGGTTGGCAGAGAATTCTGCCCTGAACGACCATCATTCTAAGTCTGGGTCTCAGGCCAGTGGAGGAGCCATTATCTGGCACGCTGCCAGTCTCTGTGGCCGAAGAAAAATCGTGGCGAAACACACAGTGACTCGCAGGCTTCCACCCAGTGGTGCCGTATATATATCGCTTCCACCTGCATTTCATTGGCCAAAGCAGGTCACGCGGCTACAACTAACCGCCCAGGTGCAGAGAATTGCAATCCTACTTTGTGCCCCTGTGGAGAGAGATGGGACGTTTGGGAACAGCTGTAGTTACTACCGCCTGGTCGGGAAAGTCCTCTGAGAGGGTAGGGACTGAATGATGTGGAGCCGGCTGTGCTAACATCAAGACAAGCGTTCCAGGCTGTGGACAGCCTTAAGGAGGTAAGGGGCTTGGCATGTTGCAGGCACAGGGAGAAGGGGAGTGGCTGCCAAGCAAGTGAATAGGTGTGGGAGAGCTGGGGTAAGCGGGCTGAGAAGTGTGACTGCCTCCGAATCGGTCTTCCTTCCACTTTTTGGCCCTTACATTTTATTTCCCACAAAGAAGCTAAGCTGATCTCTTTATGATATAAATTATTTATGTCACTCCCTTCAGTGGCTCCTAGAGCACTTAGAATAAAGTCCTGACTCCTTACACTTGCCCCCCAGGCCTTCAGGAACTGACCCCTGGACGATGCGTTGGAAGGAGACGGAGTGGGGAGTAGAGTACCATGGCCAGTTAGGATGTCATTCTTGTTCCCTGTCAGAGCAATGATGGTGGATTGGCCTAAGGTGGTAACAGTGAAGGCTCAGAAGACTGGAGAGGTACTGTTTGGGAGACGGAATCAGTGGGTCTTGCTAAAAGGTTGGAAGGAATAGGGAGTAAGGAAAGAAGGGAATCAAAGATCACCCATGTTTCTGGCTGAGCTGGGTGACCCACATTCTGAGAAGGAGAATATCGTGGGGAGTTGGCTGGTAAAACAAGTTCCTTTCGAACCTTGTTAAGTTAGAACTATTAGACACCCAAGTGGAGGTGTCAGGTGAACAACTGAATGTAAGAGTCTGCAGAGAAGAGTTCTGAGCTGGAGATATTAATTTGGGAACAGTGTCCGTCATTGCCTGTTGGCACTCTGATTCATTTCCCTCTCTTCCCTGCTCTGCTCTGTATTGAAGTGGGGGTGACCCATGCAAACTACATCTCCCAAGCTTCCCTGCCAGCTGGCTCCTGGGAAAATCTGGCCAATGGGAGGGACTGGCAGAACACTAAAGGTCAGGAGGAATGGAAAAGCCAGCGTTCTTTCCCCTCTCCCTGCTTTGGGCAGCATCTGTAGCATTAATGAGTCTCCTCTATGGTTTGAGATCCCACTGGTCTGACTCTCCTCCAAGTTCCCTGCTCCCACTGTTCCTAAACTCTCATAAACACCACCGTGGCCCTTTTGTCTCTCCAGCCTCAGGGAGGGTCACAGCTTCCTGCTGTTGCTCTACTCTGGGTTATCTCACCCTCCCCGGTTTACCCACACAGCTTTTCCAACATCTCTGCAACTAATTCCCTGGATAAATTCCTTCCATTGTGTTACCTGGCATGGGTTCTATTTTCCTTCCTGGACCCCGACTGATGACACAGGAGCGAACAGCATGTAGATGGTGTTAAAAGCCATGGGACTAAATGAGATCATCTGGAGATGTGCACAGATAGAGAAGGACCACGGCCCTGGGTTGGCCTGCTCGCACAGTCTTTCTTTGTAAGATGAACCACTACCACATTCACTCTTTAGCTCCGGTCACAGGACTGGATTTTCGTTTTGGCAGATGTTTAGCAGAGAACACAATTTTTAATGGCCAGGGGAAAAACAAATCCCCATGAGGCTTGATAGAGAGCTCACTTTCGAGCACATTGATAAAAGCATGTTCAAGTATCCACTTCTACCAGGTCATTAACAACATACACTATGAACTGTTTTTAAAACTGAAAGAAGTAATTGGAAGAGTAGCAACTATTTGAATACTCAGGAAATATCTCTATCATCTGTGTTTCCAATGGGAATATGTCAGCAAACAAAACAGCAGTTCTCCTACTTGTAGCCTTGTCCTGGGATCATTGAAAGCAGGATTTTGCCTCTTTAATTATATGCTGCTTAGGTAAATACCAGAGTAAGCTGGCATGTCCTCTGCCCAGGCCAAGTTCAAGGAAAAACAGTAAAGTTGGTACAAAGTGTAGATGGATCTGGCTCCATGTCAGACCCAGAACTTGGGGATTATGAAAAGTTTCCTTTTCTGATAACCTCGTATCTCAGTCCTTTCCTTTTTTAATTTTTTAGTATCTGTGACTCTTCTTTTTCCCATTTAGTTCACTTTTTCCTGTGTAAAATAAAGATGATAACATACACCGTATGCCGTGTGGGAATTCAGTGAGGCACATTCAATGAGGTGATGCACCTAGAACAATATCTGGCATCTGGTAGGACCTCAATACAGGATCATTTATTCATTCATTCACCAGCTGTTTCCTGGGCACTCACTACGTACCAGGTACACAGTTCCAGCCCTGAGAACAACAGGAGTCAACAAAACAACATCCTGGCTCTCAAGTAACTTACATTCTAGTGGGAAGAGACAGACCATGAATATGTAATGTATCAACAAGAAAGTGACATTTGAGGGGGGGGAAGGTGAGGAGGGTTTGAGCCATGATAGGTGGGGTAGGAGGCCTGAGGAATGGGCAACATTCCAGGCCAAAGGAACAGTAAATGCCAAGACCTTGAGTATAGCCAAGGAGCAAGTGAGCTAGAGACTAGAGTGATGGGCAGTCAGTGAAAGGTCCACAGGCCAGATGGTATATGGATGGCCTTGTAGCTTTGTAATGGCCTTGGAGAGTTGCAGGATTTTGATCCAAAGAGTGACATTAACTCACCTATGCTTACAATTCCCTCTCAAACCTTAGCACGCATCAGAATCACCAGGAGCACTGGTTAAAACACAGATTTCTGGACACTACCTCCAGAGTTTCTGATTCTATAGGTGAAGAGAACCCAAGAATTTGCATTTTCAACAACTTTCCCAGCAAGGACCCCACTTTGAGAACCACTGCTTCCAAAGGATTGCTTTGATTATTGTGTTGAGAATAGATTGGTTGTGGGTGATGGATGTAAGCAAAAACACAAGCAGGGAGACTAGCGAGGCTGTTGCAGTCCTCCAGGAGAGAGATAACCATGGTGGATGGCAGTGGTGAGAAATGATGTACTCTGGAGAGCCAAGGTGGCTGCAAAGTCTGGAAATCCAAGTGAATACATAATAAATGGTTTATTGACATTATATTATAACACCTGATCACATTATATGATTCATGCTCCCAGACTTTATGGCCACCCCATGTTTTGAAGGTGTAGTCAACAGAAATTGCTAACAAAGCCTGGGTGATACTCTTCTCCCAGGTGGCCACAAGCTCCTGACTCTTCCCTTCTTAGGATATCAGGAACCACCGTCATGATCCATTCCCCAATCAACCCCACTCCTTTCTTTTCACCCCCATAACCTTCAACATATACCTCATTCCAGCCTTGTGTTACATACCTGCTTTTTCCTTCAGCTCTCCGTGTTGGGGGCCTAGATCAGGTCTGATTCATTTTGCGGCTTCCCACCCACCCTGAGCACCTAGCCCAGTTCCTAGCATTGGATGATGGATGAATGCCCATATCATCAGATCTCTTACTAGCTCTTACTCATTCCTCCCTGAAATTTAGTAAGGCCCCATATGTCTGGGACTTTCAGCCAAACCAAACCAAACCAAGGAATCTATATCACATCAAAAATCTAAACAGAATCCAAGCAACTAGGTATTCACAGATATTTGTTAAGACCCTGGGTTTGAACGTCACCCACTTAAAACACAGAATGTGCTCTTGGTGGGTTAACGGTTTTCTTGCAGATATATTTTATCATCTTGTAGATAAATATTGAGCATTTATACAGGGAGCTGATTAGTGTTTTCTGGCTTTGTTCTCTCGATATTTCCGTTATTGTGCCATATAATCACCAAGCTGGATCTATGCTGTCCTGAGATCAAAAACTACCCTTTATATGACCCCCTTCTCCCATTTATGTGAAGGAGGCTGGGCTGTAAACATGGTATGAAAAAAAATTCTTATATGCCATCTTGATTGCTAACATCTGTTCAAATTTCCATTCATAAATTTAAAATTCAGGCTTCTACAGCCATCTGTTTTCTTGCAACAATCCGAAAAAAAAGAAGAGCCCAAGGCAGATGTGCAGGTGGGAGAGAAGGTTCTGCCTGGCTTGGCTAACTTTTCTGAGTTTTGCTTTGCTTTCTTTTACCTCCCCAGCAGAAGAAGGCATGACTTTCCTTCCTTCAGGGAGGGATTTCAGTCCCTGTGTCAGTTTCCTGCTGTCCTGGGAGAAGGCATAAGGAGATGGCCAGCATCTTCTTTTTCTCCCCACTCCTCTTTTTAGTTCATTTAATCATGTTAACCCTATCTTCTGGACAATTTGTTAAAAACTGTATTTATTTATTTATTTATTTATATTTATTTTTGGCCATGTGGCTTGTAGGATCTTAGTTCCCGGACCAGGGATCAATTGAACCTGCACCCTTGGCATGGAGTCCCAACCACTGGACTGCCAGGGAATTCCCTAAAACGTTTTTTTGTTCATTTTATCATTGCCTTCTAGTGCACTCTCTGTCTCTCCTTGTCTCTTTGTCTGTCTGTCTGTCTGTCTGTCTCTCTCTCTCTCTCTCTCTCACACACACACACACACGCTAGGAGTGGAGTGTCCATTTTATGAACAAGAAATCATCCTACTGACTTGCTTAATCAGGTCTCCCTGGCAATCTTGGCAGAAGCTGGAGAACTGGAACCCACTGCTTGCCTGGATCATAGGCGATTTTGTAGCTTGCTGGGCCACTGGGCCTCTCACTGGGAATTTTTCTGAGGATGACTTTGGCATGGTGAATGGATATGATTTGGCAGCTGTAGGACCCAGATGCCACGGCCCTTTTTTATTTTGTTCTTGGCACTGTCATCTGTGTCTAAGGGACTGGGCTGCTTCTAAATCTGCTTGGCTTTATTCCAACGGTGCTGTTGCAGCAACTGTGAAATGCCTTTGAAAGCTGACATGACATTTTGGGGGCCTGCTGGGCTACAGTACTCTCTCAAATGCAACCTAGCCTGGCACTCACTTTTAGCTTTATATAATTAACTTTTTCTAGTTTATCTTGAGAAATAAGTCCTCAGCAAACCACATGCAAAGTCTATTTCACATTCTAATGTCCCTCTCTGAAAACCTCAGCAGTGTGAGCAAGGATCCACCCATCCCAAACCCTAGTTTAACAGCCCTGTACGTAAGCTGGTGGTTTGTGGGATCCTCTTGCTGGGTTCTATGTACTCATTTTCATCCTACTCTGATATTGCTTTTATATATAACTCATGACTGATCTCACTGTATGACCTGGAATGAATCATTTAACCATCTGACAACTTCTTGAAATGCCACGAGAGTAGACAAAGACTTGCCTCCCTTGGGCTTGCTGGTGTGTGGATCACTGGGGTGATGTTTGTGAGTGTGAGGAAGGGCTAGGCTGGCGTGGTTGACACACAACTTTTCAACTTGCAAGTTACTCATAATTCTGAACAGCTGTTGTCACCCCATCAGAGAAGTCTCAGCCACTAGTTTCACCAGGCCCCCCACGCTGTCGATGGAAGCCTCGAGCAGTTTCTGCTCTCAGAATCCCTGTCCTGTCCCTTTCTTCCACTCCCTGGATTCCTCTGGACTCTAGATTGAGACATCTCCAGAGACAGGGTCGCAAGCCTTACCTTACAGCTTAGTGTCAGGGTGTAAAAGGGTCTGGAGCAGAGATGGCAAATGCCTGGCTTTGGGGCCTCTCTTCCTGCTTCTCCATTCATGGAAGACATCATTAATTGACACTGGCATCCTTTCCTGCTAAGGCCAATCTCAGAATTCTTCTCCAGACAGTGGTCTGAGTTCTGTGCAGCCACAGTCATTGATTAGAATTGAGTTGGGAGATAAAACCTATTCACTATCCTTTGCCCAGCGGGCCACTGGTCTTGAGGCCATAATTGTTCTGAATCAGCCATGTTGTTAAAAAATTTGGTCTATCTAGGGACTTCCCTGGTGGCGCAGTGGTTGAGAGTCCGCCTGCCAATGCAGGGGACACGGGTTCGTGCCCCAGTCTGGGAAGATCCCACATGCCGTGGAGCGGCTGGGCCGGTGAGCCATGGCCGCTGAACCTGCACGTCCGGAGCCTGTGCTCCACAATGGGAGAGGCCACAGCAGTGAGAGACCCGCGTACCGCAAAAAAAAAAAAAAATGTATTCTTTGTAAAGCCCTTAGAATAGTGCCTAGCATACAGAAGGTACAATATAAGAGTTCATGAATTAAAATAAATGCCATGTTCTGATCTGAACTGGGAGACTATATCTGTTTCCTTTTATTCTCTCTATGAAACAAAAAATTGAGATGATCACAAATTTTGTAGTTGTATAAATGAGGTGCTATTGGTATCTATTAATAATTTATTTAACACTTTACCAATGTATTAACTCATTTAGTACTCCCAATAACCTTCTGTGATGGGGCGTTAGTTCCAATTTTACAGGTGAGATAACTGAAACGTTTCTATATGGTATTAAAATGGACTGGTACAGCCAGACACACCCTTAGGCACCTCTTAGACACATGGAGCCGAGGTGATGACCCTATGCCAGAGACAAGGAGATACTTCAGGGACTTTGTCCAAACGTCTTCTGTAACATTAACATGTCCCAGAGGATAAAAATGTGGGTTATTCAAAGTCGTATACACTGACCCCGTTGATGCTTTCCCCCAATTCTGTTATTTAAATTTTGCTTAAAAATTATCTTTTACTACCACAGAAAAAGGGCATAGACATTGTTGTATATTAGAAAATAAAGACAAGCAAAAATAAGAGAATAAAAATGTATTCCTGCCACTCAGTGAGTACTAGTACTAGGTTAGTATTTATCCTTCTAGAACTTTGCTTGTATTTCTCTTTTTTCCACAAAATCAGATCACGTGATGCTTACCATTGTTCTATTACCTGCTTTTTTTTTTTTTTTTTCTGGTCAATGATGTCCATTTTTCCATTTCAACACATTTCATCTCATCTAATAATAAACCATATTGACATTACCCAATCATCTCTAAAATGTGCTTTGTTGCTGTTTATCCAAATTTGAATCTCATCCAAGACCGTGTTTGCATCTGCTTGTCATGTCCCATAAGCCTCTTTTAATCTATCCCTGTTTTCATGACACAGATTCTTTGAAGAGACTGGGCCAGTTGTCCTGCATCCTTGACCTTTTTTTTTTTTTTTTTTTAATTTGGAAACAATCATAAATTTACAGAAAAGTTACAGTACAAATGATTTGTATTTTTTTTCTGAAGTATGTGAGAGTGAGTTGCTGACATGATGCCCCATCACATCCAGACACTTACGTATATATTTCCTACAAAAGACATTCTCCTACATAACCACAATACCCCTATCAAATCAGGAAATTAACACTGATCCATCACTACCATCTAATCTTCAGACCTCCTTCAAGTTTCTTTAATTACCCCAGTAAAAAGCCTTTCAGATGAAAGATTCAGTCTGGAATAACGTGTGGAGTTTTGGTGTCGCGTCTCTTTAGTCTCCTTTGATATGGAACATTTTTCAATCTTTCCTTGACTTTCATGACCTTGACCTTGGTGGAGATTGGAGGCTAGTTATTTTGTATAATGTCCCTCCATTTAGATTTGTCTCATGTGTCTTCATGATTAGTTTCAGGCTATGCATCTTTGGCAGAAATATCACAGAACTGATGTTGCATTCTTCTCACTACATCCCGTCAGGTGTCCTAAGATTTAGATTTGTCCCATTACTGATGCTGTTAACAATAACAATTAATGTAGTGTCTGCCACCCAGGCATCTTTCTCTTTGTAATTAGTCAGTATCTAATGGGGAGGCACTTTAAGACTAGCAAAATATCTCATTATCTTATTACTTTTTTCTTTTTTTTTAAATACATTTATTTATTTATTTATTTTTGGTTGCATTGGGTCTTCGTTGCTGCATGAGGGCTTTCTCTAGTTGCAGCGAGAGGGGGCTACTCTTCCTTGTGGTGCATGGGCTTGTCATTGCGGTGGCTTCTCTTGCTGTGGAGCACGGGCTCTAGGCATGTGGGCTTCAGTAGTTGTGGCTCATGGGCTCCGGCTGGAGGGCTTCAGTAGCTGCGGCGTGCGGACTCTAGAGCGCAAGCTCAGTAGTTGTGGTGCACGGGCTTAGTTGCTCCGCAGCATGTGGGATCTTCCCGGACCAGGGCTCGAACCTGTGTCCCCTGCATTGGCAGGCAGATTCTTTTTTTTTTTTTTTTTTTTAAACATCTTTATTGGGGTATAATTGCTTTACAATGGTGTGTTAGTTTCTGCTTTATAACAATGTGAATCAGCTATACATATACATATGTTCTCATATGTCTTCCCTCTTGCGTCTCCCTCCCTCCCACTCTCCCCATCCCACCCTTCCAGGCTGTCACAAAGCACCGAGTTAATATCCCTGTGCCTTGCGGCTGCTTCCCCCCAGCTATCTACCTTACTACGTTTGTTAGTGTGTATATGTCCATGACTCTCTCTCGCCCTGTCAAAACTCACCCTTCCCCCTCCCCATATCCTCAAGTCCGTTCTCCAGTAGGTCTGCGGCAGGCAGATTCTTAACCACTGCGCCACCAGGGAAGCCCCTCGTTATCCTGTTTCTTATCACACCTTCAATTTGTTATTTATTTATATCAGTATAGGTTCATGAATTCCTCTTTTATTTAATGGGTCATAATCTATAACTATCTTTATTTTCATGCTTATTATTGTTCCGTATTTGCCTAGTGGGAGTCCCTTCAAGCTGGCTTCTGTGTCTTTTTGATGTGACATGTCTCTCAATTCTTTGATCACTTTTTAACTTTCTGGTACAAAACGAGGTTTCAGGGTAATCTTGTACTTTTCCTAGCCCAGCTCTGGCATCAGCCCTTTATCCAAGGATCCCTGGTGTCTGTTAGTGGAGAATAGTGTTTAGAAACCAAAATCTAGGCACTTAGGACGCTCACTGATATTGGAGTATCACTAC
This sequence comes from Phocoena sinus, assembly GCF_008692025.1. Taxonomy (NCBI): domain Eukaryota; kingdom Metazoa; phylum Chordata; class Mammalia; order Artiodactyla; family Phocoenidae; genus Phocoena; species Phocoena sinus. Next base: position 40,620,029 of record NC_045779.1, read on the forward strand.
TCCCAGATCCTCTCAATGCGCAGAGCTAGGGAATGTGTGTTTGTACATGTACACACTTACATTTTTTATCTATCATCTATCTATCTATCATCTATCAACTTTCTATCTATCATCTATCTATCTATCTATCTATCTATCTATCATCTATCAACTTTCTATCTATCATCTATCTATCTGTTTAATCCTCTATATATCTGTCTTGAAAATTATGTGTTCACACCATCACCTCCACCTCTAATCCAGCACCACAGGGTTCACTCTAGTCTTCCCTTTTCCATATTTGTAATGTCCTTCTCCAACCGTGAGACATCTAGCTTTCCTTGTCCTTAATACATTTTCTTATTTAATCAACCCACCTCTACGTAACCAGTCTCTCATCTGTCCTCCTTATACCACTTGGGCTCCATGTGGATGTCCTTTTTCACCCAGCTCAAGCCCTGCCACTTCACACCACCTCGCCCTTCTGTCTGGGCAACCTCCTCACCCCACTGGGGCTCCAACCCCATCCCAGCCTTCCCTCCACCCCCCGCAATGTGGACATCTTCCTCACTCTGCTCAGGCTTTAATGTCTTACACTGGGTTGCACCCCTGTGGGGAAGAGACATCCTTCTTACCTTGTTCTGGCCATGACACCCCACATGGGGTCACGCTCCCACATGGAGGCTTGCCTCACCCCACTCAGCCTTCAGCTCCTTACACGGGCAGCTCATCTACATAAATGCCCTCTTCACCCTTCCCGGGCCAGGCTACCCTGAGCTAGGCTTAGCCCTTGTGTGGGTACCCTTCTTCTTCCACTCAGACACTAGCACCCTCCTCTGGGCCACCACAGCTTACCATCCCCCCAGGCCCTAAACACACACACATACACACTTTACTTGCTCAGCTCTATCTAATGGCTGTTGCACAAATTGTTTGGGAAGGAGAGAGGAAGGGAAAGAAGAGAAGGAAGAGGGGCCACAATTGACACTGGAGGAAGAGAATACTGTACTATCATCCTCTCCCACCAATGATCAAGACCCCAGATCCACACCTTTATTACTGGCTGGATAAGAAACTGTTTAGTAGTAATTCCACAAATACCATGGGTTTCTTTCCTGTGGGTATTTTTTGAGAGAGAGAGAGAGCCAGGAAAAGATTTCTATTGTTCTTTCCCAAGGAATTTGGTGAAGAGAGATGCCAGTTTGCTAATAATTAGTGGGGAACTGATTAGTTTGCAAGGGAACGCATAACAAGGTACCACAGACTGGGTGGTTTAAAAAACAGACATTATTTTCTCACTGTTCTAGAGACTAGGAGTTCAAGATCAAGGTGTCCTCAGGGCTGGTTTCTTCGGAGGCCTCTTTCTCTGGCTTAGAGACGGCCGTCTTCTCCCCATGTCTTCACTTTGTCTTCCTTTTGTTTACCTGTCCTAATCACTTCTTGCAATAAGGACACCAGACTTATTGGATTAGGGCCCACCCTAATGACTTCTTTTTAACTTAATTACTTCTTTAAAGATTCTGTCTCCAAATACAGTTACATTTTGAGGCACTGGGGCTTAGGAAGAAATTCGAGGGGACACAATTGAGTCTACAATGGGAACATACTCCCATAGGCTAAAAGTCTTATGTAAGGCTAAAAGTGGCCAGAGTGCCTTATGCAAAACAGATTTTTAAGACTTCCTTATTTGAATGACTAACCTCTCTGTAAAAGCTTATTCTTTCTATGCTTTCCCATCAAAAATTCCTATTAACAAATCTGGGAAAAATAGTCTGAATATTTTGTTCAGCTATAGAGGAAGTTTTGACCTTTGGGTTTCCTGAATAACATCAATTAAAGCCAAGGGCAACACCACCAAAAGAAGGGGAACATGTATTAAGGGGCCCATGCAAGGAAACAAAGGGCCCACAGGATGGAAACAAAATGACTCAGTGGTTCTCGCTTATAGAGAGAGGTCTGGCTCAGGGGTCCTGGGCCGGGTGCAGAGGTTGGAGACATTGGCCCATGGGATACAAAGGGTGCAGCCCAGGGTTTTTGGAGGAACTGCATTCAGGGTGAGACTGAAATAGGCGGCCAGGCTCAATGTACCATGAAGTGTCAATCCAAAGAGATCCAGGTACCAGACCACAGGACAGAAGTAGAGATAAGGAACCAGAGAAGAAGTTTTAGAGTGGAAAGTACAAAGTGGAGCCTGGGGCAATTTTCTGAACCAGTAGGACATAACTAGGAGCTGTCTCTAGGTCCTCAGCAGTGTCAGCCATGGGTGAGCTTAGCCCTTACACCTGCTAAGGTAATCCAACCAAATCATGTACTCTATGAATCAGGACTCTCTTAGAAGCAAATGGCAGAAACACTAGCTAAAATAAGCTTAAATAAAAAGGGAAGTTAGGGCTTCCCTGTTGGTGCAGTGGTTGAGAGTCCGCCTGTCGATGCAGGGGACACGGGTTCATGCCCCGGTCTGGAAGGATCCCACATGCCGTGGAGCGGCTTGGCCTGTGAGCCACGGCCGCTGGGCCTGCATATCCGGAGGCTGTGCTCCGCAACGGGAGAGGCCACAACAGTGAGAGGCCCGCGTACTGAAAAAAAAAAAGGAAGTTATTGGTGCATGTAGCTGAAAGGGGGCAAATCTAGCTTCAGGAACAACTGGATCTTGGCGTTCAAATCATATCAGTACTTTCCAACTGATATCGGCTCAACCCTGCCTCCCTCTTTGGTTTGGCTGCATTTTTTCACCACATATGTCCTTTCTAGCGCTAGGAGAGATGTTTTCAAATAGATCAACTTCCACTTTCCTTTATCTGTCCAGAAGAATCCACCCTCTCTCTTCCAGTGTCTGCATTACATTTTAAGGAAGACTCTAGTTCAGTTTGAGTCGTATACCCACTTCCGAACCAGTCACCTGGTTAGGAAGATGCGTACTCATTCTGGGTATGGTGGAGAGGTGGGCACAGCTGTACGAAAACCATGTGGAAAGAGAGAGCAGTGGATCCCTAGAAGGGCAGCAAAGTGCTGTTGCAGAGGAATGGAGCATGGGTGCGTGGAAGGTGGGCCAAACCATGCATCTATTCCGGACTGCTCTGCCAAAACCAGGGGTGGACACATTTCACACGCCCAGGTCATCTTATGTCTGCATGCTAGATCATCTCTAACGTGCCCGAGAATGACCTCAGAAGACTAGGTCTGAGGACTCCTAAAGTTTCTTGCTATGGCACTGGCCTCCTTCTGAGTCAGACGCTGTCTCTACCTGCTAAACCAATGTCCACTCTCATCCACTTTTGCTTGTCATTTTAGGGTCCACCAAGAGATCGGTAAGAGTTACCTTGACTCTAGTACATGTAGTAGGCAAAGTACATCCAGCCTTGGCCAAGCAAAGAAATGAATCTTGAGGTTTCTGGTGAGATGTCTCCTGCCCAAGAGGCCTAGTGACAGTTTCTGCCTTTAGTAGAAAACGTTATAATATACTCACAAATAAGGCAGATAATATCAGGTTGATTCTCATTGTGTTTCCTTCATTCCATGTATCTCTAATCTATCTATCTATCATTATTTATCTTCTATCATCTATAACACTTATATAGCACTCACCATGTGCCAGGCATCATTTTAAGTGCTTTTTACAAATACCAGCTCCTTTATTCCACATAATTTTCATATCCTAACAGTCCCCTTTGTGTCACAGTTGAGGAAAGAGTTTTTCTTCTGCAGGTTTATGAAAGTCCAAAAATTGATCCTGAACATTTGAAAGTCAAAGTAATCAATAATTAAAACTAACATGGGGGGTGGGGTGGGAGGGAGGTCCAAGAGGGAGGGGATATAGGTATACATAGAGCTGATTCACTTCATTGTACAGCAGAAACTAACACAACATTGTAAAGCAATTATACTCCAAAAACAACAACAACAACAACTAACAATGAGAAACTTACCTCAGGGCAAATCAAGTTTACCCTCCCTCCCCTGTCAAAAAAAAAAAAAATGTTGAGTAAGTATTCACTGAAGTATTTAGTCCTTGGGTCTTTTTTTTTGCGTTACGCGGGCCTCTCACTGTTGTGGCCTCTCCCGTTGCGGAGCACAGGCTCCGGACGCGCAGGCTCAGCGGCCATGGCTCACGGGCCTAGCCGCTCCGCGGCATGTGGGATCTTCCCGGACCGGGGCACGAACCCGTGTCCCCTGCATCGGCAGGCAGACTCTCAACCACTGCGCACCAGGGAAGCCCAGTCCTTGGGTCTTTTGAAAATTATAATTTCAGACAGTCCTCTGAGCTACCTTAATGTGATATAAATAAAAGGAATTCAATCTTCTACATATTGGATACCATGCTAAAAATATATATACTTATTTATTCATCCTTAGTGAATGAGTCACAGTTCCTGCTCTCATGAAACTTACTCTCTAGTGAATAATAGTCAAATGTGGCAGAGACTGATAATGGTCTCCCTGTTTATTCCATCCTTCTTCCTATTAGTAATAGAATCCCCAAAAGTTTTAGCTGTGCCTATGGCTGCCAAGGTAGAGACTACTTTCCCCAGCACCATTGTAACTAAATGTGGCAGTGAAATTATATTTTGGCCAATCAGGTGTGAGCAGAAGTAATGCATGCAACTCCCAGGTCAGTTCATTAAGAATCCCCTTTCTCTCCCGTTTTTCGTCTCCCTTCCCGTGGATTAGAATGTGCAGATGTGGTGCTGGGGTCCGGCTTCACACACGGGGTAAGAACCACACTCTAGCAGCCTATCTCAAGTGGGGTTCCTGTAAGAGAAATAAACCTTACAGAAAATGATTTAAGTAACTTTTTTTTTAACATCTTTATTGGAGTATAATTGCTTTACAATGGTGTGTTAGTTTCTGCTTTTAAGTAACTCTTATCTCCATTATTCCAAGGATGGTACAAAGCTATACTATTCCAGACACATAAGAGAAAGGTTAATTCATTACTACAATGGATGCTTTAAAGCATTAAGGCTTAATTCTCTCAATTGGGAAGGGCTGCTTGAGGATGTTGAAGCCAGAAAATAAAAGAAACCTGCATTCCTGGATGTCCACTTGGACTTCAGCCTCCAACCCATTTTGACTGCCTGCCCATCTCTGGACAATATGAGAGAGAAATGAATGTCAATATTATTTGAGTTTCTATGTTTTGTGTTGTCCTTTATACAGCAGCTTAGCCTTTTGCCTATCTAATTTATACCAATAGGAGAAAGAGCATTGCAGTGGGATTCAAGAGAATTGGGTCTGAAGGGCTGTGTGATGTTGGGCCAGTTGCTCTCAATCTGAGAAGATAAATAAGAACACTTTGGGTATTGTCTTTGGCACAATGCTTCAGCCAAGGGAGGCCATCTGGACAGAGCAGTAGCTACAGACTCAAGGAGAACATCTCTAAAGCAATGCCAGGAGGTGCTTTTTCCACTTGCCTCCTGTCCAACTTTGTCCTAGACACTTCTGGGGTAAATACCCCTCTTATTCATGAACCAAAAATTCAAACTGCCAAGGAATAAAGTGGATGTATAAAAGAACTGTCAGACCAAACACATATCATTTGGCTGGCTTTCTTCTGGGAGACACATCTTTCCCCAAAGACAAAAAGTTGTAGTTGCCGGCAGAGAGGGTGGTTTTTTTGTTGTTTTTTTTTTTACATCTTTATTGGAGTATAATTGCTTTACAATGGTGTGTTAGTTTCTGCTTTATAACAAAGTGAATCAGTTATACATATACATATGTTCCCATATCTCTTCCCTCTTGCGTCTCCTTCCCTCCCACCCTCCCTATCCCACCCCTCCAGGCGGTCACAAAGCACCGAGCTGATCTCCCTGTGCTATGCAGCAGCTTCCCACTAGCTATCTACCTTACGTTTGGTAGTACATATATATATGTCCATGCCTCAGAGAGGGTGTTAATAGTCATCTTAGGGGAATACTGTACTGGGTTCTACTGTTTTGTTTTGATTTTTTTTTTTTTGCGGTACGCAGGCCTCTCAATGTTGTGGCCTCTCCGGTTGCGGAGCACAGGCTCCGGACACACAGGCTCAGCGGCCATGGCTCACGGGCCCAGCCGCTCCGCGGCATGTGGGATCCCCCGGACCGGGGCACGAACCCGTGTCCCCTGCATCGGCAGACGGACTCTCAACCACTGCGCCACCAGGGAAGCCCCTCTACTGAATTTTTGTTTCTCTCCAATATGTTGACTTTGCAGCACCAAAGTCAAACCACTGATCTCTCTCCCCATAGTTCTTATCCATAGAGTCATGGCATGCTACATATAACTAGCAGTTGTGCCCAAAATTCAAAGTCCATGGACAGTATCACATGCAAGTCTTGCAATCACAAGATGGGGGAGATACAAATCTAGATTTTATGGATGAGAAAACTGATGTCTAGAGAATTTTAAATAACTTGTAGAAGGCCACAGAGATATTAAATAATAGTCTGTCTGTAGCCTCTAAGTATTGAGTAAAAATGGCCTCTATTGTGGATTGAACTGTTGACCCCAATTTTTCACCTCTCCTTGTATCTACATTCTTTACAAGTGAGTTTACGGTTTCTCTCACTAGAGGCATGGTATACTTCCCTGCCTCTTGTCTTTGGACTCAGCTATATGACTTGCTTTGCCCAATGGAATGTGGGTGGACATCATTTTGTCCCTGTTCTGATCCCAGGCCTTAAGAGAATCACAGTTTCTGCCTTCTCTCTGGCGCTTCTGCCATTGCCATGGAAAGAAGATGCCCTGGATGGTCAACTGCACCAAGGAGGATGAGAAGAAGCCCCCATAGGTAGTACTTCCCCTTTATCCCAGGTCCCAGAATTAATACACATGGAACACATGTGAGGTCCACGTACAGTGAGGAACTGAGCCCAGACAGACTTGCAGGTTGAAGCAGAGAAGCCAGCTAAGCCCAGCCTAGTATAGGCCTGACCAACAACATGTGAGCAAGAATAAATGAGTTGTTTTAAGACGCTAGGATGGTTTGTTATACACCAAGAGCTGGCTGAAACAATCTCTTAGAAAACTTTTTATCCACTGTGGAAATACTGCATTGTCCTGAAATGGGGATGTAATTATTCTGCTTATAAAAGCTCCCTGTAGATTTTATGATAAAGTCCACACTCTAACTGATCTCCAAACAGTCTTGGATGTGATCCTTGCCTAACTATCCACTGTATCTCCTCTGCACACTTATTACTTTCCCTCCCCACATAGGTCATCGTGTTTCATACCTCCATGTCTTTGTGTACACGGCAGCCTCTTCCTAGAATGCCTTGACTCCTCTGCCTAATTAATTCTAATCATTCTTCAAGATGAAGCAAAACATCACCTCTTTCAGGAAGCTTTCTCTGCCCTCCAGTATGATTTAGATGCCCTCTTAGATGTGCTCACCTTTAGTCTAGCCCTTGTCACATCATATTAAAACCATCTTTTCACATGCTTGTCTCTTCCACCTGCCTCTAATCTCCTTGAGAGCAGAGGCAGTGTTTCATTTGTCCTTGATTCCTGGAATCCAGCACAACGCTAGGCAGAGGACAACCCCTGCAAGAAATGAATACTAAACAAAAGCATGAGATACCAAGCAATCACTTAAAACATTCCCAAACTAAGAAATCCATCTGTATCTTTAAGAAGAGGCTCTTTTCCCTCAATAAGAGAAGGATTTTAACTGTACATGATCCCCAGGCTCCTACCAACTACTTAAAGGCTGCCACTATGTTTTTTGAAATTTTAGTTGTCATAAAATGCATATACCACAAAATTTACCATCTTAACCATTTTTAGGTATACAGTTTAATGACACTAAGTACATTCACGTTGTTTTACTACCATCATCATCGTTCATCCATAGAATGCTTTTCGTCTTGCAAATCTGAAATTCTATACCCCTTAAACAATAACTCCCCATTCTCCCTTACCCCCATCCCCTAGCAACCACCATTCTACTTTCTGTCTCTATGAGCTTGACTACCCTAGGGACTTCATATACGTGGAATTATACAGTAATTTTCTTTTTATGACTGGCTTATTTTACTCGGCATAATGTACTTAAGGTTTATCCTTATAGCATGCATCAAATTTTCCTTCTTTCTAAGCCTGAACAATATTTCACTTTATGTATGCAACACGTTTTGTTTACCCATTCATCTGTCAGTGGAGACTTGGGTTGCTTCCAGTTTTGGGCTACTGTGAATAATACCACTATGAATATGGGTATATAAAAATCTATTTTCAATTCTCTTGGGTATAAACTGCAGGGGAGGAAAAAAATCTTTTTCCTCTACCTTCTTTGGTGACTGGGACCCTGAAAATTCAACTGCCAAAAGACAGGTTAACAAGAGAAATGGTTTACTATGTATGCATATAGAGGACTTCATAGAAAAGAAGTGAAGACCCAAAGAAGCAGTTAGACCCAGGGGCTTGTATACTATTTCAACAAAGAGCAATAAATTTGTGGAGACTTGCCAAAATAAAAAAAAAGAGGTTTTGGATTTGGGGGGAGGTAAGGTAAATAGGAAGGTAAATAGATGCAGGAAGCTAATGGAAGATAAGTATTATTTTAATAAGGTTTGTTTGTGCAGGTTCATTCGAGTGCCATCTCCAGCAATGAAGGTTGTTTTCCTTCTCTTGGTACAGGAGAGGGGAGTGGGGACTTCTTCACAAAGGAAAATTTGTACTCTCCCTTTAGGCAGAAAGGGGAGGGTAGAGAGCTTTCCCCTGCACCTGCTGTTTGTCAATTGTCTTCAGCTCAAATTAATCCTTATGCTAAAGTGGCATATTTTTTTGGTAGCGCATTCTTTTCCTTTAAAATTTTATTTTATTGAAGTATAGTTGATTTACAATGTTGTATTAGTTTTTGGTGTACAGCAAAGTGATTCAGTTCTACATATACATAAAAGTTTGCATCTGCTAACCCCAAACTCCAAATCCTTCCCTCCCCCTTGGCAACTGCAAGTCTGTTCTCTATGTCTATGAGTCTGTTTCTCTTTCATAGATAAGTTCATTTGTGTCATATTTTAGATTCCACAAATAAGTGATATCATAGGGTATTTGTCCTTGTCTGACTTACTTCAATTAGTATGATAATCACTAGGTCCATCCATGTTGCTGCAAATGACATTATTTCATTCTTTTTTATGGCCGAGTAATATTCCATTGTGTATATACATATATATTCAATTATATATATATATATCTCACATCTTCTTTATCCATTCATCTGTCGATGGACACTTAGGTTGTTTCCGTGTCTTGGCTATTGTAAACAGTGCTGCCATGAACCTAGGAATGCAGGCACCTTGTCAAATTATAGTTTTGGCAGGATATATGCCCAGGAATGGGATTGCTGGATCATATGGCAACACTATTTTTAGTTTTTTGAGGAACCTCCATTCTGATCCCCTTGAATACCTGGAAGTAGAATTACTGGATCATATAGTAATTCTATTTTGTAATTTTTTGAGGAGCTACCATACTGTTTTCCATAATGGCTCTACCATTTTACATTCCCACCAACAGTGCATGAAAGCTTCAATTTATCCACATTCTTTCTAATATTTTTATTTTTTTGACATCCTTAAGGGTATGATGTATGAGGTGGTTGCTACTATGTTTTAAGTAAATTCTTGTTTGGATTCAGGATATACTGTCCATAAGAATTTTCAAAGGAAGCAGAAAAGTATTTAAACTCAGCAGTGTTTGTTCGACCAGGGTCCAACTGGAATCATTTGCAGAGGTTATAATGAAATCATACAATAGGCTTAAAACCAGCCAACACAACACCTATCACAGGTTGGGTTTTCCAGGATGCAGACTCTAAGAGAGAAATTACCATGCAGAAATATTATAAGGGAGGGCTAGAGGGATCAACACCTGTGGAAAGAAAGGGCAGGGAAGAAAGCAGGATAAGACAGAAGCTAACTCTATGGGAAGCTCTGAAGCTAGGATGGGTCTTTCCAGTTTTCCTCATTAGGAATGTGGTCTGGGAAGGCCATCTGTTTTCGAAGTGTGTATTATATTTCTTTGAAGGTGACATAGACCTGTTCCAGAATCCTGGGGGACTATGTTGTGGTTCTTCCATTAGGAATTTCCATAAATTCTCTATGGTGTGTTTTCTCACACTGATAAATCCAGTATCATAGCGTTTGCCTTGTTGTGTGGCCCAACTTCAGGGCAGTGCTTACTGCAGTCTGGATCTGCTGAAGAGCCTTTTCCTGCTCTGGTCCCGCTCAAACCTGGCAGCATTTTTTGTCCCTCAGTATATGAGTTAGAGAATCCCTAGTTATAGAAATGTTGGCTCAAGGAACCAAAGAAGTCTACCAAGCATTGTGCTTTCTTCTCTGTGGTGGGAAACGCAAGATTCAATAATCTGCCTTTTACTTTGGAGGGATGTCCCAGCACACCCCAGACCACTCATCAAATATTTTACTGATGTAGTGGGTCCCTTCATCTTGTTTAGGTTTACTTCCCACTCTCTAGAGCTCATGTGTCTTACAGTATTGCTGCCTCTCAGCCTTTCTTGCTCATCCTCTCCAATGAGTATCATGTAACTGCTCTAGTGGACCAGTGTCAAGTTCTGTGAGATGTCCAGCTGGCCTACGTGTTTTTGTACCATATTACGACAGAGGATGGTAGAATTAACATAGCCCTGGGGTAAGACTGTTCGTTCTAAATGAACGTGACTTTTTTTCTCATCTTCCTTTCTAATGAGAATGGAAGAGAATATATGTATCTGATTAATGGCAGCATACCACATGTCTAAGGCCACGGTAATCTGCTCAAGCAAAGGTACCACATGGGACAGCAGCTTCTCAGGTTATAATCTGCTCAAGCAAAGGTACCACACGGGACTATAGCTTCTCAGGTTACTATTTGATTGAGTTTACAACAGTGCACTGTCACCCTCTAACTTTATTTAATTTTTGAGGGAACCAGGCTGAAAATTAAATGGAGATACAGTGGGGACCACCACCCCTACATCCTGTAGATCTTTGTGTCACTCTGAACCTACTGCCACAATTTTACATTTTGATGATTGGACACACCTCCGTCTGACATTTAACTGCAGCTACCTGACCTCTATTATCTTGGAGTTCTTGCCTCTCTCATCAGCCCATCCTTATTGCTTTGGTAAATGGTTGGCTGGCGGACTTTCTAGCCTTAGGTAATCTATCTAGTATGCCCACCTCTCTGAACCTTTGATCCTTCCTAAACCATCTGCCTTGGCAGATCTGGCACTTGTAGTGTGGGGCATCACTTTTTCCAAGATTCCCAAAAATCTAACCTAGCTGCATATTGGAACCCTCTTGTGAGGTCCTTGCCATATGCTAAATCCTATCTCAGGGGAAAGTGCTACCATGTTGACAAACTCTCTCTTATTTATCTCTGTGTTCTGCCCTCCTTGATCCTGCATCATTAGGGACAGTACCATATTGATCGAGCTCCTGTTTGTACAGAGTAGTCAGATCCCGCCTCAACTCTGGGGATAATCCCTTATTCCTATACAAGGTCCAGCACAGCCCAACCAGAGTCCTGACCTTTGCATAGGAAACCTGCCTAGGGTGAGAATTTTACCTTCTTCGAAGCTCTTCTCTAATGATTAAGGAGGGTCATCAGCTTTTTCTGCTCTCCTGTGTAGCAACGAAACCTCTTTATATGCCACCAAAGGAGCACTCTTGGCTTTCACACCTATCTCTTGATTACACATTAATCATTCTCAACCACTGTCTATTGTCTTGGCACAGCCCCTCAATCCCAATGTTCTTATAATTTCTTCCCTATTTCCCTAATACATCACACCCTCTCTCTGTGCTAAGATGTAAGGAAGCACTCCATGAATAAGGCAACGGCAACAAAGGAAACGCTGGAAGAGGGCTAACAGCTGCAGGCTGATTGTCTGCCAGCAGTACCTTCAGAAGTTAGGGAAATAAAGGCAGAGGCCTGGAGTGCTGTGGTAGGTGCTGAACGACTCTGAGCAGTTCAGAACTGGAGTTGGAGCTGGAACCACACAGCTAAGGGTCAGCAGTAGAGTCGGAATTCATGTCTTTTGAGAGTTAGCTTAGTTATTATTCTACTGTAACAAGCAATCACTGTGAAGTCAAATAAGGCAGCTAGATTCCTTGGTGATGTTGGGGAAAAGCCATGTGCTCTCCTTTTCTGCTTCCCAATACCACCACCCCTTGTCACAGGAACAGGACAGAGAGGTTCAGCAAAGGGGCTCTGGCAGGACACTCATAGCTCAGGCCCTATTCCAACGTTTGGGGGATCTTTCAGCACCAGTTACTGACGTTTCCTTGGTGTCCTCTCCTCCCCCTACTCCCAGGTTCAAGGGTTCCTGTACAGCCAGCTCTTCAGGGAGATAAGATCAGTGCCGATGACTAGTGATTGTCCCCTTCCTCTTTCCTGAGAGGCAGAGGATGCAAGAAAGATCTACCTTCTGTTTCTAGGATTGTTACCACAACCTTCCAGTAGAGACTCAATTTTATTAAAGGATGTCCTCTGACTGATCAATCTGTATGAGGAGGTAAATTGTTTTCAATGTACAAGTAATAAAAGTTCTAGAAAAATTAGAAATTTCATACAAGAAAAAAGAAGAAATATACACATTCAACCCATCATACAGAGACAACCATTGTTAACATTTTGGTTCATTTCATTTCCAAGTTTTGCAGGATTTTTTTACACAGTTAATCATATAAAGCATTTTTCCTGCTTTAATATTATAACAAAAGCATTTTCTACTGTTTTAATCCTTGTGAATATAATATTAAGTGTAATATTATTAAAGCATAAGTGTATTCATAATATTGATATTATTACACAGCAATGAGAGTATTGCCTACTTAATCATATCCTTGTTTGGGGGCAGATGTATGATATATGATGAAATACATATATTTATATAATTAAAGCAATGTAACTATGGCCATGTATCAAGCTTTTTAATTTAAAATTATATGCTGATATTTCCTATGTCATGAAAAATTATTTTTTAAGCCTGATTTTTTTTTTTTTTTTTTTGCGGTACGCGGGCCTCTCACTGTCGTGGCCTCTCCCGTCGCGGAGCACAGGCTCCGGACGCGCAGGCTCAGCGGCCATGGCTCACGGGCCCAGCCGCTCCACGGCATGTGGGATCTTCCCGGACCGGGGCACGAACCGGCGTCCCCTGCATCGGCAGGCGGACTCTCAACCACTGCACCACCAGGGAAGCCCAAGCCTGATTTTTAATTGCTGTATGATATTTCACTTTGTGAATGTACATAAACTTGTGAATTATTCTGGTATTATTAGTCATCTGATATATTGTCAGTGTTTTATTATACTAAATTAATCTGCTGCCTGTATAATCATTTCCTTAGAAGAGATTTCTAGAAGTGCATTACTGGACGACAAAGACTGTGAGCTGTTCAGCAAACACATTGCCCCTTCTTCCTGGACACACATCCAGATACATTTCCGGACCTTCCTTGCAGTGATGTGTGCCAACGGGACTGAGTTCTGGCCAGGGGAATGAGAGCCCCTTCCAGGCCTGGCCATAGAACATTACACGCAGACTTCTATGTATTCTCTCCAACTCTGTAGAATGACTCTCAACATCTCCATTAAATTGGGCCAAGGATCCATGAATTTCCAGGGTCCTGAGTGATTGTATGGAGCATCTATCTTTCTCTCTCTCTCTCTCTCTCTCTCTCTCTCTCTCTCTCAAACACACACACACACACACACACACACACACACACACACACACACACACAACTAAAACCTGAAGCAGTTCAGGAAAATCATGTGAACAAGAAGAAAACTTTTATTTTGTTTGAGCCATTATACATTTTCGGATCAATGTTGTCAGACTAACAAAAAATACACACTTTAAAATATCTTTGTACAGTTTGTTATTTTTGTATATATTTTTAAACTGCTGTCTAAAAGGTACTGATAATATATATTCTCATCTGCAATGTATGAGAAAGCCCACACCATGGTCAACGTTAAAAATACGTTTACCACCTTACTTGAAAAGACTCCTTATTAAATTTGCCTTTTTTGATTACTGGTGAAGTTGAATATTTTTGTTTATTAATCATTTGCATTTTAGGAAGTTTTTCAAGTATGGAAGTTATATAATTGTTTTAAAGCATTCAAATATATCTTTCCTTCTTTGATGCACTTCATTGTTCCAATCTACAAGTTTATAGACAATTTGAAATTAATACTCTATCGACCTGGAGAGTCAGGCTTAGTTTTCTTGGCTAATATTTTAGAAGATCCTAAACTATCATTATGTTTTAAAGGTATAGTAATATCTCATGACCAACAAGACCAAGAAAAAAAACCCAACTGAATTTGGTCCTGCAATTCTGGGAAAACTAAATTGTTAATCAGATAACTGCAGAATAGCACATTCAAAATAAATATCAAGCAATTCCTTTGAGATTCTGGTGTTGGAAAACAGGGCCACCACCTGGTATATTCTATATTTATTTGGTTTTGGGGAATGTAATTTGGCTGCGATTCACTATAATTAGGAACAGTATTATAATGAAGTTTAGCTCAACTCATACATTGGCTTTGACTTATGGGACACGTTACCATTTTGGGTTTCTTACATGAGCTGAATGCTTTATTTCAAGCATGGTTTCTACCATAATGCTGTACTCTGCTGGGAGTGGAGGAACGGCTGGTGATTAGGATTCTGGAAGTATAATCCATTCCCTTATAGTTAATTTTACCTCTCTGTTCTTACATGGCCTGCAAGTCAACTTACTTTACTCTCCCGGTCATCCTGGCCAGCTCAGTCTTAACTATTACTAGGACTTACAACACAAATATTTATTGAGTGCCTACTATGTGTCAGACAGTGGTCTAGGCGCTGGGAATACAGTAGGGAAAAAAGGAAAACTCCCTGCCCTTGAGGAAGTTTCGGAAGGTATACAATAAACATAATAAATAAATATTATTATATAGTATGTTGGAAAATGATAAGTGCTATGGAAAAAAAAGTAGAGCAGGGTAAGGGAGATTGGGGGCTGGTTACTATATTAAATAGGTGGTCAGGGTTAACCTCATAGAGAAGATGAGATTTGATCCAAAACTTAAAGGAAGTGACCGAGGAGAGTTGGTTAAGTAGATGTCTAGGAAAGAGGAGCGACTAGTGCAAAGTTCCTAATGTGGGAGTGTTTAAGAAGTGGCAAAAAAAGAAAGCAGTATGGATGGAGCAGAGTAACCCTGAAGAAAGGAAGTGAGGATGGAGGCTACATCATGCAGCATCTTGTAGGCTGTTATAAGAACCTTTACTCTCCGGGTACAATGGGAAGCCACTGGAGGATTTTGAACAGAATGACATTATCCGACTTTCACTGTTTAGAAGTTCTGTTCCCATTATCTACTGTTGTGACAAACCATCCCAAAATGTAGTGACTTAAAACAATTTATTGTTATCTCTCATGGTTCTGTGAATTGACTGGGCTGAGTTGGGCAGTTCTTCCTTGAGTTCTCTCAGTCAGATGACATTTGATTCTCACTGTTGGTTGGGTCCGCAGCTTGAGTATTGACTGGAACACCTACATGTGGCTTCTCCATGTGGCTTGAGCTTCTCAAGCATGGAAGGTAGGTTCCTAGGGGAAGCATCCCAAAGGCAAGACTTCCAAAAGACCAAAGCAGCAAGGGTTCTTATGAACTAGCTGTGGAAATCCCAGAATGTTACTTCTGCCATTGTTCAAGCAAGTCTTTGAGGTCAGCCCAGATTCGTAAGAGGTGTTGTAGACTCCAATTCTTGTGGGGGAATGGCAAAGCTCACACTGCAAAAGAGTATGTGGTATGGGAGGTATTATTATTTCTATCTTTGGAAAATATAATATGCCTCAGAGTCCCTCTAGCTGTTGCGATGAGAATAGATTGGGTGGTTGGGGGAAGGATGGGAGTGGCAGGTGCCAAAGACAGACTATCCAAGAGGTTAATCTAAGCAAGAGGTGACAGTGGTGTAGACCAGAATAATAACAACAGAGATAATAGAAAGTGGTCAGATTCTGGATTTGGTTTGAAAGTAGAGCCATCATTATTTACTGATGACTTGAATGTGGGTGTGAGAGAAAGAAAGGAGTCAAGAAGTTACCAAAGTTTTTGACCTGGGCAACTAGAAGGATGGAGTTGCTAACAGATGTGAAGAAGGTTGCAGGTAAAGCAGATACAGACACGATAAGTTCGAGACTTCTGTTGGATATTCAAGTGAAGTAGTTAGCAGTTGGATATACAAACTTAGAGTGAGGATACATTAACGAATTCAAAATACATTATGAGTGTTCTCTGAACACCTTCTAAGCCCTAAAAATCTGGTAGGTTTTTATTTTCCTTGTTTTAAAATATTATGTGTAACACCAATTGCAATAGCCCCAACTAGATACTTCCCAAATGCCCATCAACAGTAGAATAAGTAAATATATTGTGGTATATGTATATAATGGAATAGCAATGAGACTGAGTGAATCATAGCTATGTACAATAATATGAATGAATCTCCCAAACATACATTAAAAAATTTTAATTATGGTAAAGAAAACATGTAACAAAATATATTAAGTGTACATTTTAAGGGTACATACAGTTCAGTAGCGTTAGGTGTATTTGCAATGTTGTGCAATACGTCTCCAGATCCTCTTCATCCTGCAAAACTGGAAAACTGTACCATTAAACAACAGCTCCCTATTTCCTCTTTCTGCTAGCCCCAGGCAACCATCACTCTACTTTCTGTTTCTATGGATTTGACTACTTTAGATACCTTATATAAGTGGAATCTTACGTATATTTGTCTTCTTGTGAGTGGCTTATTTCACTTAGCATAATGTCCTCAAGGTTCATCCATGTTGTGCATGTGACAGGATTTCTTTCCTTTTTAAGGCTGAAAAATATCCATTGGATGTATATACTGAATTTTGTTTATTTATTCATCTTGATGGACATTTGGGTTGCTTCACTTCTTGGCTGTTGTGAATAATGCTGCTATGAACATGGGTGAGCAAATATCTCTCTGAGACTCTGCTTTCAATTCTTTTGGATATATAACCAGAAGTGGGATATCTGGATCCTATGGTAAGTCTATTTTTACCATTTTGAGGCACCATCAAACCATTTTCTATAGTGGCTGCACCATTTTACATTCCAACCAACATGGCACAACAGTTCCAATTTCTTCATATCCTTGCCAACACTTGCTATTTTCGTTTTTTTGTTTTTTTAAACAGTAGCCATCCTAATGGGTATGAGGTGGAATCTCATTGTGGTTAAGTTGAGCATCTTTTCAAATGCTTATTGGCCATTTGTACGTTATCTTTGGAGAAATGTTTGTTCAAGTTCTTTGCCCATTCTAAATCCAGCTATTTGTTTTTGTTGTTTTTGAGTTATAGGAATTTTTATACATTTTGGGTGTGAGTCCCTTATCAGATATATGATTTGCAAATATTTTCTCCTGTTCTTCAGGGATAAATTTTCACTCTGTTGATTGTGTCCTTCAATGCACAGAAGTTTTAAATTTTGATGAAGTCCAATTAATCTATTTTTGCTACTATTGCCTGTGCTTTTGGTGTCATATCCAAGAAATCATTGCCAAACCCAGTGTCATGAAGTTTTTTCCCCGTGTTTTCTTCTAGGATTTTTATAGCTTTATGTCTTGCGTTTAGGTCTTCAATCCATCTTGAGTTAAATTTTGTATGTGGTATAAGGTAATAGTCAAATTTCATTTGTTTGCATGTGGATGTCCAGGTTCCCAGCACCATTTGTTGAAGAGACTGTCCTTTCCTCATTGTGTGGTCTTAGCACCCTTGTCAAAGAACATCTGGCCATATACGTGATGATTTATTTCTGGGCTCTCTGTTCTAAGCCATTTGTCTATAAGTCTGTCTCTATGCCATCAAACATTTCTAAATAAAAGGAGTCAGAAAATAATACAAACTGTATGATTCCATTTACATAAAATTCAAAAATAATCTAATCTATGGTGTTAGAAGTCAGGGGGTATCCTTGTGGGTGTGGGTGGTAACTGGAAAGGGCAAGAAGGGGGTTTTGGTGCTACTGGTAATATTGTTTCTTGATCTTTGTGTTGATTATACAGGTGTGTTCACTTTGAAAAGTCATTGAGTTATACAGGTATTTAGCATTCATAATTACCAGCAGACTCTTTATACTATTTAATGTAGTCTTATTTAAAAATGATTGCATAGAAACAGACAAATATGATCAAAATCCATTGATCCTGTACTGCTTTTAATTACTATGACATGCATTTTTTTTTTTTTTTTTTTTGCCATTGGATTCTCAGTAGGCAAGATAAGTGTCTTGGTATAAGTTTCAGCCATTCATAGTTAGGTAGACTTCTTTTTTCATATACCTGGGAGAGTAGTTAGGAGTGAGTGATGAAAGAGAATAAGCAATGCTTCTTATTGCATTCTTTGAAGAATCAAAACAACATTTTTTTCTAGCTGACAGATAGCATTTGATTATAATATCTTCCCTAATTGCAATATTCTGATAATGCCAACTTTGACAAAAAAACATTTTTCCATCATGCCAAGTTGATCAGGACCCACCAAAATAAGGACCCAACAGTTATTCCTGCAAGCCCATGTCAAGGGGAAAAGAAGGTGTAGAACTCTCTTCAGTAGTACCTATACTAGAGCTGCCCAATCTGTGTGCCTTGGCACACTGCATGCTGGGAATGAATTACATGTGTAGGGAGGCATGGGTTCTACTCAACCTTCAAGGGTGGTCAAGCCAGGATTGAAGAGAATGAGATTACTGGGCTGGTCACTCCTACAGTGAGATACCTCAATCCTTCAATCCATTGTTTCCTGCAGATATCATTTTCTCTGTGTGAAGTAATGTACAAAGGGTTGGAAAGTCAGTAATGAGAAAAAATAGTAAGAGACCCCTAGCACACTGAAAAGTTCCACTTATAAATGAGAATTATTCTTAAATCCTGATAGTGACCCAGGTTCCTGGATGGGCAAGAGGAGCCTCTAGGGAAGAAAAGTAAGGTCTAGTGGTTTCCAGGGAAGGCTCTAGAGTCAAACTACTTGATTTTGAATGATGACTCTACCATTAAGCAACTGTTTTGTAAAGTACTTAAAAAACAAAATGACACTGTTTTGTGCCTCAGTTTCTTCACCTATGATTCACAGAAACCTACCTCAGAGAGTCATATGAAAATTAAATTGCCTTAGCTCAGTGCTTAGCATATAGTAAGTGATTAAGAAATATTAGCTATTGTTAACATTGAGTACCATTGTGTACCATTTATTGAGTACCAGGCTGGAGTGCCAGGCTTGCTAGGAATTTTTATAAAATTTATTCAATCTAATTCACAAAGCAGGTTTATTATTTCCCATTTTATAGATAAAATAATTAACGCTCAGAGAAGTTAAACAACTTGTCCGTGGCTAACAGCTAACAAATGGCAGAGCCAGACTTTAACTTCTAGGTCATGTAAACCCATGGTCTTCAAATGTTTTTGCTACTATATTCCTTGGCACATTAAAAAAAATTACTTCTATAGTTTTCATTGTAAGTATAGTAGTTACAAAGAATACAATCTCCAGCATTGTGAATATTGGCATTTCAAAATAAAACTGTTATATCACTCTTCTAAATGTACCCAAAGGCATTTAAATTTCACAGTGATTGGCTACTCACCACAGTCCATTTAAAAAAAAAATACTTGAAAAAACTCGCAATAGTTATAAATTTACACTGTTCTCCTTTTTCTTCTCCAGTCCCACCCACTTTGCCAATTATTTGTCCCACATACACATCCACCTCCCAAACCTGTCTTCTATTCATACTTGAGGTCTTAGTTTAGATCTCTGGGCAGCTTGCCTGGGCTTTGTGAGCCACTCTCTGTCCCACTAACTCTGGTGCCCTTCCAGGGGTGTGCTGGAGCCAACTGGAACAGGCTCTCAAAGCCGATTGTTCACATCACGTCCCGGTTTCAGCATTGTGGGACGTAGTGTTGGCATCTCGAAACTGGCCATCGTGGGAGTATTCGCATCAGGGAAATTGACAAATGGTACAAACCAGGATTTTTTTTTTTTTTAACTGATCAATAAACATTTACTGGAACAATGCTGTGCGCCTCCTATATTTTCATAACACTTGGAACACCATTTACTTCATTCATTCAGTGAATGTTTACCCACTGCCTACTACATGTCAGATATTGTTCTTGTCGCTGAGGATATAAAGGTGGGAAAATAAGATAATCCTTGCCATCATGGGGCTGACAGTGTTGAATGGGTGAGACTGACCTTAGTCAAATATCCACATAAACTACATTTAAAATGATAATTATGTTAAGACCTAAAAATGCTTTAAAACTCTATAATAGGATATTTGACCTAGTCTAGGAAGGATTTCCTGAGCTAAAATTGGATGAAGGATAAGTTTAGGTTTAGGTAGGAACCAGATGAGGGGACATTCCAGGTTCAGGGAACAACATGTGCTATGGTTGGAGGGAACATGACCCCCAGGGGCAAGGGAAATAGGACAAGTGTGGCAGACAGTAACCAGGAAGCTTGCTGGGAGAGGCAGCTGCAGAGTGGAGGCCACACAGAGTTTTGTAGGTCCCACCAAAGAGTTTCATCTTTATCCTAAGAGTCATGGAAAGTCAGTGAAGTGTTTTGATCAGGAAGACCTCATGGTGCAGTGGAAAATCAGCATAGCGTGGTGGTTCAGAAATCAACTCTGGAGCCTGGTTGCCTGGCTTGGAAGGCTGACTCCGCGACTTACTAGCATCTTATTAGTGACTTCTCTGTGCCTCAGTTTCCTCATGGGTTAAACGGTGATCAAATAATACCTGCTCTGCCAGACCGTTTATAAAGCATAAAGGAAATTCCAGTTGGAGAAAGCAGCAGCACTGAAAGGTGTGGAGATACACAAATGACAGTGACTCAGGATCTTAAAGCTTAACGCCAGACATCAATAAAAGACAAGGGTGCAGGGGTGGAGGGGAATTCCCTGGCGGTCCAGTGGTTAGGCTTTCACTGCGGGAGCCAGGTTCAATCCCTTGTCAGGGAACTAAGATCCCACAAGCCGCGGGGTGTGGCCAAAAAACCCCCCGAAAACAAAAAACACAAACCAGTGGGGGAAAAATGTTGTAGTAGAGGGACCAAGGGGTGATTCATTTCAACTCCAAAGCAAATACGGAGGCTTTATGGAGGAGGGCTCACCTCAAGGTTGACGGTGTAGGCCTGCTCAGGTCAGAGTGCTAACTCTGCACCTCACTAGCTTTGTGATTTGACTTCCCTAATCCTCAGTTTCTTGATCTGTAAAGTGGGAATAATAATAATACCTAACTCATAGAGTTGATAAGAATTCACAGTTAATGCATGTAAAGTCTTGGCATAAAGTACCCAATAAATGTGAAGCCATTATTGTTATTATAACGTTATGAACTGAACCTTGAGTGAGAAGAACTTTGATTGGCACTGAAGAAATAAAAGTCCCCAAAGTCAAAAGGCACTTTTAAGTATGGTCATCAGTGTGAACCTATGAACTGTTTTTACTGGCCTGGGATGAGATAAATATAGAAATTGAGAGCAAACACTTAGAAATTAAAAGAACACAAAAATAAATTGACAGTAATTTTATTTTTGTATGCCTGTTATATACCTGTAATGAAAATGGGGGCTTGTAGTTTTTTATGACTTTTTTCACTTTTCTAGCAAGTTTTTAATTTATATTACAAGAATGACAGTCCATAACTTATCGGAAATAATAAAACTTGTCCTTTACCTCAGGTAGTTTGAGAAAAAAGTAATTCAATGGAGCTGGTTATAGCACCATAGAGATAATCCTGGAAAGGTGGGCCAGGGTCACATTGTGAGGAACTACTTTGAATGTCTGAGTTCACACTTTATTCGGTGGGCAACGGGGTTACTAAAGTTTAGAGAGATTGTTAACTGGGGGTCAAGTGTAGGCAGGTAAATGGACATTGCAAGTTTTGTACTTTTTTTTTTTTTTCTTTGCGGTACGCGGGCCTCTCACTGTTGTGGCCTCTCCCGTCGCGGAGCACAGGCTCCGGACGCGCAGGCCCAGCAGCCATGGCTCACGGGCCCAGCCGCTCCACGGCATGTGGGATCCTCCCGGACCGGGGCACGAACCCGTGTCCCCTGCATCGGCAGGCGGACTCTCAACCACCGCGCCACCAGGGAAGCCCAAGTTTTGTACTTTTTTAAGTTCCCAGTGAGCAAGCACGTGTTTTTTCTTTTAATTAAAAGGTTTTTTTTTTTTTTTCTGGTTAAAGAGGAGACCTGAATTGCTCCGTGTTTCACAAAGATAACTGTTTGTATTTGAGACAAGTGTAGTTAAACAAAGGAATTCAAACTTATCAAAACAGAAAACATTGAAACTACGTGAGCACACGCTTTGTGACCAGCGATGCGAGTGACTCGTTGAGATAAGCTACGCCGGGTAATCAGGTGAGTCTCCTTTCTTCTTGGGCACCCTCATATAATTAACGCACAAGCCAAAGAGACAGGACTCTTTCTGATCTCCCAGTTCGGGTCCTCTTGTCTACCTTCCATCATCACCACCTCCCTTAACAATCCTGCCCGGCAGGATGGGGCAATAACGGTTTAATAACCGCGTATCCTATCCACGCTTACAAAGCATGGGGTTTCCAGACGCCCTTATGCAGGCGCAGAGACAGAAAAACACCTTTCACGCTTTCCTTTCAGCTCCACAACCCCTTCCTTCCCTACCTGCACGGCCACTCGTGAAAGCACAGGACGCCTCGGCCAAGCCCTTCGGCCCACCGGAGGATACAGCTCTTGAAACCTCCGCCGGCCAGAGACCCGCGAGGGCCTGAGGGCGACGCTCGGGCGCTTTGGCCCCTAAACAAAGAAGCAAGGCCGCGGGGCCCAGGACCCAGGGTGGGACACTGATTTTCTAACGGGAGCCAGAGCCAGAAGGTGAGGCACCAGCTGGTCGGCCCGCCGCCCTCAGGTCTCCCGAGGCGCAGCGAGGCCTGCAGGCGTGGTGGGGGCGGCGCCCCGCCGGGCCCTCCCGCCCGCGCCCAGCGTCCAGGGCCGCTGCGCCCCGCCTTCCCGCTCAGTGCGCAGCGGGCAGAACCGCAGCTACCCGGCAGCGTGACCCTGGGCGCCGCCTCCGCCGCCGCCGCCGACGCAGCCCGAACGGCCGACCAGGTGCGTGCGCCGCGGGCCGGACCGTGCCCACGGGCTGCTGGGCCCGGCTCCTCCCGGCGGGCGGGCCTAGGCGGTGCCGGCACCGGTGTGGACTTTCCAAGTCACCCATTCGTGGGAGCGACTGACGGACAGGGTAGGGAGGCCACCGGGAGACGGGCCGGGCGTGCGGCTTCCGCGACAAGGGCCAAGCAATGGGGAGGCCGCGTGCGGCCGCCGGGATGGAGGGAGGTTCTGTGCACGGAGAGCAGCGGGCCAGGCGTGATGTCTCCTTTTCTCTCTTGTCTCGGGGAGGGGAGGTGCCCCGCCCCAAGCCGCCCAGGAGCTTCCCTCGCCCGCATCTGGAACCTGCACCTAGTTCCCCTGAGCCTCCAGGTTGCTTTATCGGGTCTCCTTTGTGGTTCTTTTCGCCTTTTATCTTGTACTTTCATTTTTGGTGTGTACGTCTAGGCTCCACGCAGGCTCTTAAGTTACACGAGGGCAAAGCCCCTGTCGGACTTTTCAGGTACTCGGTAGTACTCAAGTTAGCAATTGAATGAATGAGTGAGTTCCTATGAGGGAGAACTGGTGAATTAATGAATGAGTACACATGAAGTAGAGCTGAATGAAGGAATACATGAATGGATATAAATACACACGACAAGGAGGCAGTGGAGACACGGGCTTACAACTCTTATCTTCTGGTAGTTTCCCAAAAGCTGTGTGAATGTGGCACTCTTGTAAATGGAGTCATTCTGACTGTGGCTACTTAAAAGTTCTATTCTATGCTGTTTCAAAAGAAAATAATCACCAGAAGCACCCCCTCATATTTCCACTCGAAGTAGATTTTCCTATATGCATTGCTTAAAACAAAGTATGCCTAGGCTTTTTTTTTTTTTCTTGAGTTTTGTTTTCTACTTTGGAGAATCATTGTCACGATAATATTATTTAATGTATTTCTGAAAGATAAGGATGAATCTGAAGGTAGTACCACATGACTCTGCTTTTCGTAACTTGTTTGTAAAACCACATGTCTCTTTGAATTCAGGATTGTGGAGGATCTTGTCTGTCTTCCTGAGACAAGTGCTGGCTGGTTTGTGGGTGACTGTAGAAGGCTGAATATAGTTCAGAGAGGAAAAGAGAGACATTTATCGGTGTGCAGACACTTTGGAAGTGACATAGGTTGAGACTGCTTTAATTCGATTGGTCACTGCATCACTTCTAGGTTTCCAGACCCAGGTTTCAGAAAAGCTGGATGACTTTAGATGTGTTACTTGATCTCTTTAGGTCCCAGTTTCTTAATCTCCAAGATGCAGGAGGTTAGGTAGGGCCCCTTCTTGAGTTAGACTTCGAGGATTCTCTTTTATCGGTTAAAAGGTGAAATAGCAGGTGATTTCATGAAGCCTGCTCACTTCAGCTGCTCCTCTTGGGATTCTGTAGAATTTTGGCTCCACTGTTTTCTCTGCAAATTCCAACTCATTCCTCATCCTCTCCACATCTGCTACAAAAGGACCTGGGAGCTTGAGATGAGAATTTTAGACTCTGGGCTGGAGGGGAGAAAGAAGGGCAAGATTGTTTTGTGCATTGCCCCAGGTTCCTGGTCCTGGGTCTAACTTGTTTCCAATACAACCAGCCTGACAATGCCATATATTTTGAGTATATCTAGGGAGTTATATCACTATTAATTTGCCTGCATTTGAGATTAGTTATCATAGATCACAACATTTTGGAAACGGAAGGACCTTAGAGATTTTTAAAAGGCACTTAAAAAGTCATTTTACATACATATTGAAATATTTCTTGCATGATACATTTCACAAACACAAAGTCCCAAACATGTTAAGTAAAGTAAAATTAATGTTACCTACTTCAGTTCTTTCAAGTCTATTGGAAGAAGTGAAGTCAAACATGGTGCTTGGTGAAAAAGACCAACTTTCTCTGATTCTTTTCTCAAAGATCCAATTGTGGGGTCACATGTGGTTCTGGCATGGAATGTAACAGAGGTGATATTTATGGGGCACTGACCACTCACCAAGCACTGTTATATTTAACCTTTTTACTTGTATTGCCCCATTTATTCCTCGCTATAAACAATTGTAATCCCTATTCAACCTTCCTAAATGGAAACAGTGCTTGGGAAATGGGAAAGTCAGGCATTCAAAACACAGGTAGATGGAGGCAGGGTTTCTGCCAGAAATATAGACAATCCCTGCTAGGAAAGCCTTGTAGTGTTGTCAAATGTGGTCTCTATGTGTGTTCAGGTGGTATATTAAACTCTTGGGCGTTGTGGGTAAGTAAATTTAGAATGGGAGCTCAGGGGTGGAATGATTAAGACTGAACTATAGAACATTGTTTGTTATATCATTTTGAAAATTATTGAGTTCCATTGGTACTCTAGACTCTGATATTTTGACCTAGATGCCCATGCATCCCAATTTTAAACGTGTTCGGATTTAACAGTCCAGGGAGTATAAAAAGGATGACATCAAAAGCTATGTGGGTGAGTGGCACCTAAGGGCTTCAAACTCTGAGTACCAAACAGTGTTGTTTCTTGGGCTAGTTGCTGCCTCCCAACCTAATGACAACTCCTAACGCAGACAGAGTACAATGCCTACCTCAGTGTAACGTAGGGGCAGAAATGGGAGACGAATTTCCAGCACGCTTATAATTAATTGACAAGAGCAAAAGAGGAAAAGAGAGGCCCATAAAGTAACTGGGAAATTATTTTGTTTCTTCTTTGTCAGTCAAGTTTAGTCTCATAGAAGGCAGAGACCAATTGCGGCTGCTTGAAAAACAGAGAGCCAGTGCCAGTTTGACTTAGCTCAGGAGGCTGAAACTTTCTGCCCTGAAGGCCGGTGTGATGGAATAGACCTTCCCATTGCTCACAATATTATGAAAAAAAACATTAAAGCAACAATTTTTATTACTTGCCCTGGAGCTAGAGCTTTAAAATATACTTTCTTCTCCCCCTGCCCTCCCTAAACCACTTAGATTTTAAAAACAAACAACCCATTCATGTGTTTGCTACATCAGATTATTAGTCCTTTTCTTTATCCCTGGGCCCTGTTTCTTTAATGCAGCTAAGAAGGAGGACTGGTGTGCTTCTAGATCTATGGAATTTTTCTTTAGTTATTCTTTTACTCAGCGCATATTAATTTCAGTAACCATTTAATGAGTGCATACTGTGTGCCAGGTAAAGATGAATGAGATACTGAGTTTATGTAGGAAAGTGATCCATCCACAAATAATTGCAGCACGGGTGATGTGGAAGTAGTGGCCACTCATTCTCCCAGGAGAGAGGTATGGTCAGAATTTAGGAAGACTTCACAGAGCAGGTGAATTTTGAACTGGATTTCGAAGCCTGAAAGCCAAGAGGAGGGAGAAGGGTGTTTGTTCTAAGCACAGAGAACTACATGGGCAAAGACGTGGAGGCAGTCTGAGCGTGGCACTCCCAGGGGGAGACGGGTTGGGTGCGTCTGTAGTAAAGAGGTCTTGTGAGGTTGGGGCCAAAGGAGGGTCCTTGAATGTCATGTTTTTCAGGCTTTATCATAGCCTAGATAATCTTTAAGAGTTTTTAAGCTGAATTTTTAAGCAGAGGAGTGCTATGATTGGATTTCCTTTAGAAAATAGCTCCAGCAATAGTATTTCAGAGGAACTAGAGAGGGAAAAGCCAAGGAGTCCAGAAGAAAATGAGGATGCTGTTGCTATAGTCCAAATGAAATAGGATAAGGGTGTAAACTAGCGTAAGTTTGAGAGATATTCAGAATATAGGGAAGGCAGGATTTAATGACTAGCTGCATATGGGAAATAAGGTTGAAAATAATTCTGAGGTTTTGGAATTGCTTACCTGGGTGGATGGAGATGCCACTAATGAGGATAATGAACACCAGATGAGGAAGAGGTTCTGGCAGAAAGACAGTGAGACAACTTTGGAACATCCAGGGGAGATCCCTGGTGTACAGCCTTGACTGTAGCTGTACTGTGACGTCATATATAGCCAAGACTGGCCAAACTTTATGACAGGTCCACAGTCTAAAAAGACAGATCAGTTCAATAAAACACTTAAAAAGAAGGAAAAAAACCACATTAGAGTTAACTAATGACCCTTATATTTCAGGTGAGATCTTTAGAACTCTAAATATTATGTAAGTTCTAGTGAAGGAACAAAGTTAGATACTCAGACAATGAGGGGTTATTATAAACCATCAAGAGAAACCAAAACAGAGCAACACAGACAGGAGTGGTTGAAAGGAACAAAGATGAGCAAATGGCAGGAGTGTAGCAGAGAGGACTGGTTGCTTAAAGCACAGGTATAGGCAGATTTGGAATACAGAGAGGAAATTTGAGCTGGCTCTTCCAAAGAATGTATTTCTTTAGTGGTAAGAATATCTCAAGCTTTGCTTTCTCATCTTATTCACCTTGTCAGGGAGATTGTTTCGAGGTGCTGTGCAGAGGGTTTGATCTTATTTTGCAGAGAAGGTGTTGGGAGACTTTGAACTAAGGGAAGAATAACAAGTAGAGTGAGATAAAATGAAAAGGATAATGATTAGGAGGAATTTTCAGAACTTTTAACGAATTCTGTGAGAAACAGTTGCTAACAGAGAAAAAGTTAGATTGATGTAGTGTTCTCTTAAGGTCGTGGCATTAGACTTGCTTGGAAAAAAGGGTATATTAGCATAGCACCTTATATTTAAAAAATAATTTTTATATGAACCCTCAGAAGCATGTGCAGGCAGGCACTATTATCTTTCTTTTGTAAACTAAAAATCTGGGTATTAAGGAGGCTGTAGTTTGCCTCAGATCCCATAACTGGCAAGAACTCTAGGCCTTCTGAGTTTCAGCCCACTGCTCTGTCCATTGTATTGGAACCTTGCTTTGCCTTGGAACCTTGGCGTTTTACAGAGTCCCCTCCACCTCCCACCATGTCCATCATGTAAAAGTAAGACTAAAGCAGATGATATTTGAAGGTCAACAGAGCCAAGATCTCTGGGGAGACAGGCAGTGATGGAAAGGATCCTTAGCACCAACTCTGCTATGTGCAGTACGGATGGTTATGAAGGGTTGTATATAGAGAATTGCTGTGTAAATCAAATAAAACTTAAAATGTAATAGGAGAGTTTGCAATATAAAAAAATCTTAGGACTAAATCTTCCAAGAGGCAAATAACCTCTTTACAAAGTGAACTATTAATCATTCCTAAACATATTATCTGGATAAATCCAGACTTTCAATATGGGGTTTGCTTAAAGCAAGATACATCTGCAGTAAGCTATGTCTACATTGGTCGTATTATATGTGAAGACTTTTCCAAGTTGAGTATCAAGTAAGAAAATGGGGACCTGGATCTGGATCCCCTAATTATTTGAGGCAGTTTACAACACATTGAACGTAATGATTTTCAATTAAATCCATCTAGCTACCTTTGCTTCTTATGAAGCACCTACAGGTAGGACACTGGCCACAGCTCAGCTGGGAAATGGAGAGATAAACCCAGCACTGGCACTGCCCGTGGTGGGACCCACAAGAGACAGTCATCAGTGTAAATCCATCAACATAGTGGGCCTGGGTGGGAAAACCAGAAACCTTTATGGACCTTGAGTTCCACATCATTATTAAAAAGAAACCAAGTGTAATTCAAAGCAAAGAGCATTATACCAGATCTAGAGTTGATAAAAGATAAAATCTATAAGGAAGACAGAATAGCTGTGACATTTTATGGGCCAGGCATTTAAACATATTTATCTTCAAAGAATATAAAGAAATGGTCAGAAGTATGAGAAAATGACCAAAACAATATAAAAAATTAATTTTTATTAGAGTATAGTTGATTTACTATGTTGTGTTAGTTTCTGCTGTACAGCGAAGTGAATCAGTTATACATATACATGTATCCACTCTTTTTTTAGATTCTTTTCCCATATAGGTCATTACAGAGTATTGAGTAGAGTTCCCTGTGCTGTACAGTCGGTCCTTATTGGTTATCTCTTTTATATATAATAGTGTGTATATGTCAATCCCAGTCTCACAGTTTATCCCTTCCTCCCTTCCCCCTTGGTAACCATAGTTTGTTTGCTACATCTGTGACTCTATTTCTGGTTGTAAATAAGTTCATTTGTAGCCTTTTTTTAGATTCCACATATAAGCAATAACATATGATATTTGTCTTTCTCTGTCTGACTTGACCAAAACAATTTATAGGAGACTTTAAGATCTGTTGTTTATATGACAAATCAAGCAGACAAAAGACAAATGGTAAGATTTGAATAATTCATGAGGTTGAAGAATATAATTCATAAGGGTGAACAGGGATATAGAAAATTTCAATAATATGGTGTATTAAAGGTTTATCAAAAAATTCTTTATGTTATATATGTGTAAGATATATGATTATATATGTATATATATGGTCTCTTATTCACAGAAAATTCATTTCTTCTTCAAACATTTATGAAAGATTGTAAAAAACGTTTAACGAAGAATTCAGTGAATTCGAGAGGCCTGCTGGTCTTGTGCCTTGATCCTCTGGTTTAGCCCATGTTTTCAATTAGCTTTGTAATTGATTGAAATGGTAAAGAGAAAACATCTTCTCTTTCACGATGCTGTCAAGTGGCTCATAGAATGAATCTTCCACCTTCATATGTCCCTTTTGTTCCCAGAACATCGTTTTGAGGTTCTTTTACCATTATCAAAATACTTTGGATCTGTGTTATCTGTGACTAATCTGAAGGTGCATTTGTTACATTTGCTTAATGTTCTAAATCATTAATACCGTGTGTAGTGTATCGCAAAATTTACCATCTGAAGCATCTCGCTATCCTTTTATAGGGTGTTTCTTTTCATTAGCTTTTCTGAGATAAGACTTACAGAAACCCAGGGGCCATAGGAAGACGAGGGAATGAACGGAGGATCACAAACCCAAGTTTAGTTCTTTGGGAAGCAGAGGGCAAATCATGGAAGTCAGCACTCTTCAGACTTCATTCCACTACTTATTCAGCCTAAATTTTAGGGTTTACCACTTAAACTAACCACTCACTAGCACCCTATATTTGCTGTAGTTTTAACAGTTAAGAAAATAGGACCTGAAGTCAGTTTCTTGGGTTCAGATTTCAGCTCTGTCACCAACACTTGTGTGACCTTGGACCAATTACATATCCTCTCTATGCCTCAGTTTCTTCCTTTGTAAAATGGGAAAACTAATTATAACTATCAGTGGTAGGCAGAATAATGTCCTCCCCCAAAGCTGCCCATGCCCTAATCCCTGGAACCTGTGAATGTGATAGGTTCTGTGGCAAAGGAGAATTAAGGCTGTGGATGGCATTAATATTGCTCATTATCTGACTCGAAATCCATATCCTGGATTATGTGGTGGGCCTAATTAACAGTGGGAGAGGGGGGCAGAAGAGTTAGGGAGATGTGACTGTGGAAGAACGGCCAGAGAGATGCAATGTTGTCAGCTTTGAAGATGGAGGAAGGAGGCCATGAGACAAGGAATATGGGTGGCCATTAGGATCTGAAAAAGGCAAAGATCCTTCCCTAGAGCCCCTGGAAGGAATGCAGCCCTGCCAACACTTTGATTTTACCTGGTGAGTCCAGTGCTGGATTTCTGGCCTACAGAACTGTAAGATAATAACTTTGTATTGTTTAAGCCACCAATTTTGTGGTAGTTTGTTACAGCAGCAATAGAAAACCAATGCATTATCCTCTAGGTTTGCTGTAGGGTTAAGAAATATAAACATTTAGGACAGGCCTGCTCAGTCAATATTAGCCACTATCATTAGTTTTTTCATTGGTATGTTCCCTCCTATCTTTGCACCTTTGTAATAGCTGTTTTGTGATTACCTGAAATTGTTGGAAATCACCCCCCTCCTTCCCCAAGACCATGGCCTTAGGAGTTTCTCACTCTCCAGGTAGGCCATACTCAGTCTCCAGCAATTTGTCAAAATTACTGTTTAGGTATTCCTAGACTTTATGGGTCCAGTGGCTTCTGCTCCAGATAAGCAGGTCTGGGCTGTGACTCTCTGGATTTTCCTGTCTCTCTAGATTTTGGAGTGGTGGTTTGCTTTGCACTCTCACTTCTCTGCTCCAAGGAGAGTCATTGGTTTTCAGTTTGCTCATTTTATTTGTTACTGTAAGGACAGGAGTGATGACGGAAGTGAGCTCAGTGCTCTCATTGCTATGTGGCTCTAAAGAGCTCCTCTGTTCTCAAGAGATCTCTAGCTCTACACTTGACGTTCTTCTGATTTCTGTTCTCTGGTTTTCAACTCATCGATTTCATTCCCAAATATGCTTTCTGGGTTTTCTATTTTGGTTAATGGCATCTCAGTCTATGAGATAGTAGGTAATGTGATGTATCTGAGATATAGGGTACAAAACAGGATCAAAATCTGGGAGGTTAGCCTTAACTCTTCCCTTTTCCTCATCTTCCCACATTATTATTTTTTTTTTTTTTTTTTTTTTTTTTTTTTTTTGCGGTAGGCGGGCCTCTCACTGCTGTGGCCTCTCCCGTTGCGGAGCACAGGCTCCGGACGCGCAGGCTCAACGTACAGGCTCAGGACGCGCAGGCTCAGCGGCCATGGCTCACGGGCCCAGCCGCTCCGCGGCATGTGGGATCCTCCCGGACCGCGGCACGAACCCGCGTCCCCTGCATCGGCAGGCGGACTCTCAACCACTGCGCCACGAGGGAAGCCCCTTCCCACATTATTAAGTCACCAAATGCTGTTGTGCCTACCTGTGATAGCACCTGGAACTTTCTGTTTTTTTTTTATCCCCCCATCCTTTCTATCACGACTCTAGTCATATCCGTTATTGTCTCTTGCCTTGGCCAGGCAGAATCTTTTAAATTACTTCGTCTTCCACACTGCTTCAAGAGTTGGATCATAGACTGGATCATATTACTTCCCTTCTCAAAAGACCTACATTTTGAGAAATTGTCTGCGGAATAAAGTCTAAACTCCTAATAAAGTCTAAACTCCTAATATGGCATTAAAATGTATTTCTCGGTACATTCCTGGTGCATTCACTTACTGTATTAGTTCGCTAGGCCTGACAAAACAAAATACCATAGAGTGGGTGGCTTAAACAGTAGAAATGTATTTTCTCACAGTTCTAGAGGCTGGACGTCCAAGGTCAAGGTGTCAGCAGGTCTGATTTCTTCTGAGGCTTCTCTCCTTGGCTTGCAGATGTCCATCTTCTTGCTGTTTCCTCACATGGTCATTTTCTTTCTGTTCGTGTGCATCCCTGGTGTCTCTGTGTGTCCAAATGTCCTCTTCTCATAAGGACCTCAGTCAGATTGTATCAGCCCCACCCCCATGCCCTCATTTTAACTTAATTACCTCTTTAAAGTCCTTATCTCCAAATATAGTCACATTCTGCGGTACTGGGTAGTAGAGCTTAAACATGTGAACTGTGGTGGGGCACAATTCAGCCCATAACACCTACTAGATCCCTCCATGTATTCTATATGTGTGTATCAGATCACATCATGAGTGCACATCACGACCTGGGAAGATTTGAAAAATACTGATTCCTGGCCCCCACCTAACTCTGTGGGTTCTGAATCACTATGTCTGAAATGGGACTGGGAATACACTTCTTGGATGCATGTGTATGTTTAAATTTCTCCCTAGTGCTTTATAATACTTCAGCTTTTTGTACGCCAGAATTTTTTTTTTTAAATCATTTCTGGGGAACATATTATAAATGTTCACATCTTTGCTCATGGTTGTTCTTTAAATACCCTTCCCACCATACAACTCTGCAAATTCATCTATCCTGCAAGGCTGAGCTGGAATATCATCTTCTCCGTTATTGCTTCCTTGTTCTCTGCTGTGATAATCCTGCAATACTTTATCATTACAGTTGACCCTTGAACAACTTGGGGGTTAGGGGCACCAACCTCACAGCAGTCGGCAATCCGAGAGTAACTTTACAGTTAGCCCCACTTATCTGTGGTTCTGCATCCTCAGATTCAGCTAACCTTCGATCCTGTAGTACCTGCAGTATTTATTGAAAAAAATCCACATATAAGTGGACAGACACAGTTCATACCCGTGTTGTTCAAGGGTCAACTGTACTTTATTGTTAGTACTTGAGAATCTGTTTCCTTTTGTCTCTGTATCGCAGTCATTTGCCTTCCTCTTTCACTGGCTTCCTAAGGCCTAGGACGACATATCCTTTGTCTCTGTATATCTGAAACAGTTGCAGTTGTTCTGAGCATAATAGGTAGTCAATCAATGTCTGTAGTATGAATAAATGAATGAACTCATTAATAAATGCTAATAATTTTCTTAGGACTTTTTATCCAATGGAGACCATTGGATAAAACAAATAAGCTTATCCAATGTAAAACTAGCGGCAAATTTTTATTCTTGAATTGAGCATCCTTAACATGATACGTGAACAATAGTCTTCATGTGTATTTCCAATTTAGGACTTTAAACATGTAAAATTTTTTCTTGAAGAAGGTATTTGATAATAGGAAGAGGATATAGCGAAGGCATCATAACAATTTGTGATAATGACAATATTGTTTTGCTTTGCATTTTCAAGGCAGAGTGTGGATGGTTCAGTTCTTAAAGATGAATGGATTCCCTAGTGTCCACTTGTGGTGTATCCTTGTTTATCCTCCTGATCAAGAACTGCTGCCTTATAGGGGGTATGTTAAAGTGGAACTGTCTATTTGCTGAGTTAATGATAAGCTGTGTTTTCCTGGGTCAGTGAATAACAGAAACAGTTCTCGAAATAATTGCATCAGCTGAGACCCAACTTCCAGGCAGGGATCAAGAGTCTGACTTTTCCTTTGTGTTAGTTTTCCCCAAACTACTAAAATTTCTAGAGATGGAGTAATTGCCTCTCAAATAATTTCTCCAAAGCCTTTTCTGAACCAGAGCAGGCAGTGACAGAGATTGGCAGGGGAAGGACTGATGTCTGCTCGTGAGGGGAAGAATGACACTGCCTTGAAAACACAAATGAGCCTTTGGATGTGGAAATTTACAAGGCCCAGAGAGCCCTGAAACATCTTTAGAAACTGAGCCCAGCGGAATAATGGGAGGCTGTGTTCTGGCTTGGCATGGGAGCCTGTCTGGCACAAACTACACTGTAAACAATTCAGACATTTCAAACATCTGCATCTGCATACATGACATTAGATTCTCAAAATGTCCAATTAAACACTTCCTCAGCTGACCTGGTGTCAGCCTGGCCTTTCTGATGGGGAAGGAGTTTCAGCTGATACTGTTGTATGCTCTTCCTTTCTGGACCCAATCTTGTCCTTCTCGTTCAGACACAATTCTTCTTAAGGGAATTCCCTGGTGGCCCAGTGGTTAGGACTCAGTGCTTACACTGCCGTGGCCCAGGTTCAATCCCTGGTTGGGGAACTAAGGTGTGCAAGCCACGTGGCATGGCCGTGTGTGGCTGAACCACACTGACTCCATTTTGTCATCTCCATCTTAGGTCCACAGCCCTACCCCCTCCCCTTTCTGTGTGACTCAGCTTTAGCTTAACTTACAAGGGTATGTTCCCCATCAACTTTTACCCTTGTCTTCATCTGATGTGGAAACTGGAAGAATGCCTTATGCTGACACAGATGGTTAATGGTCCTGAGATCCCTGGGGGAGGGGAAAATCCCCGGTCCCCGTCGGTGTGGTCATGCTTCTCACTTGGTAGTCAAGATTCCGTGTTTATCTCTGGCCCCTTTAGATCCCCCGGTACCCCTTTCCATGGTGCAAAGTGCAGCTGCTAAAGCCTCTGGATCATCCCGTCGGCCTGATCCTTCCTGCCTGTGTGTAGGTTACCCACGACAGACTTCATAATTGCACTTTATGGAATTGCCTGCTTTGTTTTTCTGTCTCAAAGTTCCTTGTCAGTTTGGAGGATATTATTCAGTATCTCTGCCTCCCGATAATTGGTACAGTATGGAGAGAGAATTTGGCTTTGGAAAGGAGGGTGGGCACTTCTTTCACTGGGACGTGAGCTGAGAAGAGCTGTATAGATAAAGGGGTAGAAGAGTTTTGAGTTGAGGATGAAGAAAGCCAAGTCATCTCATGGTCATAATATTGTATTCTCAGTTATGTAGAAGAGGAGAGCTTTTGCTGAGCATGAGGGGAATAAGGGTTGAATCTGGGGCTTAAGGAGAGTGGAAAAACTTTGTAGCAGCTGCTGTGGGGAATTTGATAGGGGTCAGTTGAAGATAAATATAAGGGTTGCTGAGCAATGCAAGGGCCCCAGCTGAGATCAGACAGCCTTTAGTTCATATGGAGATGTTTGGCATGATTAAGTAAATGTTGGTGATGGTGTTATACAGCACGTACAGAGAAAATTCAAAATTAGTTTTGAAGAATTGGCAACTTGGGTGAGGAGGAAAAGCAAAGGTATTCTAAGGTGCTAATGAAAGCATTGTTGGAGTCATTAATTACCAGTTGAGGTTTTGAACCAAGATTAATCTGAAATGGTGAGTTGGGTGGATAGACGTACAGTCAGACTGGAGACGAGGAAGTGTCTTAGTTAGTTCTGACTGCTGTAACAAAGTGCCATAGACTGGGTGGCTTATGCACAGCAGAAGTTTACTTCTCACAGTCTGGAGGCTAGAAATCTGAGTTCAGGGAACCAGCATGGTCAGGTTCTGCTGAGGACCCTCTTCTGGGTTGCAAACTGCCACTTTCTCATAGTGTCCTCACATGGCAAAAGAAGAAGGTGCCCTTTTATAAGGGCACTAATTCCGTTCATGAGGGCTCTACCCTCATGACCTAATTACCTATCAAAAGTCCCACCTCCTAATACCATCACATTACGGTTAGGATTTCAACATATGCATTTTAGGGGGACACATTCAGTCTATTGCAGGAGGCTCTTCACTTAGCCAGTGTCAATCTAGCTGCTTCTCTGTGCCACACATGTGCTGAGTGGTGGGGGTGCAAGGATGAAGAAAACACAGTTCACTTTAAAAGCTCAAAAGCATTTATTGAGCTTTTACTATATACTGGGTGGAAAGACACTGATCTTTCCCTTGAAAAGCTTTAAGACTAGTGAGATAGTCTGGATACTTTTGATTCAGATTGTGGTAAACTTTGAAGGGGGTAAGCAGAGGGTGCTAGAAAGTTGTAGAAGAGGACATTCAACACAACCTGTGAGAAGAGGAACCAGGTCATCCTGCTAAGTATCCTCCTACTCCCCAGGATCACCCCCCACCCCCAGTTATTTGAACATTATATAGAGAGAATGGTGTGTACATGGCACAAGGGTGAATGTCTGAATCTAAATTCAAGTCACTTCATGTTCCTCCTCTGCATTTCATTAGAGACATTTTGTGGCTTAAATGAGAAAGTGCTTGTTTGAAAAATCTTTGTAAACTGTAATGTTCAGATGATGGTGGTTTCTTTATTTCTCTTTCTATGCTGTATGAATTCTAAGTCTTTTCCAAACTCTAATTTTCAGCCTTATCTCCTCTTTTAAAGTGAATTCCTCTCTATCCCCACGCTTAGCCCACATTTGGTTCTATCTTTCTCTACTGTTCCTAAACCTAAAATGCCCTTCTCTTCCTCTCCTGGCAACTAAATCTTAACCATTTTTTTTAAAGGCCTGACTGAAGTCCTGCCTCTTTTATGAAGTCCTTTTTAATTATTCAGGTCACCCATATTCTCTTTTTTTTTCTTATACTTCATTTTTCACTACTGATTATTTACTCTTTAATTTTTGCTTATCTTTCAGTCTCCACAATGTATTTTATACTTCTGAGGGCAGGAATCCTGACTTTCACTATCTTTATACTATGCATAGTTCTGGTCATATAGGTTTAAATAAATAGTTGGTAGTTAATTACTTGTTAATTGGGAAAAAGTGCTAACCTGCAATAATTGTACTTTGGATATGCTTAGTGAGCTTCTCTTTTCCCCATAGGAAGAAATAATTTTGGATTGATTAGACTGACAGATGTGGAAACAATTTAGTCCAATTTAACAAACCCTTATTGAGTTCTGGAACATATGGCAAGTGCTCAATAAACGTTCATTTGTTCACTTATTCAGTCAACAAATATTTATTGAGTATCCACTATATGCCCCACACTGCGTGAGTTATTGTAATACATGTAACCTATTAGACGTTCAGACATTGAGAATCAAAACATGACTATGACATGGTTCTCATCCTTTTCTTTAATAAATATACTTATTTCTTTATTTTTGGCTGCATTGGGTCTTTGTTGCTGCTCGCGGGCTTTCTCTAGTTGCAGCAAGTGGGGGCTACTGTTTGTTGCTGTGCACGGGCTTTTTATTGTGGTGGCTTCTCTTGTTGTGGAGCACGGGCTCTAGGCAATGCGGGCTTCAGTAGTTGTGGCTCGTGGGCTCTAGAGCACAGGCTCAGTAATTGTGGCGCTCAGGCTTAGTTGCTCCACGGCATGTGGGATCTTCCCGGACCAGGGATTGAACCCGTGTCCCCTACACTGGCAGGTGGATTCTTAACCACTGTGCCACCAGGGAAGTCCACATGGTCCACATCCTTAATTTGCTTTGCTTAAATGACCAACGATGAAATCATTGTTTGATTATAAGGCATTATAGAAAAGTAAATAGTATGCTATGGACGCACAAGGAAAGGAGCAATTCATTCTGACTTGATAGTTCAGGAAAGGATTCACAGAGAAGATAACATTCAGGAAAAACATGAAGTGGGCAGGGAGGTAGCTTTGACACTCTTGTTTGCTTTGTTACAATTTTGTATTTTACACAGTGTATTGTTAGAAATTAACATGCTGGAGAGTTTCCACTTCTGGGAAGATGGGGTAGATGTACTTTTTCCTATTTATCCTGCTAAGTACAACTAAAAAAATCTAAAAACCTGTGTCTGTCTGTCTATCTATCTATCCATCTATCTACCTACCTACCTACCTACTCAAACATAATAAGACTCTGAAAGGTGGAAAGAAGGTAGACCAGCTAGGGACATTGGGACCCGAGTTACTTGGGTTTTCTTTTTGTGTCATATATCTCAGACTTGGAGCTGAAAAAGCTGGCAACTTGGAAATGCCAATGAGTACAGACAAAAACCAAACAAACAAAAAAACCCAACAAAAGCTGGCTCTCTCTAGTCAAAGGACCAGGAAAGGGAGAGTCTAGCAAGACAGAAGATTTTTAGAAGGTAATCACTCTATTGCAGTCAAACATTACAGAAAAATATGTAGCCCACTGTGTGACCCATGTCAACAAAGACTGAGTGGATAGCTTAGACTTCTACCCATCTATCCACTCAAAAAAGACTGAGTGGATTGCTTAGGCAGGGTATCCCAACATGCCTCCTGGGTGGTGTCACAGAAGACCAAGCAGGGAGTCAGGACTTTCATACCCACCAGCCACTAATGAGCCTCCCCACCCCCAGCCCCACCTGTAGAGTAAGTAGAGACCATGTGGGGAGCGGGGACTATGACCCATTTGGCAACAATGTACCCCTCCACTTACCTGCTGGCATGGTGTCAGAGGGGATATCCTGGAGAGTCAGTACTTTCACCATTGTCAGCAGTAGTGAGACCATCTCACTACATAGTTAGTGAAGACCACGTGGGGTATCTGAAACTCCAGTCCTCCTTCAGAATTTATAAGGAGACCCCGCTCTTTGAGTGTCTGTGGAGGCCAAGTGGGGAACCTGCACTGCTACCTCCACACAGTGTTGCAGCAGCAACATCTCCTACCCACTTCCTCCACTGCAGTGGTATCAGAAGAAACCAGCTAAAATAGGAGGTTTCAAAAAGATCCAGAGCTCATAATGCAGCAATGTCTGTGTTTCAGTTGAAAATCACTTGTCATAACAAAAGAGCCAGGGAGATCTCAAACTGAATGAAAAAAGAAAATCAATAGATGCCAATACCAAGATGACAGAAATTTTAGAATTATCTGACAAGGACTTTAACACAGCCAGATAACAATGCTTTAATGAGCAATTACAAACATGCTTGAAACAGATGAAAAAATAGAAAGCCTCAGGGAAAAATAGAAAGTCTCAGTAAAGAAATAGAAGATATAAAGAAAAATCTAATGGAAATTTTTTATATGAAAAATACTATAAGCAAAATAAAAATCTCAGTGAATGGCCTCAATGCAG
Organism: Phocoena sinus; assembly: GCF_008692025.1. Lineage (NCBI taxonomy): Eukaryota > Metazoa > Chordata > Mammalia > Artiodactyla > Phocoenidae > Phocoena > Phocoena sinus. Next base: position 40,659,241 of record NC_045779.1, read on the forward strand.
AAGAGAGGTGACAGAAGAAGGAATCAGTAAAAGGGATGATAGAGCAATAGAAATTGCCCAGTCTGACCAACAGGGACAAAACAGACTGGAAAATAAAAGGAACAGAGCCTCAGGAGGCCATTGTACTATAAGAAAGATAGTACAACATTCTGTTCTAACATTCAACATTCTATTCTAACATTCTAACATTCATGCTGTCAGTGTTTCAGGAGAGGAGAAAGAAATCAGAGTTGAAAAAAACTCTCAAAGAAATAATGGCTGCAAACTTCCCAAATTTGATAAGAGACATAAACCTAGAGATTCAAGAAGCTGAGGAAACTTCCAACAGGATAAACTCTATTGGATCTCTCCCAACACACAGCATAATTAAACTTCTGAAAACTAAAGACAAAGAAAAGAACTTTGAAAGCAGCCAGAGCAAAATGACACCTTACCCTTAGGGGAAAAATAATTAGAATGAGAGTATATTTCTCACTAGAGACTATGGAGGTCAGAAGATGATGGCACAGTATTTTCTGGGTGCTGAAAGAAAATAACTGTTAACTTAGATATTATATCCAGCAAAAATATCCTTTAGGAATAAAGGGAAAATCAAGACATTCTCAAGTAAAAGAAACAACCTTAAGCAGACCTACCCTAAAAGAATGGCTAAAAGAGGTTCTCTGAACAGAAAGGAAATGCTAAAAGAAGGAATATTAGGAAGGAAAGAACATGATAAACAAATATGTTAGTAAATACAATTGGCTTTTGTTTTCCTCTTGAGTTTTCTTAATTATGTTTGATGATTGAGGTGAAAACTGTTAACACTCTCTAAATGTGATTCTAAATGTATGTAGAGAAAATATTTAAGAAAATTATATTATAAACATGGAGAAGTAAAGGGACATAATAGGTAAGTGTTCTATACGTCACTCAAACTGGTAAAATATTTTACCAGTGATGATATATACATGATATATATGATATATAGATGATGTATATATATATGATGTTACACCTATTACAACCACTAAAAAAGCTATGCAAAGAGGTATACTTGAAAACACTACAGATAATTAAAAGTGGAATTCTAAAAAATGTTCAAGTAACCCACAGGCAGGCAGGGGAAAAAAAAAACAGAAACAAAAAGCAGAGAGGAAAAATAGAAAACAAAAAGTAAAACAGCAGAGTTAAGTTCTAATATATCAGGAATTACGTTAAATGTAAATGCTGTATATATAGCAATTAAAAAACAGAGACTGGCAGGGACAATTAAAAAAAATGTGCTCCACTGTATACTGTCTACAAGAAACTCATTTCAAACATAACAATATGAGCAGGTTGAAAATAAAAGGATGGAAAATTATACACAGTTGATTATCATTATTTTTGGTAGCTAATAAAGTTACTATGAATGCTGAATTAGCAAATACTGAACTGCTGCTTCTAAGGGAAATGCAAGGTTAGGTTCCTGTGAGCCTGTGTTCACATTTTTGTCAACTGATCAATACATATTCTTGTTTTATGTGTTTCTGTTTAAAGATACCTTACTGAGTATATATTGTTGATTCATTAACTTTGAACCCACTGCCACCTGCACTGTGATTCATATTTGATCAAAGCTTATCTAGCACACGTTTTCTCTGTAAAGCAAATCATAGCTTCTTTTACTTAGGAGGAGTAGACAGCACTTCAGCACTATGCTTGAGGCCATTTTAACAGTAAAATTACCAACAAAAAGCACAGAAATGAGAAGACACAGATAGCAGTACCAGGACTGAAGCAGGAAATCTGCAGACACTAAGAGGTTAATAAGGGACTACATACTGCAAACAATTTTACATACATAAATTTGACAGTGTAGAAGAAACAGACCACTTCCTTGTAAAACACAAACTACCACAATTTACTCAATATGTAACAAATAATTTGAATAGCCTTATAACTATAAAGGAAATTGAATTGATAATTTAGAAACTCCCAAGAAAGAAATCTCTAGCCCCAGATGGTTTCACTATAGAGAATTCTACCAAATGTTTAAAGAAGAATTCATATCAGTCCCCAAAATAGAAGGGAACATTTCCCAAATCATTTTATGAATCTAGTATTACTGTGATACCAAATGGCAAAAACAGTACAAAAAAGAGAACTACAGACCAATGTCCCTCATGAATATAGACACAAAATCCTTAACAAAATATTAGCAAATAAAATTCAGCAACACAGAAAAAAAACTGTACGTCATGACCAAGGAAGGTTTATTCCAGGAATCAAGACTGGTTCAGTATTTGAAAATCAATCAGCATTGTGGTGGCTGGAATGATTAGGAATACAATATAGAAGCATCCAGTTTATAGTATATACAAACTAAAGTGTGAGGGAGTGTTTGTGTGTGTGTTTGTGAAAAGCACGTGCAAGTATGTCTTAGGGAGTGGACATAATTCTTCTTTTTCAATATTTCTAATGTTCCATTGTAAATTGTAAGAGCTATACGGTAGTGTAAAGTGGCATTTGTAATCCTATTCAGCTCTTAACTTACCAAGAAGAATACCCTCTCTCAGGATATGTAGCTTCACTACATTACTAACCATTGTATTGTCAAATCCATGCGAATTATGGAAAACAAAAGAAAAACAAATGGCCTAGCTAGGGTTTGGCAGCTGCAACAAGGAACCTATCAATTTGAGGTTTATTGTAATGGATTACATTTAAAAGAATTCTTCCAAGTAATTGTAGAGCTTGAAATGAATGAAGAATCTACAACTCATTTCCAAAAATTAGGGAAGAAAAGGAAATAAAATTCTTGCCAACTTTTTCTTGACTTGTATTTATGGAATATATGAAAGTTTAGCATTTTAGATTTTTTCCTAATTATTAGTTAATTTTCTTGATCTAGTTAAAACAACTTAGTTTTAGCTAGAGTGGTAATTCACTACTCTGGTATTCAGGGATGTGGCAGAAAAATAGATTCTATCAGATCTTATGGTTTAGAGTAATTCTTACAGATTTAGGTGTAATAGATGAAGATTTTTGCTTTTATAGAACCAGATAATTGTTTCTCTATGCAGTATCCAATACCAGCTTACTACATAATAAAAATGAAACTATAAAAGTAAAAAGGAGGCAAAAATAAAGCTTTATGGACATCTGAAGCCATTTGTGAAAGCTGCTGTGTTACAGATCGCAAGGCAGGTAGTTAACAAACTCCAGGTGCCTGGACAGGACTGCACCATTGCGCTGCTCCTAGACCATGTGAATGATGTCCTCTGGGGTCATGTATTACATAGTCAGCTCCGTTCTGTGTAACAGCCCTGGTACCTACCATGTGCCTGATACTGTTCTAGGTAGTGGGGATACAGCAGTGCATAAAACAGATGAAAATCCCTGCCCTCAGAGAGTTTCCATTCTAGACTGGGAATATGGACTATAAGCTAAATGGGTAAGTTAATTTTATAGTATGTTGAGAAGTGACACGTTCTATGCAGAAAATAAATTGAGGGAGGAGGAAAAGGACTGCTAGAGCAGGGGGTCATGGGAATTTTGAATCTGGTGGTCAAGGAAAGATTCACTGAAAAGGGAATTTTGAGCATAGCCTTGAAGGTACTACGTTCCTTCTGGGTAAGAGTGTTCCAGACAGAGGGAACAGTTAGTACCGAGGTTCTGAGGTGGGAACCTTGTACTTTAGCAAGGAGGTCGGAGTGACCGGAGTAGAGGGAGGGAGTAGTAGAGAAGAGGTCTGAAAGTAGCAGGGGCCTTGTGGGCATCCTGAGGACTTTGCCTCTTACTCTGAGCCAGATGGGGAACAATTTGAGGGCTTTAAGCAGGGGAACATCCTGTTTGGCAGCTAGCTTTGGTGTGAGTACCACATTGCCTTGCTAGTAAGGAAGCAGCTCAAATACCACAGTGAAGCAACTTAGCAATAAAATGCTAAGTTAGGGCTGCAACTGGGGAAAAGGGTGGTTAGACTGAAAAAAAACCCCAAACCACACATACATAACACCGGATGAGACTTTTCTGTTACTTTTTTTTTTTTTTTGCGGTACGCAGGGCTCTCACTGGTAGCACAGGTGGAAATAGCCCAGGCATCTCCCCATCCGCAGACCCCAAGGGTGGCGCACAACCCCTTGCAGGGGTCTTCTCTCTTCTTAATAAGAGTAAGGTGGTGTTTGCTTTTTTCATTTGTTGACATGTGCACGGACGGTACAAAAGCAAGTGGGCATGAGCTGCTGACCCTCAGCCGGCGTGGTGCCCACCTGTGCTCACAGCCATTGAATTCTTCACCACCAGATTTTAATCCACTTTCCTTTAAGAATATCCTTGACAAAACTGTAAAAGTTACTAATTTTCTTAACTCTCATCCCTTGAGTACACATCCTTTTAATATCCTATGTGACAAAATGGAAAGGCTATGAGCCAAACTTCGAAGGCTATCTTGAGAACAAGCACTTGTACAATTGTTTGAATTCAGAGCTGAACTAGCCCTCTTTCTTTTTTTTTTTTTTTTCTTGGTACGTGGGCCTCTCACTGTTGTGGCCTCTCCCGCTGCGGAGCACAGGGTCTGGACGCACAGGCTCAGCAGCCATGGCTCATGGGCCCAGCCGCTCCGCGGCATGTGAGATCTTCCCTGTCCAGGGCACGAACCCGTGTCCCCTGCATCGGCAGGCGGACTCTCAACCACTGCGCCACCAGGGAAGCCCTCTGTTACTTTTAAGATAGTGGAGGTGGAGGAGTCGGAGATAAGAGTCTTGTAATGAAAGCAGTCTTGTATCTAAAATAATTGTTGGACTAGAAACAATGAAACTGATCATAGGAGATCTATTTTAGTAGGTAAAGCAATAATATACCAACCACTACCATGGTATCTTAAAATTTTCAACATGGCGAAATACCCAGAATACCTGTTACAGCTTGGATTCCTCCAACTGGAAAAAGCAGTTGGAAACAGAAGAGGTTCTGTAAGAGGAAGGATTCTGAGAAGTAGAAGGGACTGAAATGCGTGGATTTTCTGAACTTTTGTTTTTTCCTTAATGATGTTGTGTTTAAAACACTTTTGTGGATTTATGGAGATTGTTTAATCTCATTAAAGTCAGATCTACATGGCTGAATAGTACTGTTTTGTAGTCTCTAAGACTTCATGACCCAAGTCAAACTTTTATATTACCCTGAATTAGTGGTACCAAGGTTATAAGTTTCCTTAAGGAATGTTTGCAGAGACTTTAAAATGATGGAAAACTACCTGTCTTACTTGGCTAAGAATTATTGCATTAGGTAAACATTTCTCTAGATAAAGGTCTGTCAGCACATCCATGACAGGCACATATTTTTGGGTTGAAACTTGGCATAGCAGTTCTAAAGAAGAAAGAGATTCAAACAAAATGTGAACAAAATCTTTCTTTTCTTTTGTTTGAAGAAGGAGACATTCCCTTTGTACTCTGATACAGCTACATCCCACAAAAGTGGGAATCTTGATTTTTATTTTGTTTTTAGTAAAATAAGGAGTGCCCTTGAAAAACAGTTTGTCTTTGGATGTAAAGGTAGAAAGACACATTTTGATGTTTGGCAACAGATTTGCTTAAGAACGGAAATGGTTTAAAGGACTTTTAAAAAGGAGGTGGTATCATCTATTTTTTTTTTTATCCTCGAGATCATAATCACATTGAAAATTGAAACACTGATACCCTTGAACATGGAATTTATCTGGCCTGTCCCTGGAACAAAACAAGAATACCCACAAAGGTGACACCCTCTTTAGAAGAACAGACACTAAGTGCATATTTGTTGAGAATTTGAGAAGATACATGCCAGATAAAAGAAAGCATATAAAGAAGGCTTTAAATTTTTATAGTTTTTGAGGCAATATATGCAAGTGGAACACCACTCAAAAAGGGTGTGTAGTGAAATGTCACTTTTCCTATTCTTCCTGCTCTAAGCTGCTGGGTTACTCTCCTGAGAGGCACCTCTGTTCTAAGAGGTACCCCTTGTTATCAGTGTCTTGTGTATCCTTCAGGAGACAGCATATTCTTTTTTTTTTGGTAGTTAAAGGGTAGCTTACTATACACTTTTTTTCTGTGCCTTGTTTTGTTTTTCTGACATTTCATCTTGAGGCTGTTCAATATTTGTTCAGAGAGAGCACTTCATTCTTTTTAATAGCTTCATGTTTTACCTTACGATGTACCCTAATTTACTTAGTCTACTATACACAGGCATATAGGCTTTTCCAAAAACTTTGGCTATTATAAACTATATCAAAATGAATATCTTTGTGTATAGATCATTTTGTTTGAGTATATCTACAGGATAATTTCTAGAAGAGGAATTCCTGTGTTAAAAAGTGCATGCTCTCTATAGAAATTGTACACTCCCAGCAGCAATGTATAACTGTGCCTATTTCCCTATTCCCTTGTCACCACCATGTGTACCAAAGCTTATGATGTTTAGCAATCTGATGGAGGGAAATTGTATACTGTTTTGGTTTTTATCTCATCATGAATGATGTTGAGCATCTTTTCCTAAATTTAAGAGCCATTTGTATTTTCTGTGAACTGTTCGTATCTTTTGTCTCTTTTTAAAAGCATTATCATAAACAAAATGAAAAGACAACCCACAGAATGGGAGAAAATATTTGCAAGGATGCAACTGACAAGGGATTAATCTCCAAAATATACAAACAGCTCATGCAGCTCAATGTCAAAAAACAAACAACTCAATCAGAAATTGGGCAGAAGATCTAAATAGACATTTCTCCAAAGAAGACATACAGATGGCCAAAAAGCACATGAAAAGGTGCTCAACATTGCTAAGTATTAGAGAAATGCAAATCCAAACTACCATGAGGTATCACCTCACACCGGTCAGAACGACCATCACCAAAAAGTCTACAAACAATAAATACTGGAGAGGGTGTGGAGAAAAAGGGAACCCTCCCACACTATTGGTGGGAATGTATATTGGTACAGCTACTATGGAGAACAGTATGGAGGTTCCTTAAAAAACTAAAAATCGAACTACCATATGGTCCAGCAGTCCTACTTCTGGGCATATATCCTGAGAAAACCATGATCTGAAAGGATACATGCACCCCAATGTTCACTGCATCACTATTTACGATAACCAAGACAGGAAGCAACCTAAATGTCCATTGACAGAGGAATGGATAAAGAAGATGTGGTACATCTATACAGTGGAATATTACTTAGCCATAAATAAGAATGAAATAATGCCATTTGCAGCAACAGGGATGGACCTAGAGATTATCATACTAAGTGAAGTAAGTCAGATAGAGAATGACAAATAGCATATGATATCACTTATATGTGGAATCTAATTAAAAAGAAAAGATAGAAATGAACTTATTTACAAAACAGAAACAGATCTACTGATATCAAAAACAAACTTATGGTTACCAAAGGAGAAAGGTGAGGGGGGAGGGATAAATCAGAAGCTTGGAATGAACACACACATACTACTATATATAAGATAGATAACCAGCAAGGACCTACTATATACTCAGTATTCTGTGATAACCTATATGAGAAAAGAATCTTAAAAAGAATGAATATATGTCTATGTATAACTGAATCACTTTGCTGTACACCTGAAACTAGCTATTTTAACTTCTGGTTGCAATGTACTCTTCCTTTAAAACTCCTATCAGTCTTGTCTGTGTATATGAAGAGTAGTTATGTCACTATGTTATGTTTATATTTATCTACTTTAGTGAATTGTTGATTATATAGTTTTTCAGTTGGTTCTCCAGTGTTGTCCTGGTAACTAATCATATTATCCAAAAATAATGATAATTTTACCTTATCCTTTAAAATTTTATACCTAATTATTTTTTATTGTCTACAAATATTGGGTAATTTTTTATATATTTTATTATCCAAGACCCTCAAAAAATTAATAGTGGTCATAGTAGACATCCTTGTCTTCAACTTGACTTTAATAAGAATACTAATAGTGTTTTCATTAAGCATGACATGCTGGCTTTTGAGATGCAATAGGGATAGTTTATCATGTTAAGTGAGAATTCATCTATTCTTAGTATAGTATACAGTAAGAATTTTTGTCAAAAAGGATGTTGAATTTTAGCAGAAACTTTTCTTTCTCCTCCCTCCCTCCCTCCGTTCCTTCCTTTTCTTCCTTTCTTCTTTTTTTGAAGATCTAATTGTCTTTATTCAACAATTCATGAATCTGATGGCATCCCATCTAGCAAACTAGAAGAGCGCTCCCAGGAAAGGTGGGGCACGGGGAGCTATTAGTAAAAGAAAAGAAAGGATTATTTTTAGGTCAGGACACCTTCTTTTGTGGGGCAAGGGATTGTCAAGGGTTTTGTCATGCAGATTGACTCTTCTTCCTGTGGTGGTGGCGAGGGGGTGGATGGGGAAGGGCTCACGTGTGACCGATTACCTCCTTGGTTCTCACAGGAAAATTTCAGACTGGTTGATTAAGATTACATTGCTGGGGAAGGTTGAAACTGCAGTTAAATCAGGTATTAAGTCTTGGTTTGCCAACGTGGGCTTTGGCACAAGTTACACCATTTTGGGCCTATGGTTTTCTCTTTAATAATTCCTCCCTTTTGGTCAAACTCTCAGCTTGATTGAGAGATGTGATAAAAAATTAAGGTATTAGCATCGCTCTCAGCTACCACTCTGAAGCTTTGTTGATCCTTGGTGTGGCATGGTATTTTTGCTTAATTCCCGTGACATCCGTAGACCACAGTTCCAGGTTCACATGTCTTAAGTTGGTCATTCTCTTCATTTCTTTTCCAGTGTTCCCCTCTTAGGGAGATCATTGCCTGGTGCTTAGCGGCCGTGAGCATAGATTTAAAATTATCGAGAGAATACACTGCTCCAGGAAGATTATCATGATTATAATAAGCAGGATAACTCCCTATGTTTCTCGTGCACTTTGGAGCCATGGTCCCTAAGATGCAAACCAGTCAAAGGAAGACCCAACTGAAGAAGTCACTCTTTTAAGCCAAGTGGGTTGTTTCATGATCTTATGTAACTGAGTTTCAACTTCCTCAGAAGTGTCAATCCAGGTACAGCAGGTGGTGTTGGCCACAGTGTAGACACCTCCTTGCTCAGCTAAAAGGGAATCAAGGGCTAGCTTATTATCAAGCACACCCTTAGCCAGAGAATCTTAAAGATTTTTGTTGGGCAGCTAGTGTCTAGCAACAGAATCTACAATGTCTCTAAGAGTTAAGGAAGGGTTCCTGATCATATTGTCATTTGTATTAACTCCTAACCAGGGAAGTAGGGCCCTACCAAGGTTAGTGAACCTTGAATCATGGAAAGCATCCCAATGGGTCCTTTCTAGAACAGGTAGGGGCACAGCTAGATAACCTAAAAGGCATTGCCCAGCTGTGCACTAACCATCTAGGTTCAAGGAGAATGATAACCACCCCAGACAAAGATAAATCCTGTCAGGGCATAATTGCCCCTTCAAGCCTGGGGTCAGTTAGATTTTCCCTAGCCTGAAATAAAGCGTTCTGCTAAATTCCAGAGGTTACCCCTCCCCCACCCCCCAGCAGTGCCCTGGCAGATACAGATGATGGCATTATTTTTCCAGGTCAGTGCCAGAATAAAGGAAAGAAAAACAAGAAAGGGTTTCGTGTTTAGTTAAAGTATGAAAATTTGACCCAGAATCTTGGGTAGAATCAATCTACCTTGATGTCAACTACTTCTCTTCCTTATCATTTGATTCGGAGGTCTTCAGAGTTTGTATAGGTGTCAGGTGAAGCATTCTTTAGCTGTGAGATGTGTACACAAAGCTTCTAGTTTCACAGCAGTGTCAGTGGTCATGACCACTTGGTAAGGTCCCTTCCACGGGGGCTCTAGGGCTGCCTTGGTTCAATGGCCCTCCAAACTGGTGAGAAAACAGTGAACTCAAGAGGGTTCTCAGGGCACCATTCCTGTGCTTCTCATTGTCCCGAGTGCTTTTAGAAGCTCACTTTGGGTCCTGTTGCTGCTACCAATTCTGCTTGACTACACTGAGCTTTCTTGTTTGGAGCTCCTTTTCCAAGGATTTCCTTTGCACCTCAGTAAAAGCTTTTTCACAGTCTATGGAGATGGTCATTTAATTTCTTTTTTATTATTAAAATGGAAAATTATTGAATCAATTTTTAAGTTTTGAATTATTCTTTTATTTTGGGAATGAACTCCACTTGGTAATGGTATTAATATACTTTAATGTGATCCTGGATTCTGTTTGCAAGTATTCATCTAGAAGTTTTCATCGGAATTCATAAATGAGTTTGGGCTGTAGTTTTCTTTTTTCTATACTACCTTTATTGGAGTTTTATATCTTCATAAATATAATTTTGAGGCTTTTCTTCTTTGTCTATGCTCTGAAACGCTTTAAATGGCCTTGGGATGATCTGTTTCTTAAGGATTTGGCAGGATTCCCCTTGTGAAACCAGCTGTGTGTTGAACTATTTTGGTAGGAGTAAATGTTTGACAACTTGTCCTACTTTTTCTATGGACATTAGTCTGTGAAATTTTCATTCCCATCTGGGGTGAGATTTCTTAGAAAGTAATCTATTTCATCTTAGTTCTCAAATTTACTCACATGGAATTAGCAAAATGGTGTTTTAGGATTCTTTTAATTTCTTATGTTTTGTGATTTTTCTCATCATTGTTTCTTTCCTCCTAACTAAAAAAATTAGGCAAGTTAAAGGTTTTCTTTTGTATTCCCCCCTTCCCCTTCACCCAAGAAACAGTAGTTTGGTTTACTTGTTAATTCTACCATGTTCTGTTTTTCTAATTCATTAATTTCAATATTTATTTTTATTAATTTCTTCCTACTGTCTTCTCTTTCTTTCCTTTATTTTACCTTCTTGAGTTGAGTGCTTAAATCATCTCTTTCATTCTTCCTTGTTTCTTAATATTTTTAGCTATATCCTCTAAATAATATAGTTATCCTGTTCTTCTATATAGTGTTTTAAATCTATATAGTTCTTTTTCTATCATTATCTTCTAGATATTCTACATCTTCAGTTTTGATTTCATCTTTGATGCAAAAGTTAACAGAATTTTATTTATATCGAAGTATAGTTGATTTACAGTGTTGTACCAATTTCTGCTGTACAGCAAAGTGACTCAGTTTTATACATATATACATTCTTTTTTAATATTCTTTCCTATTATGGTTTATCACAGCATACTGAATATAGTTCCCTGTGCTATACATTAGGACCTTGTTGTTTATTCATTCTAAATGTAGTAGTTTGCATCTACCAACCCCAAACTCCCAGTCCATCCCTCTAGCTCTCCGCCTCCCCCTTGGCAACCACAAGTCTGTTCTCTATGTCTGTGAGTCTGTTTCTGTTTTGTAGATGGGTTCTTTTGTGCCATATTTTAGATTCCACATGTAAGTGATATCATATGGTATTTGTCTTTCTCTTTCTGACTTACTTCACTTAGTATGATAATCTCTAGTTTCATCCACGTTTTTGCAAATGGTATTATTTCGTTCTTTTTTATGGTTGAGTAGTATTCCATTGTATATATGTACCACATCTTTATCCATTCATCTGTCGATGGACATTTAGGTTGTTTCCAGGTTTTGGCTATTGGGAACAGTGCTGCTATGAACATAGGGGTGCGTGTATCTTTTTGAATTATAGTTTTGTCTGGGTATATTCCCAGTAGTGGGATTGCTGGATCATATGGTAATTCTATTTTTAGTTTTCTGAGGAGCCTCCATACTGTTTTCCGTACTGGCTGTACCAACTTACATTCCCACCTACAGTGTAGGAAGGTTCCAAAAGTTAACAGAATTTTAAAATATCTCATGGTAGAGTATTTTTTATGTTCTAGTTTTGTTATTTTAAAGTTTTACTGCATTGGGATCACAGATGTCTATATTGCTTCTCCTTTTTTGGAACTTGCTAAAGTTTTCTTTGTTTCCAGATAGTCAGTCAGTTTTGTAAATGTATCATGGGAACTTGGAAAGAAGGTGTAGTCTCTATTTTCAGAGTATATCACTTGGGAATACATTATCTTATTTATGTTTTCTTTATTCTGAGATATATTTTGTCTGCTTGTTCTGTGATGTACTGAAAGAAAAGAATTTAAGTTTCCTATTGCTGAGATTATATTTTCTAGTTTAAAACTTGAATTTTTTGTAGGTTTTTCTTTATAGCAATGCTATAGTGTTGGGTACTTAGATATTTGTAACAATTAATCTTCATTTTGGATTGTACTGTTTAACATTATAAAGTTTCTTTTTTTCATTTAATGCATTTTACTCCGCATTCAGACTCATCTGATATTAATAACATGAACCTTGTTTTCTTTTATTTGCTATGGCCTGTTAGAGCCTTTGCCCTTCCTTTTAGTTTCAACCTCCTCTTATGTGCAGCACATAGTTGGATTTTGCTTTGAGATTCAGTCTGAGTCCTTTTTTTCTTTTAATAGTTAGGTTTGGGCCATGTGCATTTTTGGGAATAAATGTTTGCTTTCAGTTCTGTCATTTTTTGTTTGTTTTTAAATTCACAATTTGAACTGTATTTCTGCTTTTATGGGTATGTGTGTATTTTATGATAATTTGGAAGATCTGTATTTTTGTTCTAACAGTTACCCTTATGACCATATCTTTACATAGTTCTTTCTCTTCTCACTATGAACACTGATGAACTTGGCAATTTCCACTTCTTTCCACTACCTCCACCCCCAAGTTATGGCATTATACTTCTTTGTGTCTATCTCTTTACATTTAATATAATTCTACATTTAAATACATTTCATATATTTAAAACGTATAATTCTAATGCTTGATTTATCGGTTTTAAATGATATCTTTTGACTGCTAGTATATCAGAATGTTTTCATCAGTGAGTAACTGAAAATCCATCTAATGATTGCTTAATCAATAAAGACATTTGTTATCTCAATAATAAATGTCCAGAGGAAGGATAGTTCTAGTATCTCAACAGTGTCTTCAGTACCTAGGTTTTTCCATCTTTCCACTTTGCAGTTCTCAGCATGTAGGCTTTATCTTCATGGTTATCTCTTTTTGGTTCGATTATAGGCATGGGGTAGCTATGAAGCTACGGCAAGAGAGAGAAGGATGTGCTGTTTCGGCTTCTCACATTTCTTCATAAGAGCAAAGAAACAAATGTCTCCTCATGCCTCATGGGCTAGAATTGAATCACATGTTCATGCTAAAGTGTTATTATTAAGGCAAATAGACTTACAAAGCCTGGCTTGGATCCATTCCCTGGATCAGGGGAGAGCCCCTCCTAGCTCTACCAGCAAAGAAGCAGGGGAGGATAGATTTGTGTAGGTGGGACCTACACATTGGTGTCTGCTATCCCTGCCTTTTTAAGATGAGGAAACCAGCAGAAGGATATTATCACTTTCTTGCCCCCTTGTTCTCTTAACTTGCTGATTATAAATTGCTACATATTAGGGCTTATAACTTATTCATTCTATGCTATAACCATAATCTGTATATATTGTTTTGGTCTTAGTTGTTGTGACTTCAGTACGACTATTCGTCATTTTTGCCAGAGTTTTTTCATTTATTTCTTGATTGGCTGAAGTTAATGTACTAGCATTTCTTCTAGGGATGGTGAAGAGGAGGGAGGGAATCAATTATTTGGGTCCTTGCATGCTCAAAAAATGTCAGCTGTCATTATACTTCAGCAACAGTTTTGTTGGATACAAAATGCTTGGTCTTAATGTCTTTCCTTGAGAATTTTTCTCTAGACAGGGAAATAAATATGGATTGAATCCTGTTCCATTGTTTTGATTATGCTCTTTGGGGACACTAGCTATGCATATGTTCGGTTCCATTTTTTGAATTCCATATATTTCATTTTAGCTGTAACCATTTAACATTTTTTATTTTTGTTGTAATTATTTTTAACTTGCATTTACAGTTCACTCTTTCTCATTTGTGTCCTTCATGATCCTTACTTTGTTTTCAGCAGTCTCTTTGGACTGTCTTGAATATGATTTTCATTTCTCTGATGGTTTGATTTTTCTCTTCTGTTTATGAATTTGATCAATATATAATTCATCTCTTTCTATTTCCTTTATTTCACTTGAGCTCTTGTGTATGTACATGGAGTTTTTGTTTTATAGAGGCATTTGCTTAGTTTTGGTTTTGTGACATTATATTTGGCCACAGTTTTTATCTGTTCTGTGGCAATATTTTTTTTTATGTCACTTTTTTTTCCTCCTTTGTGGCTTTTATGTAATTTTTTTTTTTTTTTTTTTTTTTGGCTGTGCCATGTGGCTTGCAGGATCTTAGTTCCCTGACCGGGGATCGAACCCAGGCCCTGGCAGTGAAAGTGCTGAGTCCTAACCATTGGAATGCCAGGGAATTCCCTTCCCTTCTTTTTTATAGTCATCTTTAAATGAGACATGTACTTTCTGGATCAGTTATTTGTATAAGGTTTGTAAGGGAGAGGGACTAATGCCATGTTCCAGGCTAACAACTATTGTCCTTTGTGACATGGGATTTTATGGTTGAGTATGGTTTTTTAGCTTTTACTTTCTTCCCCAATCCTTCATCTTTAGCTTTCTGAAAATATGGCTTGTATATTTAGTTTGTTGTCTATTCCCAGCCACCTTCTTTCTTTTGTGCTAAGTGTGGTCCAGGAAATCCGCTGCCACTTCATGCTTCTACTATTCATTACAAGCAAGAGGTTGTTAGTTTTTTCTGTCAGCGTGCGGCACTTTGGAAAACTGTCCTCTGCTGGTTTTGTCTCAGATCTGTAGCCACAAGTGCTCTCTTTGACGTCTTTCTGTACCCCTGTTTGAGCTGTGACACAGGTTGACATGTCTAATGCAAGGGGAATGATGTGTGCCCTGCTTTTTTGAATGCTGGAGTTGTTGACTTGTTCAGACTCTCACGGTCTCTCCTGATAATGGCAGGAATTAGGAAAAGCTGGCCTAGAGTACTCTTCCCACGTATCTTTTAAGAGCCACATTATGACTTCCTGTTCTCATGACATAAATACATGACTATATCTGTGGCCTTTTATGAAACACAAAATAAAATGTCCTGCTAGCAACTGACACCCCAAATCCAGGAGCTAACCATAATTGCTTTAGGAATATAAACTTTCCCAAGGCAAGATCCATGTGTAAGACATCTTTATGTATCTAAAATGCTAGCACAGTGTCTATTTTGTATATAACAACCTCTTGAGGAATATTTTTCTAGTGGAAGAATAAATCTGTAGAAGCTGGTTGTATTTGTTTCCTAGAGCTGCTAAATTACCACGAAGTTGGTGACTCAAAGGAACAGAAATTTATTCCTTCATAGTTTTAGAGGGCAGAAGTCTCAAATCAAGGTGCTGGCAGGGCTGTGCTCCCTCTCGGGACTCTAGAGGAGAATCCTCCTGCATGTACCAGCTTTTGGTGGCTCCACGCATTCCTTAGCTTGTGGCTACATAATTCCCCATCTCTACGTCCATCTTCACGTGGCCTTATCCTTTGTGTTCTGCATCTCTTATTCTGTCTCTTATGAGGACACTTGTCGTTAAATCTAAGACCCCCCAAGTAATTCAGGCTGCTTTCATCTCAGGATCCTTAACTTTATATCCACAAAGGTCCTTTTTCCAAGTAAGGTCTCAGTTAGGTTCTGGGTGTTAAGATATGTACAAAACTTTTGGGGGTTTAATCCACTACACTGGTGTTTCTATTTGCATCACCTCCCTTCGTATGTTCAGACCTTTACAGAATACTACCTTTGTGAATAACACTCTTCGAGAGGTTTCAGAGTGTTTACTAATCACTGTTAGTATCATTAGTGCTACTACTACTACTCATTACCAGTATTCCTCAAGATGTTTATAATTTAGTTGAGGACTTAAGAACTACATTTGACAATGATACAAGTTTAAAAAGTAAGTTAAAAAAGTGGAGCATCTTGGTAACTGGTGTAAGAATTACTTTGCTAGGAGAAATGTCTTTTTTGAGATGATGCTTTGATAAGTTTGGGCAAGAATTAGGCTCCAAGGCCGGGCTAGTCCTCAAGTTTCTGCAAGAATGAATTTAAAAGGCAGGATGGCCAAGAGGGTCATCGATGGTGGTATGAGACGTGGCTTTAGGGAGAGGAAAGCCAAATGGGTATTTCTCATGTGAAATTCTGTGTTCTCTGCAACGTGACCCTTCCTTATTCTCTTTCTCTATATTAGTAAAACCATAAAACTCATGATAAAAGTTTGTGGAGTGGATTTCCTTTGGAAACCAGTGAGGGAGCTGGGATTTATAAAAACACACAATTGCATATTATTAAATGTAAGACAGTGATGCTATTAATAAGTCCTATAATTTTGGAGAAGGGCAAGGTCTCTGTGGTTGGAGTTGTCTCTGGGAGATGAATCTTGAGCTGAATCTGAAAGGAAGGGTACAATATGACTGAGAAAGAGGGCATTCCAACAGTGACTATGACATTAGTAAAGGCAGGAATGTACCTAAGACAAGCTTGAAACAACAAATGAATGGTCTGGCCTGGCTGACTCCTTCAGGCTTTCGGTAGAAGTGCAAGATTGCGTACTTACTTGTAAGTGAATATTAGGACTATTCTGAATAAAGTTGTAGTTTTTTTTTTGTTGTTGTTGTTGTTTTGGCCACACTGCATGCCATGCAGGATCCTAGTTCCCCAACCAGGGATCAAACCCATGCCCCCTGCAGTGGAAGCCTGGAGTCCCAACCACTGGACCACCAGGAAAGTCCTGAAGTTGTGGTTCTTAATAAAGGGTGAGTCTTCCATAGCCTGTGAGTTTTTACCATACTTCACAGTGAGAGCCACCATTCATTTTACTGTGAGACTTGGCCTTAATAGGGTTAAAAAAGGTGGATTGAGGGAAGGAAGGAGACAGAGAGGAGTCTGTTAAGAATACAGAGAAGGGGCCACCAGAGATGGGAGAACCAGGATAGATTGGTGTCATTGGGGTGAAAGTAGGAGAAAATTTTGAGAAGCATGATTGACCCATAAAACCCATAGCTCAGAGAGGTCAGGAGAAGGGCCTTTTGGCAACCTGGAGTTCCTGATGTTTAATAGCACATCGCAGCACTGTGGGTGTGTGACTGGTTGGAGGGCCTTGAAAGGCACATTGCGGAGAATTAGGAGAAGGAGGGTGGGGAGGAAATGAAGCCATAGTGACAAGCGTGGCAATAAAAGGAAGGAATGGAATGAATGGCAAGTCGAGCATGTGATCCATTCAAGTAACTCTGTTACCAGGCAGAGAAGATTTGTAGCACCAGGTGAGAGAGTGGAAGGAAACAGTTTGGAGACAGGGACTAGAGACGTAAGAGTGAGGGGTGCCATGAAACTGGTCAAGGTAGACAGGATCTGGACAAGTAGGGCTGAGTTTACTTGGCAGGAAGAGGGACGTTCTCCCTCTGGATGTCTCCTTCCGGGGTGGTTCCGTGAGCGAAAATGCCAGAGAAGGGGAGAGCAGAGCGTTGACCCCCAGAACCGGTAAAGTATGGGGTCAGGGTCTTCTGGGCTCTGCTGTATGGAAGAGGTTTAATCTTTTGGGAGATATGATTCTGGTAGAGAATGGAGGCCAAGGAAGATATTGAGGGAAAGTATGGGTTGAGTTTATTTGATTACTAGAGTTTTTTTTTTTTTTTTTTTTTTGCGGTACGCGGGCCTCTCACTGTTGTGACCTCTCCCGTTGTGGAGCGCAGGCTCAGCGGCCATGGCTTACGGGCCCAGCCGTTCCGCGACATGTGGGATCTTCCCGGACCGGGGCACGAACCCGTGTCCCCTGCATTGGCAGGAGGACTCCCAACCACTGCGCCACCAGGGAAGCCCCTGATTACTAGAGTTTTGACGCAAGAATAATTGAGTTAAAAAAAAAGCATTTGCAGAGGGAACAGGCAAAGGAGAAGTGCCATGATCTGCAAACAAACATCTCTGGGGGCCAGGATAGCACCAATGACTGAAGAGGGCTAGTCATGAGCTGGAGAGCTCCTGTCCAGGCTAAAGGGGAAAGCCACGACTCGGCTTCTGCAGCTGTCACTGTCACTGTGTGGGGATGCACAGCCAGTATTGCCCATCCTGGGAGATTTACAGTTTACATGAAACCTCCTGATGAATTGGCATTTGTTTCCAATTTTTGAAAATGCTGTGTGACTCAAACAAAAATGCCTGTTGGCAGTTTTTGGCCCTTGGCCACCAGTCTGTCAGCCCCGTTAAATGAGGGCTGAGGATGCCTCTTGTGTGGCCATTTTGGCTTTTTGATGGCTGGCTTTATTTGGGACTACCACTTATGACGGAGATTTGTCCTCATCAGTTTCAATTTGAGTAATATTCTTCTGACTCCACTGACAAATTGACATTAAAATACAGTTTTCACTGAGGCACTAGACTTTCAACATCTTTTGAAATAATCTGTAACCACAGCTTCATATTTGTACTCCACTAAATTCAACCAAAATTTGAAAGGCATGGGGCAATTGGTCAGAATTTATGTTGCAATGTATTGAGTGGAAATTTTCCTATTATCTTGGAATCGGTAACTAGGGCCCACGTATCAAACACTTCTTATTTTATTTTATTTATTTATTTATTTATTTGCGATACGCGGGCCTCTCACTGTCGTGGCCTCTCCCGTTGCGGAGCACAGGCTCTGGACGCACAGGCTCAGCGGCCATGGCTCACGGGCCCAGCCGCTCCGCGGCATGTGGGATCCTCCCGGATTGGGGCACAAACCCGCGTCCCCTGCATCGGCAGGCAGACTCTCAACCACTGTGCCACCAGGGAAGCCCCACACCTCTTATTTTAAAGTGAGATGCAAATAAGTGGAGTCAGGCACTTCCCCAGAGCTCAGTAAGAGGTGGCCAAACTGTTCCCATTCTAAACTATCACCTCATACCTCCCCCATCCCTTCCCAAATGATAAAAGAAGATATGGAGTAGAGAGGAGAAAGTTAGTTATAAGTTGCTGACCAAATATCCAAATGTTACGGTGTTTCCCTCCCTTCCCCATGGAGGCTTCCTGCTGACCTCAAAGCCCTGTGAAATGTGGAATACTTGATGAGAGCCTGGGGGTGTCCCAGGAGACTGGCTTCTCACCCTGGCTAGATGGTGGATGAGATGGGGCAGCAGGGGCCCTCCTTGGTGCTGTCATTAGCATGGAGTGGAGCTAAGTGTGGGGAAGGAAGGAGAGAGGCTGGCATGGCTCCCTGAAGTGTAGGGGCATACGTGAACTTGGAGATTGATGGCTGCTTCTTGCCTGGCTCTGGTAGTCTGCCAAAGCTGATAGAGACACCGCAGGGTAAGTAAGGTGTCTAAGAAGGCAGAGGAACTCCCCCACCCTACCTGGAAGGCCAGGAAGAGGATTTTCATGGTTCCTGTGGCTTCACAGAAGAAGCATAGAATGCAGAATGGGAGGCATGAGTTTGGGGATGATCAAGTGACATCTAGTTAGGGGATGGGGCAGATGCTTGGGGGCATGGACCTCTGACAAAGACAACATGGAAACACAGTTGCCCCACTCTCTGAGAGCATTCTCAGTCCCGGACGGAGATGAAGTGAAGCAAGGCATCTCTGCAGGTAAACCACATGCACCTTCTTGGTAGAAACTGCCAAATTAGCGAAGACCACGTGGACGCTCAAATAGACTCCTGAAGCTGTCTGCCTCTCCCAGGCAGCTGGCCTGAGAAGTCAAGCCCCGCCACCTCATGGATCTCACTCTCTCTGCTCCGAAGCACTGGCTGACGGAAGCCTGGGAGGTGGGGAAGGGAGGAGGTACCCTGGACGCTGAGTGTGTCTCCTCTCTACCAGGAGCGTGGAGAGGGGGGAAGAGCAGACCAGGGCCTCTGCTCCCTCTGAGCCCGTACCTGCCCTGAAGTGGGGCTGGCCCTGGGGAGATGGAAGAGGGAGCGATTTAAACTGGATGAGAAACAGGAATCTAAAAAATAAATAGGTCTGAATCTTAAAAACTGGAATGAGACTCTTCTAATAACTGAAAGTGATTGGAAAGTTGTGGAATCCACCCAGATGTTACTAAGGGACAGTAAGGTATGGTGCTTTGTAGCACACCTGGCAGGAGGGACCGGGGAAAATAAAACCATCTCAAGTCCGTGTTGCAGTGAGTGCAGACCATACAATTACCTGGTTATATACAATATAGTAGAAAGGATATAGATATTAAAGTCAGGCTGACTTGGGTTTGGGACCTTGCTCAACCACTTACTTTCCACATGATTTTTGGCAAATTACTTTCCACGCAGTTTTCTTAACTGTGAAATGGGGTTGGGTTGTAATGTCAACCTCCCAGACATTTGGGGGAAGATGAAATGAAATAAGTTCTAGGAAGTGTCTAGCGTGATGGCCCCAGCATAGATCCTTGAAAGGTGGTTATTACTATAACTCGAGACAGATGCGATAAGTCAAGAGCTAACGGCCAAGGTAGCTGTCAAATGTCGTTTGCAGTTAGTTAGACGTGTCGAATCTGCTGGGTTTCTTTTGGTTTTTGACTTTTTTTTTTTTTTGGTACACGAGCCTCTCACTGTCGTGGCCTCTCCCGTTGTGGAGCACAGGCTCCGGACACGCAGGCTCAGCGGCCATGGCTCATGGGCCCAGCCGCTCTGCGGCATGTGGGATCTTCCCGGACTGGGGCACGAACCCGTGTCCCCTGCATCGGCAGGCGGACTCTCAACCACTGCGCCACCAGGGAAGCCTCTGCTAAGTTTTTGATGTTTTCTAAATCCCAAACTATCTTTTTCAATGAAGGCAGTACAGTTTCAAAGCATTTTTTGCTTAATTTGGAAGTTTAAACGTATCTAACTGGAATCTAATACCATGAAGACCGTGAAAAAGGGCCTCTTGTCATTATCAGAAAGATGAGGAAGCTCCAAACAGGAGATTTGAGGCCAGGCTGCTGCCAGCCCTGTGGACGTGCCACACACGTTTCACTGGGAAGATGCTCTGAATGACATGCTCTCAGCTTTGCAAGCGTGTTCCTTGGCAACCTTGGCAGGAGGGGGTTTTCATGTTGCCAGCTAAAGCCTTGCCACTTGGGATTGGCTTGAGTGTCTTTGCTCCTGACCGTTTCCCTATCCCCAACCCAAGGAACTTTCGTTTGTGTGATGGCCATTGTATCCGTTCCCTTCTACTCACTGGCCCGGGCCCAGACTTCCTCTCCACATCCTCTAGCTCAGCCACGCACGTAGGAGGTTTGCTCTGAGAAGGCCCCTGCCTTGGCATTGTCATTCTCACCTGGCTCCTTGTCTCTCTCTTTACTTTGTCTGGAGCCTGGATTCTTTGGTGACCCACTAAAAACTGAAGTGCTGGCAAGATGGCAACGCTCTAGTCCCTTGCTGGCATGGGAAGGGGCAGTTGCAGAGTTGCGGAGTTCACAAGAAGGCTCCTTCTGCCTGTGGATGGTCGGTTCCTTCCCTTCCCCTCCCGTTCCTTCCCTCTTCACTCATACTGTAAACAAGTGTCTTTTGTGGTCTATTTCATGCCATATTTTTCACATTTTTGTGCTTTTTTTGGGGGGTGATTACACTGTTTAAAATGGCCCTCAAGTATAGTGCTGAAGTCCTGTCCAGTGTTCCTAAGTGCAAGGAGGCCTTACGTGGAAAGTACACGTGTTAGATAAGCTTTGTTCAGGCATGAGTTATAGTGCTATTGGCTGTAAGTTCAATGTTAATGAATCAATAGGTGTTATATGTGGTGCCTTTAAAAGAAACACACATAAAACAAAGTTGTATATTGATAAGTTGACAAAAACATTGTAACCTAGGGCTTCCCTGGTGGCGCAGTGGTTGAGAGTCTGCTTGCCAATGCAGGGGACACGGGTTCGAGCCCTGGTCTGGGAGGTTCCCGCATGCCGCGGAGCAACTGGGCCCTTGAGCCACACAACTACTGAGCCTGCGTGTCTGGAGCCTGTGCTCCGCAACGGGAGAGGCCGCGACAGTGAGAGGTCCACGCACCGCGACGAGGAGTGGCTCCCGCTCGCCGAAAAAGCCCTCGCACAGAAACGAAGACCCAACACAGCCAAAAATAAATAAATAAAATAAAAAACAAAAACAAACAAACAAACAAAACATTGTAACCGGAGGGTCACAGGAACCTAACCCTGTATTTCCCTAGGAGCCATGATTTAGTGTGCTATGGTTCAGTGTTTGTGGCGACTTTATAGACCGTAACTACCATGAATAATGAGACTCAATTATATATCTCTTTCTGGCAAAGATGATAACAGATATCTCCTTACCATCTAAGTTTGGCTAGACATACAGCCATCATTCTAAGCCATGTTGTCAATTTGCTAAACACTGCCACTCTGCTATACAGGTTTTGTTTCCTCACTTCATAAAATCCCATACACAATATCTTACGTGGTCCCTAGCAAGTGGTTGGTGCTCAGTAAATGCTTATTGAATGAATGGGTGCATAAATGAATAAGTGAATGCTTCATATCTACAAGGTAACCTAGTCTAGTATTTGACATCTTGAGAAATACATGAATTGATCTGGGAATCAATATTTTCTTTCTTTTTAGGTAAGCCATAAAACCTTTAAGTTGCCTTCTAATTGATTATATACTATTTGTGTATAGTATATAGTCCAGTTCCCCAATCTGGCTATTGGGACTTTCTGAATGGAATTTTATGGTTTGCCGTATAGATTGTTTATTTCCCTTAGCCCTGTCTGATAAGATTAAGGTCCATTTGGCTTGGATAAGAGTGCACTATTCACTTACCAAGAGCACTTTGATAAACAAAGAGGTTATCAGCTACTTGTGTGGATACCCTGTAGTCTGTTTGGCTGTTGTTGGGTTCAGAGGCCAAGAATCACCGACTTGGAGAGGTAGATTATGTAAGGGATTCTGGCCCCTGAAGAACCTTATAAATGCCTGGGGACCTATGGAAGTGGAAATTTTTGTTTCATTTATTCATCTATTCAACAAGTATGTTGAACAAGTATTTTGGTGATGTCATTTATAATATAAAAAATGTGACTTCCCTGAGATTGCAGCTGTTCTGTGGCATATTGGAAAATAGTCCTACGTAGAAAGCAATACATTTCATAATTTATTCCTTAAATATTCATTGAGTACCTGTTATGTCCAGGCACTTGGGATATAACAACAGATAAAGCCTCTGCCCTTTGAAGTTTACATTCCTTCAGGAAAAGCAGACCCTGAACAATCTGATTAGAGAAGTACTCTCTCCTTTGGCCTTGTTCCTAACCCAGCCAGTTTCTCTCACATCACCTGTTTGATTGCCCCCATATTATTACATAACATTATCTTGCTTTTCGGGGGGTCTATTTGCTTATTGTCTGTCTCTCTTGTCATATAGATATGTAGCTCCAAGAGAGTGGAGACCTTGTTTTCCTGTTGCTGAATTTTCATCACCTAGAATAGTGTTTGGTCTAATAGTGGGTCCTTAATAAATGTTTGTCCTTATTTAACTATAATTGTGGTGATGCTATGAAGTGTATTCCTAGAGATTTTGACTTAGGGCAGGGACTCAGGAATGTGTCTTTAAGAAAATACTGATTGAACTGAACTCTGAAGAAGTAAGAATTGACTGAAGGCAGCAAGGAGGGTATAACCCAGGCAGAGGAATCAGGACAAAGCATGGCATGTTGGAGTGTGTGAGATAAAGTCAACACATCTGGAGTTCAGGAGTAGGAGAATACATGAGAAGAGCCTATAGAGGTAGGAGAGGGCAGGACATTGAGGGATTTCAGGCTGTGTGTAGGGATTTAAAGTTTTATCCCATGAGCAGCGGGAGGCAATTGAAGAACTGCAAACAGGAAATCAATCTTGTGCCTCTGTAGATTGGAGGGAGACAAATAAGTGTGACCTTTTGTGGTTCTGAAGATCAGGCATTCAGTTTTGGAAATCTTGAAGTCGAAGTACCTGTAAAACATCTCCAGTTGGAGATGTCAAATAGACGATTGTGTATACATGTTATTGGGTTCAGAGAAGAGGTCTGAAGTGAATATACACATTTGAGTGACAGCACTGTAGATGGTATTTGAAGTCAAGGGTATTGATGAATTGGTTAGGGAGAGAGTATATAGACTTAAAAAAAGAGAGTCTCAGTCGTGGGGAACTTCAACTTTAAAGACTTGACAAAAAGGACGAACAGAGAAGAATCTTAAAAGCAGGGGGAGGGGCTGAGTTATTTACACCAATTTCTATAGCCTCTCTAAACGGTTTTTGTTGTCAGTTGCCCAAAGATAGTTGCATCTACCTTGAGCCTAATCTCTCTACTGGAATTCAACTTAATTTACCTTATTTTAATGATTCATTTTCTTGTCCATTCCTTCTATTGTCCTTGAGAGCCGGGACTTTGTCTTTTAAAACTAGATGCTTGAGACCCTAGCATCTAGCACACTGACAGCTTAGTAGCCAAGGAATATGTCTGTGTTTGACTGGGAATAAAGATCCTCCTTAGGAAAGATGAGTAAGAATGGAAAGCAGAGTTTTTCTCACATAGCTTCTCTGTATGGCAACCGTAGACACTTAATTTTAAGAATTTTGTCTATAACTGAAACGGTGACTTTCAGGTATCAGCAAGCATATGGGAAGCTTTCTGGGGGCAGAGGAATCCAAATTCTTCATCTCTGGTGTCTTTGCATGGATTTGCTCCTACTCTAAGACCTGTGGCTGCTGGAAGAAATCCAGAAGCTGCTGCATCAGAGTTTGGTATCCACCTCAGAACGCTGGCCTGCTCAGGTCTACCAGTAGGCCTTCTCTCTCTTTTCCATCTCCTCTTTTTTCTTTGGCTGTGCTGCGTGGCTTGAGGGATCTTAGTTCCCTGGACCAGGGATCGAACCCATGGCCCCTGCAGTGAAAGTGCAGAGTCCTAACCACAGGACTGCCAAGGGAAGTCTTCCATCTCCTTCTTGATTGTGTATTGCCACTTTCCCTAACTTCATATAGATCCTTCTTTTTCCTTTGCCCAAGGAATCCCAGGGGTATGCTTCACAATTATAGGCATTATTTTACTCAGGTTTTCATTATATTTTTGTATGGTTAGTGATGCTCTTCTCCATGTTTCATTCTGAAATATATTACTTCATTTCATGCCATTTTTACCTTTGGTAATGAATGAGGTTTCTGTATTCTCTGTGATAATGGCTCTAATGATGCCAATATGGTCGATGTGCGAAGGTGAGTGGGCCATGCTGCCCTCCCATCATTCCTCATTCCTGCGGGGCTGTCTGTGCTAGCATAGCCTGCCATGTCCGTTTTTGGAGATTGGTTCTTTTTCCTGGGCTGAAGCAACAGCTGCAATATTGAAACGTTGCTGTCAGCTAGTGATCCAGTCCTTGTGGCCTGGACTGTGCTTTAATTCGTAATCTTTGCTGCCTGAATTTTCTTTTCTCGAGACTTACTGTTTTGTTCTTGACCTGTGGAATTTTATGCTTACTTGACCTGGGGAATTTTTCTTAAGTCCCTGGTTTTGAACCAATGCCGCTGTACTTTTAAGCCAGCTATGTGTTTTTCAGCCTCTGCCTGCTATCTTTTGTGCTGCCTGTTATGTTTCTCATCTCCAGAGTGACTTGGATGATTGGGCATTTTGTTAGCTTTGGGGAAAAGCATCAGCATGACCTGTGTGACTGGAAAGAGTGGGACTTAGCTTTTGAGGGTTGGGGGGTGAGTGTGTAGAGGGTATTGGGGTAGAGAGTCTTTTTTTTTTTGCGGTACGCGGGCCTCTCACTGTTGTGGCCTCTCCCGGACCGGGGCACGAACCCGTGTCCCCTGCATCGGCGCCACCAGGGAAGCCCTGGGGGTAGAGAGTCTTAGGGGCTACTTTGGAGGGGGACTTTCAAAAACATAAATTTCACTGATTTCAAATCAAGATGAATATGAAGTTCTGTCTACATGAGTGAAGACCAATTTTTAAAACATTTGAAGGCATACATTTAATATGACAGCCTAATGTTAAAGTGGGAAGTTATGATTCATAAGCAGTAGTATACTTTTGAATAACGTGACCTCATTCATCGACACTAACTTGCTTTACATCTTCAGGTTTCATTATATTAGTACTGTGAATAAAACCCAGCAAAGTTATAGAGGAGGATGTGATTTTGATTTTGTTTTATTCAATAGTCATTACTTACATCCCTTTTACATTTTTGCAAATTTTAAATTGCAGTAGTGATCTTGCTACTCAATTTGCCTATTTCTTACAACTATAACCTTCTGGAATAGCCACAAATATAGGAGAAAACTGAAATAAAAACCTTTGAGCTCAATGAAAATATCTTCCACAAAGCCCATGGTTTGACTCGGTAAAACCAGAATGGCATTTCCTTTTTTGTAATAGGCCCAGAACTTATTTGATTTAGTTATATCTATGACATTTTATTTATTTTCTCCTGGAAACATATAGTTTTTACTTTTGACCTAGGAAAGAAAAGGAGGCTTATGGCTTTAAAAACAGCCCTGCACAGAGTTATAGGCCTGAAAGCATAATTGAAGAGAGTCACTGAGGAGATCAGTAGAACTTTCTGTGATAACGGAAGTGTTTGCCTGCACTGTCCAGTACAGTGGCCACTGGCCATGTGGCTGTTGTGACTGAGAAACTGAATTTTAATTTTTATTTCATTTTAATTAACTAATCACATGTGCATAGTGGCTACTATCTTAGATGGCACAGTTCTAGATCATTGTATGAGTTTCCTATTGCTGCATTTTAAAAATTATTATAAAATTAGTGGGTTAAACAATACGATTTTATTTTCTTACAGTTCTGTGGGCTAGAAGTCTGGCATAGGTCTCACGGGGCTAAAATCAAAGTGCTGGCAAGGCTGCTTTCTTTTCTGGAGGCCCTGGGGAGAATCCATTTCCTTGCTCTTTCTAGCTTTTAAAAGCAGCCCACATTCCTTGGTTCATGGCTCCTCCCCTCCATTTTAATGCAATGTTACATCTCTCTGTCCCTTTCTTCCATAGTTCTGTCTCCCTCTGACTCTCTTCTTCTGTCTCTCTCTTCCTCTTTTAAGGACCCTTCTGATTACACTGGGTTCACCTGGATAATCCAGGATACTCTCCCTGTTTAAAAGTCAGATGGTTAGCAACCCTAATTCCCCTTTTCGGTGTAACCTAACATATTCATAGGTTTAGAGATTAAGAGTTGGGCATCTTTAGGAGTGCTTTATTCTGCGTATCACAACGTCTTGTGAATATGGAGCCATCTAGTGAAAGGGCAGGCTAAGCCCTATACATCTTTTTCACATTATTTGTTGAGCCTATACCTGTTTTTCATTCACCACGGTACAGTTCTCATAATGATTTGAGAACAATAGAAATTTAACTTTAAAAGGGACCTCATATGATACCTAGCCCAATCTTCTATCCCGTAAAGTATTATTCTATTCTATAGAATCTATAGTTCATTTAGTGTCTGTCAATAGTTTCCTATGAAGGGTACTCCCTACTTAGCAACAAAATCAGTTGCACTGTTGTATAGCTTTAATTGTTTTGTCATCCTATCATCTGGTCCTTTATCATCTCTACACAGTAGCCCTCTGGTTCTGACTTTTGGAACAATGTAGACATGCTTTTCCTATGGTGTTACTATCTCAAGAAATGGTGCTACCACCCACACAGTTGTCTGAGCAAAATTTTTCAGAGTCCTATCTCTCTGTTCATCACTATTAGATATCCTAAAATATACAACTCCTAAAATATCTCTCAGGTCTCTCTACTTTTTTCGTTTTAGTAACTATACTTTTCAGTCCTAGAATGTAAAATTTTTTAATAGTTTCCATTCCTCTACTTATAGTCTCATTTGTTTAATAATGAAAACCATATTTTTTCTTGAATTCTCTGAGCATATATATTTTCGTTTAATTTCTTGAACACGTTTATAATAATTATTTAAAAGTTTTTGATAAATCCAACACCTGGGCCATCTTGGGGTCAGTTTCTACTGATTACTCTTTTCTTAACTATGGACCACGTTTTCCTTTTTCTTTGCAGATCTAGCAATTTTTGATTGTATGCTAGATATTGCAGGTGATACATTTTAGATATTATGTGGTCTGTTATCTTCCTCTGAAAATATCTTCCTCTGAGGAGTATTTTTTCTTTTTTGAAGGCAGTTGCAGTGTTTTTTTTAGAAGTCACTTGATCACCTTGAACTTGGATAAGCTTGGGTTATGCTTTGCTAGAATGGTTCTTTGGAAAGCTCTATGTGTTTACCTAAGCCTCTCTAACTTACTGGGACTTCATTTGTAAACTCTGTTTCCTTTGAAGATCTTGTTAAGGTTTAGTTTTAGGCTTTTCTTGGGAAGGTCTCGAGTAGTCTGTACTCTAAGGCAGTATTTCTCAATCTTTTTAAAATTATTACCCGTCAAGGAGACTTTTTAGACATTTTCACTCCTTCCCCCCGTCATTGACCCTGCCCCCACTTCCCCACTCCCCTTGTGAAGTTTTAATACCACAGATACAACTATATAGCTGCTTATGAGCTGTGTAATATCTAAGATGTTTTTCACTCCCCCTCTCCTCCCAGAATTAATTTTCACCCTTTTGGTGATATCATCCTTGTTGAGCGTACATGTCAGAGGGTGTGGTCCCTATTCGTAAGGTGAAGCCTTTTTGGTGTTTCTGCTGGATGCCCAGGGGATTTATGAGGTGATGAGATTTTTCCTCTCGGGCTGTGCCAGAATGCCAGTGTCTTCCACCAAGAAGACACTTGGTGTCTTCTTTTTGTTTCTTTTTCAAACCTATGGCAGCCACTCTCTGGGAAGCTTTAGGTAGTCTCACCTGGGCTGTACAGTCCAGCCCTCAGCTAAGGACTTGCAGGGACACCACATGGACTTCCAGGGCCCCTTGTTATACAGCTTCCTTCTCTCTAGTGCCCTGCCTTGCAGATTCTAACTCTTCAAATTCAG
This sequence comes from Phocoena sinus, assembly GCF_008692025.1. NCBI lineage: Eukaryota > Metazoa > Chordata > Mammalia > Artiodactyla > Phocoenidae > Phocoena > Phocoena sinus. The sequence goes on from NC_045779.1 coordinate 40,688,067, forward strand.
AACTCTGTTTTCTCAATTCAGTGAGCCTGCTGTGCTCTGCTTGGATTCTAGCTCACTTTGCTGTTTTTGGTTAAGTTGTTCCTAGGCAAAGAGCTGGACAGTTGGGGTCACCTTGCAAATTTTTCTTCTTTCAGAGGTTGCAGGCTTGCACTGCTTCTTTTCCAATGTCTGAAAATTGTTGCCCTTATTCAGTTTTATGGTTCTATGGCAATGGTGGGAGGGTTAGTCCTGTACCAGTAACTCCAGTCTCTCTGACTTCTATTGGAAGCAGAAATCCTTCCTCTACCTCTTTTAGTCCCCATCCATAGCTAGTACAGGTGATAATCATTGCCCTAGGATTAAAACAATAGCATTTTAACTAGTCTCCTGGTCTCCTTACTTTCAGCCCCCATACAGCTTCTAGAGGGAGCTTTCTAAAACACCAGTCTCTTCTGTAATTTCACTGTTGGAAACCCCTCTTAGGAATTCTGTTACCCTCAGGATAAAGTTCAGAATCTCTAAAGTGACTCATGGTCCTCCCTCTTTGACTCATTCCCTATCTTCCTCTCCACCTTTGGGTTTTGTTGCCCTATCTTGAACACTCGTATGCGGCACACTGATCTTTTCCAGTTGTCACTTGTGCCCCGGTGTCACTTGCCTTTGTATGTTTATTTTCCTGTGTCTAGAATCCCCACATCCCTGACTTCCCACCTTACTTGGCTAACTCTTGCTCTTCCTTTAGGTTGCAGCACAGAATTTTTTTTTTCTGGAAGGCCAATATAGGTTTCCTGCTATCTGAAAGTAGAGCATTCCTGTGAAACCTATGAAGCCGAAATGACTTAAAGCGAAAAGGCAGTTACAGCGTATCTTGCTAACAGATGCACAAAGTAAATTGAGATAAAGCACACATGCTCACAGACACGGTTCAGAGCTATGGCGGCTTGATGCTGAGATGCTGAGTGCAGTTCCCACGGAAGGAGCTTGGCGTTGCCACTCACCGCTCCACGTGCGCTGCTTGGGGTGCGTGCTGCCTCTGTAACAGTTTGCTGCAAAACAAACGCTGAACCTTTGCGTTTTGCCTTTTGTCGTAAAAGTGAAATTCCTCTTTGAATTTCTTTTGGTTAGCAAAAACTGGTACTAATGTAGGTCTTTTGTAAAAGCAAAGTGGTATAAAGTGAACTTTTGAGAAGCGCGAGATACTTGTACCAGGACAGAACCCCTTCTTTATGCTTCATACACTAGCTTAGTGTAATTATTTTAACAGTTCTATTTTTCCTCTTTACTTCCTTAGGAAATATGCTGTATAAAGGCGGGGATTTGATCTGCCTTGTCTGGTGCTGTATCCACAATGCTTATAAAATGCCTGGTGCATGAACAGGCGTTCTGTTAATATTTATTTGTTGAATGAATAGATAAACAGATCATGCTTATTTCCTTTTTTATTTGACTGCTCTTCAGATATACAGAATAGCTATTGTGGTTCCTTAATCTTCACTTCTTCAGGCTATGTATCCAGAGATCATAAAAGAAAAGTTTAAATGTCTATAGCAGGGGTTGACAAACTGCAGCCAGATTTGGCTGGCTCTCTGTTTTTGTAAATAAAGTTTTATTGAAACACAGCCATGCCCATTCTTTACAGATAGTCCATATCTTTTTTAAAGTAAATAATTCAATCACTTTCTTTTAAAATCAGGATCTAATGGTTTTTTAAAATTGATTTTATTTAAAAATATTCAATTGACACAATTGTCCAAGAATATGTCAGTCATGCATATTAAATGAAATACAGCAGTGTTTTAAATGACCTGAATGATCTCTCTGACACAGGGGATTGTTTTGTTAACCCTTATGTGTACATCCCAGCTTATGGTGGTTCCACTTAGGATTTTTTGACTTTACAGTAGTGTGAAAGCAATATGTATTCAGTAGAAACCATACACTCAGTTTTGAATTTTGATCTTTTCCCAGGTTAGCGATATATGGGCAATATTTTCTGGCGATGCTGGGCAGTGGTAGCGTGGGCAGCTTTCAGTCAGCCATGGATAGACAATTGATATTCTTACAGTCATTCTGTTCCCAGACAACCATTCTGTTTTTCACCTTCAGTATAGTATTCAATAAGTTACATGAGTTATTCAACACTTTAGTATAAAATAGGCTTTGTGTTGGATGATTCTGCCCAACTCTGGGCTAATGTAAGTGTTCTGAGCACATTTAAGGTAGATTAGGCTAAGCTATGAGTTTAGTAGATTAGGTATATTAAATGCATTTTTGACTTAAGATATTTTCAGTTTACGATGGGTTTATCAGGACCTAAACCCAAGCTGAGGAAGTTGAGGAAGATCTGTAGACTGAAAACTTATCCTCTTAGTTGAGTGTTATTTAGACTGGTGGCTTTTAAATTCTCCTCCCCTCATTCTGTTTGTTATAAGCAATGAAGTCTTTCCAACAAATGAAATCTTAGGAGGAAGCTCAATTTATAAAACACATAAAGGGAGCTGCTGTGGTTTAAGAGGGCTAGCGCTGGATCCCTGTCTATTTGGTCCCTGTTTTATTACCCCATCCCTCCCTCTCTATATGGGCACCTTTGTAGTATCCTTGAAGAGTGAAAACCACTGTTTATGGCATCTCCAGGACAGAATTTTGAATTGGTCTGGTTAGCAGGTCCTGCTTCTGACATAGGTATAAAAACACTGTTAGTGCCTGGTCAGAGTTAGTCTCACTGCTGTGTTCTGTGGTGCTGCTGTCTTGATTTTTCTAGCTCCTTGAGTCCTGACAGTTCTTTTACATCTCACCTAGCTTTCTGGCTTCAAAAGACCCTTAGCTTGCAGCTAAATGTTGTAAAAAGGTAACTCACAGACTCACTGACTTCCAGATACCTGGTCTTTTCTCACTTTTGGTAGCTGAGGGCTCCTTGAACCAGGGATGACACATTCAAATGCTTATTTGATCCAGGATGGGAACACTAATGAGTGACCCAGGATTCGTGTGACAGCATCAGGAGAAGCGGGACTATGGTGACCTGATGACCGGTTAGCCACTTCTCATGGGGCTGCTCCCAGGTCTTCTGATTTTTCCAGAAAAAAATATAAATCCAGATTTTTATGTGAAATCTCCTGACCTTTTAATGTCGCTAATTGTTTTGATATTTGGAAAAACACTGTGCAGGCCAAACAAAATATATCTGACCTGGATGCAGCCCATAGATCACTCATTTGTCACCTCTGCCTCAAAGTTTGGCTTATCTGCCTTGTGCTTTGGCTACTGCCTGGTCTCAGCCCCTATCTGCTGTTCCTACCCGGGTGTCACCTACCTCTTGGGGTGACAGTTCATTGAAATGGCTGTCATGTTAACCTTGACTTCCAAGTCATCTGGTACTGAGAACAGGCAGGACAATGTCTGAGCACTTAACCTTACTGCTTGTCTTAAGTACTTTTACCAAATGCTGGTGCTTGGGAGGCCTGACTTGTTTTGATACTTTTAGTAGAAGAGAAATGTTATATGGAAGGACATATTATGTTGAAAAAGTAGAAGAGGCCAGCGTTTTTTTTTTTTTTTTTTTTGCGGTACGCGGGCCTCTCACTGTTGTGGCCTCTCCCGTTGCGGAGCACAGGCTCCGGACGCGCAGGCTCAGCGGCCATGGCTCACGGACCCAGCCGCTCCGTGGCATGTGGGATCCTCCCGGACCGGGGCACAAACCCGTGTTCCCTAGCATCGGCAGGCGGACTCTCAACCACTGCGCCACCAGGGAAGCCCGAGGCCAGCATTTTATTAGTCAGTGACTCTTAAACCTCTTTGCCCTTTAGGGTTTCTCTGCTTCATTGTGCTCTAATGTGAATCAGGTGACTCCAATGTAATTAGAAATTGGATTTTCCCTCTTATTCTAATAGATTGATAGGCTAAAGAGCAGTCAGTTTTTTTTTATTTATAAAAAAAGGTGTTTAACCGTCTTAGAATTTTCTCTACCTTTTGATTTGTGGATTTTAGGCTTTTGAGCATTTTGGGCATAGCCTTCTTGAAACAGAAAACCTTTGCCTTCCTTGGGATTATTTGTCACATTCTGAGGGTAGATGTGGTCAGTATCATCTTGGGAAACCAAGAAAGCACTTTATAAATCACAGAGTTTTCTCTCTTCTTGAGTCAGTATCAGAAATATTTTCTGAGCCAGCTGTGCTGGTCTTCCGGGTGTGGGATTATAGATGTGGTCCCTGAGATTGAGCTAGTGGAGTTCATTAGAGCACAGGGTCATGTGTTTGATCCCCATACAGGTCTGTTAACTAAGCCGAAGGAGGGACTCCTGGCTCAGCCTGTCTGGCAAATGTATGGTTTCAGGCTCAAGAAAAATCAGATTAGAGAGTGAGAAATCCTTCATCACTAGGCGAAAAAGGAACTCAAAGCGCGTGTCCTGTTGGATGTATTATGTCATTTGTGGATGGAATCAGCACCTAGATTACCTACATATAGGGAGAACGTTTGCATCACAACAGATGTAATACCCGTCACACAAATTTAAATAACCAGTGGAAACCAATGACTTCCAAGAAATCTGGGAAATGACAGGGAGTCTTACAGCTGACGGAGCTGGGGTGGACCTCCATGGAACTCTGAGCATGCTAGAGAGCTCTGTGTGATTCCTTGTTAGGTGTGAAGCCATGCGTGTGCACCTTGAGACAACACTTTTCCCATGCAGGGGTGGGTAAAAGGGTGGAGAGAGTTGTATTGGGCGTAGTGTAGACACTCATCCTATGGGTGCCTTACACACCTTGTATATTTGGACATCCTGGTTTCACATCTCCTGAGCATTTTCCTATGGAAATCTTCATTATAGGAAAGAGTATTTTCTAGCTGTGCCTATTTTTCAGGGATGAGAATTTAAAAAATTATTTTTTATTATGAAAAATTTCAAACAAAGTAGTATATAATACTGAATATCTATATACACATCATCTGGATTTAATAATTGTCAACATTTTGTCATATTTGCTTCATCATTTTTGTTTTATTGCTAGTGTTATATCATCCCTACATATTTCTCTAAAAATATGACTATTTCCTGCAGTACCATATACTATTATTGCTCTTATTAAAATGAGCTGAAATTCCTTAATATCATCTAATACTTGATCCATATTCATTCCCATTTGTCTCCAAAGTATCTTTTGTAGTTGGTTTGTTCAGTTCAGGATCTAATCAGGGCCAGTGCCTTTCACTTCATTCTTATGTCTCTTCAGCCTCTTTGAGCTTAGAAGAGTCTTTCCTCATCCTTGCTTTTGTGTGTATGGGTGTGTTTGTTTGTGTGAACACAGGACATTGACTTGTTGAAGAGACAAGCCAGTTGGCTTATACCATGTCTCATCTCCTGAATTGGTCTGATATTTCAGGATGAGTTTTGATGCTTTATTTGATATTGAAAATGGCCTTGGGTCTGGAGATTGGCAGCAGTTGGGAGACCCTGTACACAGAGGGCCTTGGATAATGAGGAGGATAAACACAAAGGCAGTGGCAGTGTTCCATGTTCCCGTGTCTTGCCCCCGTCAGAGCTGACAGACTCGTGTGAACACTCAGGACCATAGTCCTTTCAGAAGGAATAAGCTAATTTTTTATCTTTGCTAGGCTAGCACAGAGCTTGAGGATATAATGATCCTACTGGACATATATTTTAAATAACATATCCTGAATAGAATAAGTTAAAACGAAGAGACGGGAAGATGAAAGGAAACTAAAGCTATGAGAAGGCCATAGAAAATTACCAGTGGCCTGAAAGCTTGAGTTTCTTCTCTCCTGAAGTCAGCTCATCTCTTGGGGGTAGCAAGAAACCAAATTTGGAATAGACAACTGCAGAGGACCAAGTGTCTTGGGAGAAGCTGATGACAGACATTAGGATATTAGACTTGGGAAGATGAACACAGCCAAAGAAGAAAGCTTAGTACAGGGAGGAAAACAGTGAGATGGTCCAGCTCATCTCTTTTCTCCTTCCCCCAAAAGACTGGTGGTTGTCAGAGGGCCTGTAAAATCTTTCTAATCTTAAAGGTTTTGGAAAACTACTCAATCCTTAGCATTCCTAACCTGGAGCAGGGGATCTGAAACTTGAATGGTATCACGCGGGAAGCTTTACAAAACTACGGATGTCTGGGTCCCACCCTCAGAAATTCTGATGTAATTTGTCTCAGATGTGGCCATGGCAACAGGAGTTTTAAAGGCTCTCCAGGTGATTCTAATGTGCATCTACGTTTGAGACCTACTGACCTAGAGCCATAAACTGTATATACATTAACTTTAAAAAAAGAAAAGACATACTCAATCGTCCTCCCTACCTCCATTAAACTTTATGGAATTCCAATGCATAAAAAAGATAAAAGTGGAGGTTCTTCATCTAAGATAGTTCTGAAACCTTGCTCGTTGGGCACCTTTTACCGCCTGCATTACTAATTTTTTCCAAACTCTCACTTCCTTCTTATAGCAGCATCTGCCTAGAACTAAGATGCAAAGAGGAGGACTGTTCAAAAAAATCACTGATCTAGAGTTTACTGGATTGTAACCATCTAGACCTGGATTTGAACCGTGTCTCTGTCACTTATTAACTGTGTGACTTTGGACAACTATAGCTAAACTCTCTGACCTTCAGTTCCTTTACCTCTTAGTTAGAGATAATACCTGTCTCACAACCTGTTAACAAAAACGAACGTTGGATATAAGCTAGTGTACTCTTAATACAGGTTGGCTCCTTGGATACTTCAGGCTTTCCTGGAATCCACCATAAGCTTTCAGGTCTGTTCTGGTGTGGGATTGATGGTTTGGTTTAATCTGGGAACTTTCAGTTACCTTTGTATTGTACTTGTACTGTAGGATGACCACGGATTCCCTCTACATATGATGGGTCCAAAATTCTTGATTGACTTGTAGCATCACGGGACCAGATGGGGTGGGGAAGGAGTAGTTCCTTGTTGAATGATGAAGGAGAAGCCAGGAGCTTCCATGAAATGTCTCAGGAAATACTCTGTAACTTGAATGAACTGAGATAATCAGTGGAGAGGGAACCAGGCACAAACCTGTTTTCATGAGAATGAAAATGGTATGAGGGTCTGTAAATAGTGGTGGTGGATGGGCTGGGGGTTGGGAGGTTTGATGGGGGAAGGAGATCTCTGTGGACCAGACAGAGGTGCAGGTTCATGGATGAGGGAGCATTTTTTTTTTTTTTTTACGGTATGCGGCCACTCACTGTTGTGGCCTCTCCCGTTGCGGAGCGCAGGCTCAGCGGCCGTGGCTTCCGGGCCTAGCCGCTCCGCGGCATGTGGGATCTTCCCGGACCGGGGCACAAACCCATGTCCCCTAAATCGTCAGGCGGACTCTCAACCACTGCGCCACCAGGGAAGCCCGAGGGAGCATTTTTTGATGAAAATATTTTTGTTAAAAGAACAGTGGAATTTGAAGCAGGTATGTAAAAAAACACGAACATATTCTTTCCCATTTTGGTATTCCAGTGTGGTTAAACAAAACTCCCGGGTCATATAGACACCTCACTTCTTCCTTTGTGAATATTTTACAGTGTTGCCAAGAAGTGGAATTGACTGATATGAATTTAGCTTCCTCCTCGCCCTCCTTCTTCCCACCCAGACTTTGGTAAGTAATGAAATGACTGGACGCGTTCAGGGAGATGACAGAGAAGTCAGAGGCTTGGGGAATTACAGAGTTAGATGATCTGTAATTGAATAACGTCGAGTAGAATACACAAATCAAAAGTGTCTAAAATCTGTTAAAGGAAAAACTCATTTGGGTTTGGCCCTGTCTCAATGACACTGAACTAGTGTTTCTCAAGTCTTAACATGGCCATAGGTGGTATTTCTTGTTTATCTTTCACAAGCTGACATCAATTTCCACATCATGTTCTTTGCACACCCCCGACCTCTACAGAATGAAAAATGCTTTTTAGTTTCCTCAGCGTTCACAGTGAAGAACCTTTTCTTTCTGGCGTCTGGATAAATGGAGGAATAGCACCCTATTAAAATAGGTGTTTGAGCCAGTTAGGATGTTTGGTGGACTCACTGTGGATTATCTTTAGTCTGTTAAATTTTTTTTTTTTAGAATGGCTAATTTAATTAATTAATCAATTTATGGCCGTGCCACGCGGCACGTGGGATCTTAGTTCCCCGACCAGGGATAGAACTGGTGCTAGCTGCAGTGGAAGCGCATAGTCTTAACCACTGGACTGCCAGGGAAAGTCCCCTAAAAATTTTTTTTTAATTATCTTATTGACATGTTATTATCCAAAATATGTAAGTTTGGTTGCTAACCCACTTTAATATAGTAGTTGTATTTCTTATTTCCGTTCTTAACAGACAGATGACAAAAAACACTTCCAAGAAGTACAAAGTGGAAAATGCTTATTTGGGACAATAAAATCTTTTGGTAATTTGAAATTGAAACCAAGGCAGTTTCTGGCAAAATGTGATGCTGTCTCTGTACGGCGGCCTCTTCTCATGTTATCCTTCTGTATCCCCGTGCTGTCTGGCACACCTCCACTCACATCCAGGTTCTTAGCAGGGCCCCCATGTGGCTCTGCTGTCAGAGTTCACTTGCCCATAGTGTCCCAGTGAGAGCACCCCCTGCAAGACAATGTTTTTTTTAGCATTTCTCCTTCCAGAAAAAAATATTTTTTTAATGCCTCAGTGTTAGTGAGTTGTCTGAGGAAAGAATCTGATGAAGATAGCTCAGATCAAGTTCTATGTGAGATCAATGGTAGGACTCATTGTTTTATCGCGCTATGAGTATATACATTTGAAAAGAAGTCCCCTGTGAACCCCAACTAATGCATCTATCTGTTAACAAAGGCATTTTCAGAATTTCAAGTACAGATTTGATGGCTGGGGCAGAGTGGTGTACAGAGTCTTTTATATAGACTTCTTCAAATCTCAGCACAAGACTTCTGTTTCAAACCTATTTTAAAGACAGGACTTAAGTTTTAGCTTAATATCACTAAACTCCCTTTTTGTTATACCTCCTCATTGCCAGGACATTTAAAAGTCCCTTCCATTCCTACCAAAGATAAGACATTGGTGACGTCTCAATGTCTGTGCACTTGTGACTATTCTCTGTGTTGGTGAAGAGGTGAAATTTGCGGAGTACAGGGATTTCAATTCCTCACTTTGCATGCAATTAACAAATGACTTCCTTTATTATGGTCCTGACTTTTCAGTGTGAGGCACATTTTTATTTCCCTTTCACCAGTTTTAACAATGAACTTCTTCAATCCGTCATTACTTAATGAAGACATGGATAATAATGAATATGTGGTTCAGATAGTTCTGAGAACAGCCCCGTTCAATAGAAATAGCATGTGAGCTCCATACTAAGTTTGAATTTTGTAGTAGCCACATTAAAAAATAAAAAGAGACAGGTGAAATACATTTTTAGTAATATATTTTATTTAATCCAATGTAAAAATATTATTTCAACATGTAATCAATATAAATAATTAGTGAGGTATTTCATACTCTTTTTTTCTTCTCTGTACTTAGTCTTTGAAATCTAGGAGGTAGATTGCAATTATAGCACATCTCAGTTTGCAGTAGCCATATTTCAAGTGCTCAGTAGCTAAATGTAGCTAGTGACTATATTATGCGTAGACAAAATTTCTAAGTAAGGAGAGTATAGAATTGTGAGCTTAAGGTTAAATTTTAACTAGACTGTATTCTCTGTGAAAAATGTTGAAATATAAACTGATGATTTTTCTCCCCAAGTCTTCTCTGGTGTTCCAGTTCAGTGATTGTCACTGACAGGCTTGCTCTGTATGTTTTTACATGTAGGGATACTGTATACCTCTAAGAGGTACTAATTACAAGGCACACGGCTGTATGCAGTGGTACTGGTTCAGTAACACTGCTCAGTTGTCCATGCCAGAAAGGGAGTTATAGGTGTGTGCATGTTCACATTTACCATATAATTCCAAATTGTTTTCCAGAGTGTAGGATTTCTTCTTTTGTTCCATGTTATCTCCCATACTTATTATCAGACTTCTGTGTGTTTGCCAGTATTATGGTGTGAATGGTATCTTGTGATTCAAATGTACAATTTCCTAATTCCTAATGAAGGTGAACATCTTTTAAGTTTTTAATTCACCATTCCTGTTTGCCTTTCTATGAAGTGACTTTTGCCAGTTTTCTGTTGGATTGTTCATCTTTTCCTCTTTTGTTCTTTGAGATTCTTCTGTATTCTAGGTCCTAATGCTTTTGATGGTATTTGTATTGCTAATACTTTCTCCCAGTTTGTGGCTCTTTTCCTCCTCAGTCATTCTATGGTCTTTCTATGAATCAAGACGATTAATTTTAACATAGTAAATTAACTGATCTTTTCCTTTATGGTTTCTGCTTTCTAAAATCTCATTTAAGTACATTCTACACTATTCCAAAGTTATGAATGTCTGTCGCTGCGTTTCATGTGTTTTGATCAGTAGTATTTCTGTTATCGTTCAGTTCTATGTATTTTCTAATTTTAATTCTTCTATAACCACTGGGTAATTGAGAAGTGTGTTTTTGGATTTCAAATATGTAATTTCCTTTTATAGTTCTTCTTGCTACTGATTTTTAATTTAACTATTTGCTTTCAGATATCATAGTATGTGAGATAAGAGAATCTGAAATTTGTTGAGATCTATTTTATGGCCCGGAATGTGGTTAATTTTTATAACCATGTGTGCTTGAAGAGAATGTATACTCTCAAGTTGTTGAATGTATTGTCTCATACGTACACAGTAGATCAAGTTTGTTGTGTTGTTCAGATTTTTATATCATTACTGATTTTGTTGTTGTTTTTGCTTGATATGTCAGTTACTGAGGAGGTATGTTAAAATCTTCCATTATTATGAGGATTTGCCCATTTCTCTGTAGTTGAGACATTTTTTTTTGCTCTATATACTTTTGAATCCATGTAATTAAGTGCATATACATGTAAAATTGTTATATATTCCTAGTGAACTGAACATTTTTGGTAATGATTCTCTTCATATCAATAATCCTTTTGCCTTTAAATCGATTTTGTCTGATATTGATACAGCTTTACCAATTTTTTTTAATGAGTGTTTTTTGATATATCTTTTTCATAAACTTTACATTAAATTTATGTGTGTTAAGCTTTAGGTGTGTCCCTCACAAATAACTTAGAGCTGTATTTTATTTTTCACTCCGGTCTGACAATATTTGTCTTTTAACCTGACAGTCAAGTCCATTTACATTGATTGTGATTAACGTTATACAGGCATACCTTGGAGATATTTCAGGTTCTGTTCCAGACCACTGCAGTAAAGCAAATATCACAATAAAGCAAGTCACATGAAATTTTTGGCTTTCCAGTGCATATAGAAGTTAGGTTTACACTATACTATAGTCTGTTAAGTGTTCAATAATAGCATTATATCTCCAAAAACAATGTATCTACCTTAATTAAAAATTACTCTATTGCTAAATAATGTTAACCATCATCTGAGCCTTCATCAGGTTGTAATGTTTTTGCTGGTGTAGAGTCTTGCTTCAGTGTTGGTGGCTGCTGACTGATCAGGGTGGTGGTTACTGAAGGCTGGGGAGGCTGCAGGAATTTCTTAAAATACGACAACAGTGAAGTTTGCTGCATTGATTGACACTTCCTTTCAGGAACGATTTCTCTGTAAAATACAATGCTGTTTGATAGCATTTTACCCACAGTAGAAGTTCTTTCAAAACTGGAGTTGATCCTGTCAAACCCTGCTGCTGCTTTATCAACTTAGTGTATGTAACAGTCTAAGTTCTTTGTTGTCGTTTCAACAATCTTCACAGTATCTTCACCAGGAATAGATTCCATCTCAAGAAACCACTTTCTTTGCTCATCCATAAGAAGCAACTTCTCATCTGTGAAAGTTTTATCATGAGATTGCAACAATTTATTCACATCTTCAGGTTCCACTTTTAATTCTAATTCTCTTGCTATTTCCACCACATCTGCAGTTACTTCCTCCACTGAAGTCTTGAGCCCCTCAAAGTCATTCCATGAGGATTGGAATCAACTTTTTCCAAATTCCTGTGAATGTTGATATTTTGACCTCTTCCTATGAATCACAAATGTTCTTAGTGTCATCTAGAGTGGTAATCATTTCCAGAAGGTTTTCAATTTACTTTGCTTAGATCCACCAGAGGAATTACTACCCGTGGCAGCTATAATTTTACAATATATTTCCTAAATAGTTAAGACTTGGAAGTGGAAATGACTCCTCAATCCATGGGCTGCAGCATGGATGTTTTGCTAGCAGACGTGAAAACAACATTAATCTTATTATACATCTCCATAAGAGCTCTTGGGTAACCAGGTGCATTGTCAATGAACAGTAATATTTTGAAAGGAATCTTTTTTTCTGAGCAGTAGGTCTCAACAGTGGGCTTAAAATATTCAGTAAACCATGTTATGAACAGATGTGCTGTCATCCAGGCTTTATTGTTCCATTTAAGGAGCACAGGCAGTATAGATTTAGCATAATTCTTAAGGGCCTTAGGATTTTTGAAATGGTCATTTAAACTTCATTCAACTTCAAGTCACTAGCTTCATTAGCCCCTAATACGAGAGTCAGCCTGTCCTTTGAAGCTTTTAAATTAGGCATTGACTTCTCTTCTCTAGCTATGCAAGTCCCAGATGGCATCTTCTTCCGATAGAAGGCTGTTTCATCTGCATTAAAAATCTGTTGTTTGGTGTAGCCACCTTCACGAATGATCTTAGTTAGATCTTCTAGCTAACTTCTGCGGCTTCTACATCAGCACTAGCTGCTTCACCTTGTACTTTTATGTTATGGAGACGGCTTCTTTCCATAAAGCTCAAGAATCAACTTCTGCTAGCTTCAAACTTTTCTTCTGCAGCTTCCTCACCTTCCTCAACCTTCACAGAATTGAAGAGAGTTAGGACCTTGCTTTGTATTAGGCTTTGGCTTAAGGTAATGTTGTGGCTGATACTATCTTCTATCTAGATCACTCAAACTTGCTTCATCTGGGCAATAAGGCTATTTCACTTTCTTATCATTGGTGTGTTCACTGGAGTAGCACTTTTAGTTTCTTTCAAGAACTTTTCCTTTGCATTCGTTCACAACTTGGCTAACTGGTGCAAGAGGCCTAGCTTTTGACCTCTCTTTGCTTTTGATGTGTCTTCCTCATTAAGCATAGTACTCGTTTCTAGCTTTTGATTTACAGTGAGAGATGTGCAACTCTTACTTGAACAAGTGCTTAGAGGCCATTGTAGGACTATTAATTTGCCTAATTTCAGTATTCTTTTGTCTTAAGGAATAAGGAGGCCCAAGGAAAGGGAGAGAGTCTGGAGTGGTGAGAACACACACAACATTTATTGAGTCAGTTTGCCATCTTAACTGGGTGCAGTTTGTGGTGCCCCAATACAATTATAACAGTAGCATCAAAGGTCACTGATCACAGATCACCGTAACAAATAATAATCAAAAAGTTTGAAATATTATCAGAATTACCAAAATGTGACACAGAGACATGACGTGAGTAAACGCTATTGGAAAAATGGCACTGATAGAGTTTACTTAATGCAGAGTAACCTTCAATTTTGAAAAATATAGTATCTGTGAGGTGCAGTAAAGCGAAGTAAGATAAAATGAGTTATGCCTGTATTTGGATTTATTTCTTCCGTCTTGTCATGGTTTGAAGTGTTTATCTGGATTGTATCATATCCTTTGGTTGAAAGATGTTCCAAGTCACTAAATAACCCAATCCCCTACTTATAGCCCATTATGTCGGACTATCCCTATGACCCCAATAGGGTAGTGACTTAGGATTAAATGGCAACAGAACACAAGGCAGGAACTGGAGATGGTTAAGGACCAGTGTTAGGAAAGAAGAAGTTCACCATCATCATATGTTTAAACAACTCTTATATGCATATAAAAGAGGAATTAAAACATTAGCAGCAAATGACAGAGCTAGAACAAATGAGCGGAATAATACTTTGTTCACTGAGCAGCTGTTAAATGCCATGTACACTGCTAAACACTTTTCACATATAATTTACTTTTCACATACATAGTTTACTTCACACAACAAACCACTAAGGTAGGGGGTTATTGTTTTCATTTTATAGGTGAGGAAATCGAGGATCAGAGAGCTTAAAGAAGATACTCAAGGTCAAACAACTGGTAATTGGCAGAATTGGGGATTGTACTCAATCCTGTATGACTCTAAAACTCTTGCTTTTTTCATTAATGTATATTGCAGGGAGGTGAACAGGTAAACAGCAAATAAAAGAACATTATTTTAATTAAAATTGATAAGTATAATGGCCTATCATTTGGGGTGGTAAGCATCCCATTTTTGGACATTTCCAAGCAGAGAGAGGGTAGTCATAAATTAAGGCCATGGCAGTGGGTGTTTTACTTTGAGTGAGAAGTTGTACTTTAGACCAGATGCTTGCTGAGAAGATAAACAAAATTTGATAAACCATTAGCCAGACTTATCAAGAAAAAAAGGGAGAAGACTCAAATCAATAGAATTAGAAATGAAAAAGGAGAAGTAACAACTGACATTGCACAAATACAAAGGATCATGAGAGATTACTACAAGCAACTATATGCCAATAAAATGGACAACCTGGAAAAAATGGACAAATTCTTAAAAATGCACAACCTTCCAAGACTGAACCAGGAAGAAGTAGAAAATAAGAACAGACCAATCACAAGCACTGAAATTGAAACTATGATTTAAAATCTTCCAACAAACAAAAGCCCAGGACCAGATGGCTTCACAGGCGGATTCTATCAAACATTTAGAGAAGAGCTAACACCTATCCTTCTCAAACTCTTCCAAAATATAGCAGAGGGAGGAACACTCCCAAACTCATTCTACAAGGCCACCATGACCCTGGTACCAAAACCAGACAAAGATTGTCACAAAGAAAGAAAAATACAGGCCAATATCACTGATGAACATAGATGCAAAAATCCTCAACAAAATGCTAACAAACAGAATCCAACAGCACATTAAAAGGATCATACACCATGATCAAGTGGGGTTTACCCCAGGAATGCAAGGATTCTTCAATATATGCAAATCAATCAATGTGATACATCATATTAACAAATTGAAGGAGAAAAACCATATGATCATCTCAATAGATGCAGAGAAAGCTTTTGACAAAATTCAACACCCATTTATGATAAAAGCCCTGCAGAAAGTAGGCATAGAGGGAACTTTCCTCAACATAATGAAGGCCATATATGACAAACCCACAGCCAACATCATCCTCAATGTTGAAAAACTGAAAGCATTTCCACTAAGATCAGGAACAAGACAAGGTTGCCCACTCTCACCACTCTTATTCAACATAAGTTTGGAAGTTTTAGCCACAGCAATCAGAGAAGAAAAAGAAATAAAAGGAATCCAAACTGGAAAAGAAGAAGTTAAGATGTCACTGCAGATGACATGATACTATACATAGAAAATCCTAAAGAAGCTACCAGAAGACTACTAGATCTTATCAATGAATTTGGTAAAGTAGCAGGATACAAACTTAATGTACAGAGATCTCTGGCATTCCTATACACTAATGATGCAAAATCTGAAAGTGAAATTAAGAAAACTCTCCCATTTACCACTGCAACAAAAAGAATAAAATACCTAGGAATAAACCTACCTAAGGAGACAAGACATGTATGCAGAAAATTATAAGACACTGATGAAAGAAATTAAAGATGATACAAATAGATGGAGAGATATACCATATTCTTGGACTGGAAGAATCAACACTGTGAAAAGGACTCTACTACCCAAAGCAATCTACAGATTCAGTGTTATCCCTATCAAACGACCACTGACATTTTTCACAGAACTAGAACAAAAAATTTCACAATTTGTATGGAAACACAAAAGACTCCGAATAGCCAAAGCAATATTGAGAACGAAAAGCAGAGCTGGAGGAATCAGGCTCCCTGACTTCAGACTATACTGCAAAGCTACAGTAATCAAGACAGTATGGTACTGGCACAAAAACAGAAAGATCGACCAATGGAACAGGATAGAAAGCCCAGAAGTAAACCCACACACATATGGTCACCTTATCTTTGATAAAGGAGGCAAGAATATATAATGGAGAAAAGACAGCCTCTTCAATAAGTGGTGCTGGGAAAACTGGACAGCTACACATAAAAGAATGAAATTAGAACACTCCCTAACACCATACACAAAAATAAACTCAAAATGGATTAAAGACCTGAATGTAAGGCCACACACTATCAAACTCTTAGAGGAAAACATAGGCAGAACACTCTATGACATAAATCACAGCAAGATCCTTTTTGACCCACCTTCTAGAGAAATGGAAATAAAAGCAAAAATGAGCAAATGGGACCTAATGAAACTTAAAAGCTTTTGCACAGCAAAGGAGACCATAAACAAGAAGAAAAGACAACCCTCAGAATGAGAGAAAATATTTGCAAATGAAGGAACTGACCAAGGATTAATCTCCAAAATTTACAAGCAGCTCATGCAGCTCAATATCAAAAAAACAAACAACCCAATTCAGAAATGGGCAGAAGACGTAAATAGACATTTCTCCAAAGAAGATATACAGATTGCCAACAAACACATGAAAGAATGCTTAACATCATTAATCATTAGAGAAATGCAAATCAAAACTACAATGAGATATCATCTCACACTGGTCAGAATGGCCATCATCAAAAAATCTACAAACAGTAAATGCTGGAGAGGGTGTGGAGGAAAGGGAACCCTCTTGCACTGTTGGTGGGAATGTAAATTGATACAGCCACTGTGCAGAACAGTATGGAGTTTCCTTAAAAAATTAAAAATAGAACTACCATACGACCTAGCAATCCCACTACTGGGCATATACCCTGAGGAAACCATAATTCAAAAAGAGTCATGTACCACAATGTTCATTGCAGCTCTATTTACAATAGCCAGGACATGGAAGCAACCTAAGTGTCCATCGACAGATGAATGGATAAAGAAGATGTGGCACATATATACAATGACATATTATTCAACCATAAAATGAAACGAAACTGAATTGTTTGTAGTGAGGTGGGTGGACGTAGAGTCTGTCATACAGACTGAAGTAAGTCAGAAAGAGAAAAACAAATACTGTATGCTAACACATATATATGGAATCTAAAAAAAATAAAAAAGTGGTCATGAAGAATCTAGGGGCAAGACGGGAATAAAGATGCAGACCTGCTAGAGAATGGTCTTGAGGACACGGGGAGGGGAAAGGGTAAGGTGGGACAAAGTGAGAGAGTGGCATGGACATATATACACTACCAAATGTCAAATAGATAGCTAGTGGGGAGCAGCCACATAGCACAGGGAGATCAGCTCGGTGCTTTGTGACCACCTAGAGGGGTGGGATAGGAAGGGTGGGAGGGGGGGAAACACAAGAGGGAAGAGATATGGGAACATATGTATATGTATAACTGATTCACTTTGTTATAAAGCAGAAACTAACACACCATTGTAAAGCAATTATACTGCAATAAAGATGTTAAAATAAAAGAACAGATGCTTGAATTAGATGACCAGTAAGGTCTAGTTCAGTTTCCATCATCTTATTGAAACTGTGCCAAAGCTTAACAAGTGGATGCTTTTCAAAACTCCCCCTGCTTTTTGGAAGTAGCTGCGATGTGAACTTGTCCTTTCTTCACTCAGGCTCCTTAACTCACTGCAGTGTTATATGATGTGCACAGGTGGTGGCTTAATAAAATGCTGTTTGATGATGACTTGATGAAAGTTGACTTGGCCTGTTTAGATAGGAGAAAAACAAGTCATGTGTATTTTATAGAGTGAACACATGAATGCAGCATAAGGTTTGTTAATTTGAGATGCAGGAGTCAAGAGATGCAATAGCTGAGAAACTCCCTTTAATATCAACACACCTCCTCACATTAAAACCTTTAACAATCCAGCCATACCTAATTTTAAATACAATGTTTTAAAAACGAAATATTATCTTATAGATAGCTTTTAGTAAGTAGCCGGAATGAGAGAAAAAAGGTCTTTCCTCTGTGTCTTACTTTCTTGGTACATTCTGCCTTATGAAGGCCAAGAGCCCATAGGAGTAAAAAAAAAAAAAAAAAAAGTTAATTTCTGTCAGCAGTCTTATTAGACTGCCCACCCTGTGGTCTCTGCTTCTGTCTACCTTATTTTCTTTATCCTCACCGTCACTCCATCAGTAATCACTTCTCCTTTCAAAGCCCAGCCAAAAGCAAATTTCTTCCAGATGCTTCTCCTTGTGCCTGGACCTCTCAAAGTATCCAATAGTGGCAGCTGAAGTAGACAAGAAAGGATTTTACCTTTTCGTATAGTCCTTTTAAAACTTGTAAAAGCAGTTTCACTGCTACCTGCTTCCTACAGCATGTCTCTGAGGTGGGTAGGAAAGGTCTCATTATGGCCTTTTGATATGTGAAGAAACTGAGGCATAAGGAGGTTGTGAATTGTAAGTAGTTAGCTGCAGTTTTAGCATCTTTCAGCCCCACAGCTCTAATGGTCAAATGCTGTGTTGCAAAATATTTCCCACCAGTTTCTGACTCTTAAGAGTTTAATTTATATGACATGGCTGATACCTGGGGTTTGGGGTATTTGCAATTTTCTGAGCTCATTGTTGGAATGGGCCAACCAAGTGCTGCCCCAGGCATGGAAAGAAGAATGGCTATGAACAGCCTACCAGAATGTGAACACACTTTGAGAAGGGTCTACTGCTGAGGTGAATGTGCTGTCACCTGCATGCATGAGACTAAAGCCAGTCCCCAAAAATTCTTGCTTTCGGAATTTGACCCTGTGTCTCTTATAGATTGGTTATTCCAGTTTCATCTAGTTGGCCCACACTGACTTTGGGTTGTTTGGGGCAGTAAGAGATGTGTAGTGTAAAGATTACTGGGAATTGGGAACCTAAGGTTTGAATTCTGGAACTTCCCGAGGTTAGATTCATGACTTTTATTGTCCTGGCCTCAGCTTTCTCATGTGGCAGTTGAGGGGCTTGTACCAGATCAGTGATTCTCGGAATATGTTCCTTGGATATGTATCAGAATTACTAGGGTGGCTTGTTAAAAGTCGAGATTCCTGGACTCCACACAGGCCTACAGGATTGGAACCTCTGAGGATGGGACTCAGATATCTTCCTTTTAACAAGCTGACCAAGCTTGAGCACCTCAGAATGAGGTTCCTTCTACCTTTGACGTCCTATGATTTTCTGAGTGAGAAAGACAAAAAAGAAAGCAATTATGGATTTAATTTTGGCAGAGATTTCCTTACTCCTCTTTTTTTGTGTATAAAACTTTTCTTCTGACATACAAAAGCTGAATATATTTAATGTATGCAACTTGGTGGGTTTGGAGATAAGCATACACTTTTGAGACCGTCACTGCAGTCAGTGCCGTAAATGTATCCATCACCTCCAAAAGCTTCCTCTTCCTCCCTCCTTTCTTCCCTTCCCCTCTTCCTTCTTCCCTTCCTCTCTTCCTTCACCCGTCCCTCCTAAGAACACAACATTAGATTACACTCTCAACAAATTTATAAGTATATAATACAGTATTGTTAACTATAGGCACTATGCTGTACAGTAGGAGATCTCTAGGACTTACTCATCTTGTATAACTGAAACTTTGTCTTCTTGAACCAACATTGCCCCATTTCCCCCTTCTCCCAGCCCCTGGTAACCACCATTCTATTCTCTGCTTCTATGAGTCTATTTTAGATTCTTCATATAAGTAGAATCATGTATTCATTCTTCTGTCTCTGGCTTATTTCACTTAGTGTAATGTCCTCCAGGTTTATTTACATTGTTGCAAATGGCAGGATTTCCTTTATATAAGGCTGAATAATATTACATTGACTGTAAATACTACATTTTCTTTATCCATGGACATTTACGTTGTTTCCATATCTTGGCTGTTGTGAAAAATGCTGCAGTGCATGGGAATGCAGATATCTCTTTTGAGATCCTGATTTCAATTCCTTCAGATAAATACCCGGAAGTGGAATTCCTAGATCATATGGTAGTTCTGTTTTTAGTTTTTTGAGGAAAATCCATACTGTTTTCCATGGTGGCTGCACCAATTTACATTCCCACAAGAGTGTACGAAGTTACTCTTTTCTACACATCCTTGATAACATTTATCTTTGTCTTTTTTGATAATACCCATCCTAACAGGTGTGAGGTGATAACCTCATTTTGGTTTTGATTTGCATTTCCCTGATGATTAGTGATGTTGAGCACTTTTTCATGTACCTGTCGGCCATAACTGATCGCTCTTCTTTAATGTCAAAGACTCTAGTTGTTTTAGATTTGCCAGAAACCATCTAATTAGTATGTGATGACAGTATATAATTTTCATTATTTATGTCTGTCTCTCCCAACTTATCTGCTTTGGTCCTGCTTTTTTCCTGCATAACTACAGTAACTTTCAATCTCTTCTCATGCAAACTCATCCTTTATGCTATTATCTGCAGGGGTTTTGTTGTCTATAAAATAACAAATGCAAAGAAGTTCCTCACACAATTGATATGTTATTTCTTTGTGTTATAAAGCACAATTTCTCAGCATGGCTTACTAGAACTTTTCAAGTACTGCCTCGTACCTTACCTTTGTAGTTTTATCTCCCAAATTTTCACCATTCATCCATCTAGGAATCCTTTGGTTCTCAAACTAGTGCAGGTAGCTGATTACCTAGAGTCAGTCATCCTTTTCCTAATTTTTTTTTAATATGAAATAGTTTTATATTTTACTTCATCATTGGATCCAGAGACAATCTTATTCATAGAAAATATGCTAAAACATTAAACCATAAGGATTTATTTATAAGAAAGCAAGCACTAGATTTAGTGCTTGCTTTGGCTTTTTAATTTTTTTACTTAATATTTTTGTGTATTTATTTTTACTGTTTGCTACTTCTTGCTATTAGAAAATTGGAAACAGGTACAAAAGAATAGATGAGGAAAATTAACTTCCACAAAAGACCCTGAATAGGCAAAGCGACCTTGAGAAAGAAAAATGGAGCTGGAGGAATTAGGCTCCCTGACTTCAGAAAAGTAAATCAAAACAGTATGGCACTGGCACAAAGACAGACTTATAGATGAATGGAACAGGATAGAAAGTCCAGAAATAAAGGCATGAACCTATGGTCAATTAATTGATGACAAAGGAGGCACGAATATACAAGCGAGAAAAGACAGTCTCTTCAATAAGTGGTGCTGGGAAAACTGGACAGCTACATGTAAAAGAATGAAATTAGAACACTCTCTAACACCATACGCAAAAATAAACTCAAAATGGATTAAAGACCTAAATGTAAAACTGGATACTATGAAACTCTTAGAGAAAAACAGGCAGGACACTCTTTGACATAAATCACAGCAATCTCTTTTTGGATCCACTTCTTAGAGTAATGAAAATAAAAAGAAAAATAAACAAATGGGACGTAATGAAACTTAAAAGCTTTTGCACAGCAAAGGAAACTATAAACAAGATGAAAATACAACCCTCAGAGTGGGAGAAAATATTTGCAAACAAATCAATGGACAAAGGATTAATCTGCCAAATATATAAACAGCTCATGCAGCTCAATATTAAAAAAAAAAACAAAAAAAAACCAAACAACCCAATCAAAAAATGGGCAGAAGACCTAAACAGACATTTCTCCAAAGAAGATCTGCAGATGTCCAAGAGGCACATGAAAAGCTGCTCAACATCACTAATTATTAGAGAAATGCAAATCAAAACTACAATGAGGTATCACCTCACACTGGTTAGAATGGGCATCATCAGAAAATCTACAAACAACAAATGCTGGAGAGGGTGTGGAGAAAAGGGAACCCTCTTGCACTGTTGGCGGGAAAGTAAATTGATACAGCCACTATGGAGAAGAGTATGGAGGTTCCTTAAAAAAAATAAAAATAGAATTACCATGTGATCCAGCAATCCCAGTACTGGGCATATGCCCAGAGAAAATCATAAGTCAAAAAGACTCATGCAGGCTTCCCTGGTGGCGCAGTGGTTGAGAGTCCGCCTGCCAATGCAGGGGACGTGGGTTTGTGCCCCGGTCCGGGAAGACCCCACATGCCGTGGAGCGGCTGGGCCCGTGAGCCATGGCCGCTGAGCCTGCACGTCCGGAGCCTGTGCTCCGCAACGGAAGAGGCCACAACAGTGAGAGGCCCGTGTACCGCAAAAAAAAAAAAAAAAAAAAAAAAAAAAAATGTACCCCAATGTTCATTGCAGCATTATTTACAATAGCCAGGTCATGGAAGCAACCTAAATGCCCACTGACAGATGAATGGATAAAGAAGATGTGGTACATATATACCATGGAATATTACTCCTCCATAAAAAGGAATGAAACTGGGTCATTTGTAGAGATATAGATGGACCTGGAGAATGTCATACAGAGTGAAGTAAGTCAGAAAGAGAAAGACAAATATCCTATCATACCACTTATAGGTGGAATCTAAAAAATGATCTAAATGAACTTATTTACAAAACAGAAACAGACTCACAGACTTAAAAAACAAATTTATGATTACCAAAGGGGAAAGGTGAGGGAGGGCTAAATTAGGTTGGGATTGACATATATATACTACTATATATGAAATAGATAATCAACAAGGACCTACTGTATAGCAGAGTGAACTCTATTCAATACTCTGTAATAATCTTTATGGGAAAAGAATCTGAAAAAGAGTAGATATATGTATATGTATTACTAAGTCACTTTGCTGTACACCTGAAACTAACACAACATTGTACATCAACTATTTTCCAATATAAAATAAACATTTAAAAACACCCTCCAAATTACAAAATAAATGAGTTGTGGGGATAACATGTACAGCGTGGAAAGTATAGTAATATATTCAAAGAGTAAGATATTACAAAGAGTATGTAGTATATTTGTATGATGACAGATGGTAACTAGACATACCATGGGGACCATTCTGAAATGTACAGAAATATTGAATCACTGTGTTGTGCACCAGGAACTAACACAGTGTTGAGGTCAATTATACTTCAACAAATAAACAAACTCATAGACAAAGATCAGATCTGTGATTACCAGAGGTAGAGGGTAGGAGGAGAAGGAATTGGATGAAGGCAGACAAAATGTGCAAATGTCCAGTTATAAGATAAATAAGTGCTAGGGATGTAATGTACGTGATCACTATAATGAACACTGCTTCGTGCTATATGTGAAGGTGGTAAGAGAATAAATTCTAAGAGTTCTCATCACAAGGAAGCGTAGTTTTTCTTTTCTTTTGTGTCTCTATTCGATGATGGATTTTCACTAAACTTATTGTGGTAATCATTTCATGGTATGTGTAGTGTCAAATCATTATGCTTAAACTTATACAGTGCTTTATGTCAATTATATTTCAATAAAACTGGAGGAAAAAAGTACCAAAACATTTTTATGCAAGAGTAACTTAAAATTAAGAATATCCTATATATTACTTTAGGAAAAAGATTTGTTGTACCAGATTGCCATTCATGGCTTAACCGATAAACTACCTTGATTCAGTTTGTGCAGCACCAGGGTCCTCTGTGAAGTAGCAGGGTCTGTGTTCCTGTGGTTTTTTTCTTTCTGGAATGCCTTTCTGAAGCTTCTCTTCTTGAAGAACTCCTACTCATTGTTCAAGACTCAGTGGATTTGTCACCTTCTCTGTGAAGCCTTTTCTGATGCCTACAGATCCAATGAAGTACTCTCTCCTATATATTTTCCATGTTACTTGGGGTATTTGTCTGTACTTTTTTATAATTCATATTGCACATAATAACCCTAACTATTATTATTATTCTGTTTCTGTCTCTCTTGCTAGGTTATGTTTTTCATTCTGCTTTATACCTAAGTGCCTCTATGGGGTCTGACATAAAGTGATGTTCAATAATTGATGTTAAGTGAAAAATTCCTTTTGACTAAGATATTTGTTCTTTAAGAAATTTATCCTTCTTACCTTATTTTGTAGTACCTGGAACACAGGATTTTATAGGTACCCACTTAACAATGATAGACTGGCCAAGTGATCTGACTTCTCTCCTTGCTCTGGGAAATAGTTTAACTCTGTCAAAGAGCAGTCAAGAAAAATTCACATATTGGGTGTGATGTGATGATGGCTATTTGAAAAGCTTGGAACTACCTTCTTAATTTAATAGACTTGTGTCTGTCTCAAGTCTGGATTGGGGCCAGTGTTTGAGTATCTCAATTAGTAAGTACCAGAACTCAGGAATTCATAATCTTTCATTCTGACCTGAAAAATTGCTGAGATGATTTGTCAGTAAACAGTACAGACCTTCTAGGAATAGAAGGAAGAGGGAGGAAGCCTACAGCTTGGAAGGGGTGCTCGCTGCCAGTGTGGAACTCAGGAAAGAGGCTTAGTTCAGGTCTGGTAAAGAGCTTGAGAATGACGGAAATGTAAGAGCACAGTAGTCAAGAAAGTATCTTAGTACTGGAGGTTGGCTCGGGTGTGAGGGAAGAGGCAGTTTACACTGTTGGTGAGGACAGAAGTGTAATTTGGTACAGCCTTTCTAGAGTGCGGTTTTGCAGTGTGTGTTAAACATCTTAAGCGTGTTTACACTTACTTTTCTCACCAATTCCACTTCTAAGAATTTTTCTTTTGCTTTTTTTTTCCCTAAGTATTTTTCTTAATGGAATAATCTGAGACGTTTGTATAAACATATTTATTTGGAATCAATCTAAAGGTCCAAAAATAGAGAACTGATCAAATAAATGGATTTATACAGGGGAATGTTACACAGGCATTTAAGTAATAATATAGAGTTATATTTATTGAAAAGGAAAGAGGTACATGATATATTAAAAAGAGCTGTCCATGGGGACTTCCCTGGTGGTCCAGTGGCTAAGTATCTGCACTCCCAATGCAGAGGGCCCCAGTTTGATCCCTGGTCAAGGAACTAGATCTCGCATGTCGCAACTAAGAGTTCGTATCCCACAACTAAAGATCCTGCATGCCACACGAAGATCCCACATGCCACAACGAAATCCTGCATGCCGCAACTAAGACCCAGCGCAGCCAAATAAATAAATAAATAAAATAAATATTTTAAAAAAAGAGCTGTCCATGAAACCGTGGGTAGATTATGATTAATTTATTTTTAATTAATTAATTTATTTTTGGCTGTGTTGGGTCTTCGTCACTGTGCACGAGCTTTCTTTAGTTGCAGCGAGCGGGGCCTACTCTTCCTTGCGGTGCACGGGCTTCTCATTGTGGTGGCATCTCTTGTTGCAGAGCACCGGCTCTAGGTGTGCAGGCTTCAGTAGTTGTGTCTTGCAGGCTTTAGTAGTTGTGGCTCGTGGGCTTCAGTAGTTGTGTCTTGCGGGCTCTAGAGCACAGGCCCAGTAGTTGTGGCGCACAGGCTTAGTTGCTCTGTGGCATGTGGGATCTTCCCTGACCAGGGCTCGAACCTATGTCCCCTGCATTGGCAGGTGGATTCTGTGCCACCAGGGAAGCCCGGATTATGATTAATTTTTGTAAAACATATATATTTATGTATATGTGGACCAAACAATTATGGGGAGTTGTACACTGAGAAATATTTTCTTTTTATTTATCTTCTTTTTTTTTTTTTTTTTTGTTTGGCCCTGTGGCTCAGCATATGGGATCTTAGTTTTCTGGCCAGGGATGGAACTTTTGACCCTTGCAGTAGAAGTGCGGAGTCTTAACCACTGGACTGCCAGGGAAGTCCTCTTTTGATTTATCTTAACGTTACAAATTTTCTACAGAGAGCATATAATGCTTGACTTATAAAGAGATAATAATTTTTTTCAAAATTGTTACCTATAGAAAGGATAATTCATTCAGATTGGTATTCTCTGGATTGAATGAATAGTACTTGGAATAGAATAAATGTATCATATATATTAGCAAATTAAATGAGTGAAAGAGTAGGAAAGCAACTTTACTCCCAACTTGGCATTATTAGGTAATATCAGGGAGATTTTTCTGAATTTTATTCCTTTATCTTCTTCTACTGGAACTGCTTCTGCAGGACAGCTGTTTTTAGTTTTTCTTGAGATCTTTTCTCCTTCCCTGGTTTTCACTTCTCAGACACCAGTTTATGAGGTTCCATGCCTTCCTTAGTGTGAGGTTGTGCCGCTTCCTTTTTCTGGGTGTTGCTGGTGATTTCTGGCTGGTCATTAAATTATTTTTGCTCATTTCATTAAAGGTTTTGAGAGTCAGGTTTCATGATCCCATGTCATTTCATCATCCTGTGAGCCCTTCCAGTGGCTATAAGGTCTAGAAAATTCTTCCTCTCTAAAATTTGGCAAATATTTATCTATTCTGTTCAAAAATATATTTTCATAATTCTAAAATTTATTGAAAATCCATTTTTGTATGGTTTGAAGTGAGACCATAAGTTGATTTTTTAAATTCCGAAATAGTTTTACACAAATCACTTATAGAGTAATCCATTTTTTCCATATGGGCTCGTGATGTCTACTTTGTCGTATATTAAGTTATAATATATATGCGTCTTATTTCAGGCCTGTTTGTTTTGTTGCATTGGTCTGTCTGTTGATTCTTACATTGGTAATATACTGTTTTAATTATTAAAAGATAATTATACAATTTAATATCTGGTTTGGGTACATTTCCACTGATTTTACTTCTTCTTTTTTTACCATAACTATCTTCATTCACAATTTTTGCCATACTCAATGCTTGGCATTATTCCAGAAATATACATTTATTTGGGAATAATTGACATTTTCCATTATTTAGTCTACCCTCCAAAACATTTAAAATTTTCTGTTTCATCTTTCAGGGTTTTACTTAAGTAATTTACAGTTTGTAGCTATTGTGAATTAGACCTTCCCCTCGTTACATTTTCTAATTGGTTATTGCTAGTATATAGAAAACTGAATCTTGAATATATATTTTATACTTAGCCAATTTGTTGAGTGTTATTATTAGTTTTAATAGTTTTTTGATTCTTTTATTTTTCTAGGAAAACAGTCATCTTGTGCAAATAATTATAATTTCTGTTCTATTTTCAATTTTAGTATATGTGCTGCTGAAGGGAGTGCAATCTCCTTTTCAAATATTTATATATCTTTTTTCTTTTCTTGAATGTTAGTAGTGATCCAGGACATCCTTACCTTCTTCCTGATTTTAATGAGAGCAATTTTAGTAATTTGCTGCTAAAAGGGATTGGCAATTGGTCTGAGAGATTAAGAAATACACTTTGCTTCCTAGATCACTAGGAGGCTTAAAAATCAGAAAAAAAGGTGTTGAATTTTATCAAATGATCTTTTGTCCTTTTTGATAATTATGCGCTCTTTCTCATTTCACCTAGTGTTGTTTAATGTGTTATATTAACATACTTTCTAATATTAAATAATCCTTGTATTCCTGGGGTAATCCCTACTTGATTGTGCTGGCTTACTGTTTTAATATACTTGACTTAATTTCACTGGTTCCTGATTTAGGATTTTCACAACTGTATCCATAAATGAATCATGTCTGGAGTACCATTAATTGAAGTGTTTTCTAAAAAGGAATATTATGAGGAACAAAAAGGGTTCGATGGTCAAACACATTTGAGAAAGACAGATAAAAACATTTAAACGAATTTCTTTGCTTCTGGCCTCTCAGAGACTTTAATGTGCTAATACATGCTGTAAATTTCTGAGAGAGTGTTTTCCAAACTAGTCCACAATGGACCTTCCCTCTCAGAAAATGACACTAATGTCCACAGAACCATCTTTGGAATATACTAGTCATTTTCATATTTTGGCATTCGAGTTATGTTAACCTCGTAAAGTGAATTGGGATAGCTTTTCATAATTTTATATGCTCTGGAATAGATTATACAATATGGACGTTAATCAGTCTCTTGAAAACTTTCAAGGTCTTGCCCATAGCACTGTCTGGTTCTAGAGCCAGTTTTACAAATTATCTCTTGATAACATTTGCAATGTCTTCCGTGGATATTCAGCTTTCTTACTCCATTGAATAAATTTTATTAATTTATATTTCTAGAAAATTGTTCACGTTATTGAGATTTCTAAATTTGTTAAAATGTAATTATGTGTAGAATTCTCTTTAATTCTTAAGACATGTTTACTTATGTGTTGGTAAATACAATAGAAAGAAATGATCTATGCCAAATATTTGAAACACAGTGTATGGCACTTTGTAAATGGTGAATTCTTTTATTTTCTACTTCCTTTCTAATTTTGTTTCTTTCTTTTTTATTTAGGTTTGTCAGAACTTTGTCAATTTTTCCCAACTAATCACTCCTTCTACTTATCTATTTACCCACCTATCTATCCATCTATTTATTTTATTCTTTTAAAATTCATTAGTTTTCTGCTTAGATTGTTATTTTATTCTTCCTGTGTTTCTTGCAGTTGTTTTTTTCTTTCTTTTCTAGCTTCTTAAGTTGATTGAATAGTTCATTTAAACAAAATTCTTGGTTAGTAATAAAAATATTTAAGTCTATTAATTTGATTTTGAAATAGTTACGTATTTTGTGTTCCTTTATACACATGGTGCAACATTCAAAGTTTACACAAAGACTTGCACAGAAAATTGAGTCTCCTTCCTTCCCCTGCCCCAGTCATCTGCTCATCAGGAAACAAGTACAGTTCCCAATTCCTTATGTTTTGTTCCAGAGCTACTCTAAGTGGCTTTGTCAGGAATGCATACAATTATAGTTAGTTTTTATTTTCATTAGGTTTAAATAGGATCTACGTTTAAAAAAATTTTTTTATTGAAGTGTAGCTGATTTATAATGTGTTAGTTTCAGACGTACAGCAAAGTGAATCAGTTATAAATATACATATATCCACTCTTTTTAGATTCTTTTCCCATATGGGGCATTACAGAATATTGAGTAGAGTTCCATGTGCTATAGTAGGTCCTTATTAGTTATCTATATAGTAGTGCATATACGTCAATCCCAATCTCCCAGTTTATCCCCCCTCTCCTTACCCTCTGGTAACGATGTTTGTTTTCTACATCTGTAACTCTATTTCTGTTTCATAGAGGATCTACTTTTAATTTAATTTTTCATTTGGTACAATAATTGGACTATGGCTTTAAAACTCTTTTTTCACAAGATATGAAATTATTTTGTTATTAATTTCTATTTTTATTGCATTGTGATTAGAAAATGTAGTCTATACTGTTTGGAAAGCCCTGATATTCATCATGTGATCAATTACATGGTCAATTTTTATAAATATTTCATAGATATTTTAAATTGTATTGGCTTTAGAGGCCCAAAGTATATAATTATTAATTCAAAACAATTTTTATTTATTGTGGTTTACTTGATATATTATTATAGAGAGTAGTAAATTACTTTCTTTCTCAAATTGAACTTTTGTCAATTTTTATTTATATTCCTGATAATTTTTGTTTTATATTTTAATCCCATAATATTTGGCACATAAAGCTTAATGATTCCTATATATTTATTCTAGATTCTAACTTTTACTTCTTTAGAAAAATCCTAAAAGTAATACCTTTACCTGGAAATAAGAAGTCAAGTAATAGAGAAGGACATCAAATGAAAAGTAAAATATTTTTTCAGACTCCCCACCTGCAATGTCACACTTAAGTGGTAATTATTTTTGAATATTTTTAAACTATTTTTATTTCTTCTAGTGGTTACTTCCATAACTTTAATAATATGTTTTTATCTTTCATTCTTAATTTATTAACTGTTGATATTATATATTGATTTTTCAATATAAAAGACTAAGGTTTAAATTATTTATACTACCTTTACCTCTCCTCAAATTCCTCCTAATTTTAATTTTTAAACAACCTTTATAATTAAAAAAATAGTTAAACTGCAACTTCTTGATTCATTATTTTTAAACATTTTTTGACTCTGTTATTTAAGATGAAGAAATGAATTTCCCAATTTAACATTCTTTTTGCCTCTCTTTCTCTACCATCCAACTATGTTATCACTTTTAGTTGGGGAAGGTTTAGAGCATTTTGTTCTCTAGTTATAATAAACCTTCCATACTTTGTCTATAGGTTGACTTTGAAAGTTAAAAGTTGATAGATGGCATTTTAATATAATAGTTATGTAAATATTCACTGCATATTTGGTAGAAATATTGAATATGTAGAGAAGACAGTGCAGTTCAACATCTACACCCCTTGAAGGGGAATGTTCCAAAGGTCAAGGCTAAATGGATTCTTTCTCTTTTAGTATTTCATCTATTACTCAGACTTGTAACTTGTTTCATATGTGGACCATTCTTGGAAAACGTTTTTGCTTTTTCTTTTTGGAGTTTCTAGCTGTCTCTTTTCTTAAAAGAATCACATGCCTCTCTACCATATACCAGTATCTTGCAACTGTTAGTCATAGTATTTGTTGAATGCTTTAGCATGTGTTGACATATTTTTTACGTCTGTCTGTAGCTAGCATCATGGAATTTTATTTAATTTCACTTCTAGATTTGTTCCACTATTCCTTACATCCTGTACATTCCTCTCTTTTTATTCCATTTTTTCCCTCTGCGGTTCATATTCAAGTGATTTGCTTTTTCCAGGAAAGGTACATTAAAGATAAACTTTCTAGGTCCTTGCTTTTCTGAAAATGTCTTTGTTTTGACCTAATGCTTGACTGATATTCTGCTAGGTATAGAATCCTAGATTTAAAATAATTTCTTCTTAGCAATTTGAAAGTATTGCTCCTTTATCTTTTCATTTGTCTGTTAGCATGTACCATTCCTGATAAAAAGTCTGATGCCACTCTGATTGTCTTTACTTTCTAGGTAACCTGAATTATTCCTTCTGGAAGTTTCTAATATTTTCTTTTTAACTTCAGTATTGTGAATTTTGTCAAATGTAACTAAGAATTGCTTTTTGTATTTATCCTGGTGAACATTTCTGAATTCTTTTAACCTAAAGACAGATATCTTCAGGTTTGAAAGTTTTATTCTATTATTTCTTCAGTTACTTTTTGCTTTTATTTTCTTTTGTTGTACTTTTTGAAATTGTCATTTTAGTTGGCTTGCAGGAGGAAAAAGTGTTATTTGTAAGTAATTAGTGTGCTTTCTGATATGGAAATAAATCTGCATTGTATTTTTTTTCAATATTAAGTGAGCTTTTTTCTTTTTTTAAAATTCTTATTGGGGTATAATTGATTTACAATGTTGTGTTACTTTCAGGTATACAGCAAAGTGAACCTATTATACAAATACATATGTCAACTCATTTGTAGATTCTTTTCTTCTATAGGCCATTGCAGAGTATTGAGTAGAGTTCCCTGTGCTATACAGGAGGTACTTATTAGTTATCTATTTTATATATAGTAGTGTGTACATGTCAATCCCAATCTTTCAATTTATCCTTCCGTCCTCTTACCCGCAGTAACCATGCATTTATTTTCTACATCTGTAACTCTATTTCTGTTTTGTAGATAAGCTCATTTGTACCCCTTTTTTAGATTCCACATATAAGCAATATCATATGATTTTTGTCTTTCTCGGTCTGACTTACTTCACTCAGTATGAGAATCTCTAGGTCCATCCATGTTGCTGCAAATGGTATTATTTTGTTCTTTTCTATGGCTGAGTAATATTCCACTGTATATATGTACCACATCTTTTTTATCCATTCCTCTGTTGATGGACATTTAGGTTGCTTCCATGTCCTGGCTATTGTGAATAGTGCTGAAATGAACATTGGGGTGCATGTATCTTCTTGAATTATGGTTTTCTCCAGATATATGCCCAGGAGTGGGATTTCTGGATCATATGTTAACTCTATTTTCATTTTTTTAAAGGAACCTCCATACTGTTATCCATAGTGGCTGTACCAGTTTGCATTCCCACCAACAGTGTAGGAGGGTTCCCTTTTCTCCACACCCTCTCCAGCATTTACTGTTCGTAGAGATTTTGATGATGGCTGTTCTGACTGGTGTGAGGTGATACCTCATCATAGTTTTGATTTGTATTTCTCTGATAATTAGTGATGTTGAGCATCTATTCATGTACTTTTGAAGCCATCTGTATGTCTGCTTTGGAGAAATGTCTATTTAGGTCTTCTGCCCATTTTTTGATTGGGTTGTTTGTTTTTTTGATATTGAGCTGCATGGGCTGTTTGTATATTTTGGAGATTATTCCCTTGTCGGTTGCTTTGTCTGCAAATATTTTCTCTCAGAAAACTATAAGATACGGAATGGAAGAAATAAAAGATGACACAAACGGATGGAGAGATACACCATGTTCTTGGATTAGAAGAATCAATATTGTGCAAATCACTGTGCTACCCAAAGCAATCTACAGATTCAGTGCAATCCCTATCAAACTACCAATGGCATTTCCCACAGAATTAGAACAAAAAATTTTATAGTCTGTATGCAAACACAAAAGACCCCGAATAGCCAAAGCAATTTTGAGAGAGAAAAACAGAGTTGGAGGAATCAGGCTTCCTGACTTCAGATTATACTACAAAGCTACAGTAATCAAAACGGCATGGTACTGGCACAAAAACAGAAATATAGTTCAATGGAACAGGATAGAAAGTCCGGAGATAAACCCACACACCTGTGGTCACCTAATCTATGACAAAGGGGGCAAGGATATACATTGGAGAAAAGACAGTCTCTTCAATAAGTGGTGCTGGGAAAACTTGACAGCTACACGTAAAAGAATGAAATCAGAGCACACCCTAACACCATGCAGAAAAATAAACTCAAAATGGATTAAAGGGGTATTCCGTGGTGGCGCAGTGGTTGAGAGTCCGCCTGCCGATGCAGGGGACACGTGTTCATGCCCCGGTCTGGGAGGATCCAACATGCTGTGGAGCGGCTGGGCCTGTGAGCCATGGCCTCTGAGCCTGCGTGTTCGGATCCTGTGCTCTGCAATGGGAGAGGCCACAAAAGTGAGAGTCCCACGTACTGCAAAAAAAAAAAAAAAAGCATTAAAGACCTAAATGTAAGGCCAGATACTATAAAACTTTTAGAGAAGAACATAGGGAAAACACTCTCTGACATAAATCGCAAGATCTTTTTCGATCCACCTCCTAGAATAATGAAAATAAAAATAAACAAATGGGACCTAATTAAACTTAAAAGCTTTTGCACAGCAAAGGAAACCATAAACAAAAAGAAAAGAAAACCTTCCGAAAGTAACCCTCTTTCGAGTTAATAATTTTTGTCTTGAATTCCTTTATGTTTTGTATGTACAATACCATCTTCCCCTTCTCTTTTTCTACTTTTGCCTGGTATAGCTTTATTCAGCCTATTAGTTTATACCTCATTTTCTTTTAGATTTGGAAGCAGCCTTGAGTTGGATTAATGCTAACAGTCCTTTAATACTGTGACTTTCCTATTAATCAGTTCTTAATTTTGATTAGACCCTTAAGGCAGAATGTCTTTTAAAAAATTATTTATTTATTTATTTACTTTTGGCTGCATTGGGTCTTTGTTGCTGTGCATGGGCTTTCTCTAGTTGCGGTGAGCGGGGGCCACTCTTCATTGCGGTGCCCGGGCTTCTCATTGCAGTGGCTTCTCTTGTTGCGGAATGTGGGCTCTAGGTGCACGGGCTTCAGTAGTAGTGGTTCGCAGGCTCTAGAGTGCAGGCTCAGTAGTTGTGGCGCATGGGCTTAGTTGCTCCACGGCATGTGGGATCTTCCCGGACCAGGGCTCGAACCCGTGTCCCCTGCATTGGCAGGTGGATTCTTAACCAGTGTGCCACCAGGGAAGCCCCAGAATGTCTTTAAGTAGCATTCTCAGGGAGTGTGGATATGTCATGTTTTTGCTAAGCATATTCACATCTGAAAATATTGTTCTACTGCTTTGCGACACACAGTAGCTTGTCTGGGTGTCATATTCTTTGGGCACAGTTTTTTTCTCTAAAATCTGTGTGTAAATTGATACCTTTTTTGTTCCTTATATTTAGGGTGGGCTGGTCTAAGAGCAGCCTTTTGCTTCTTTCCTCCCTTCTCCCTCCCTGTTTGCCTTTGTAGCAGTTGTTTTGTTGCCTGGATCTGGTATATGTGTGTGTGTATGTCTGTGTGTGTGTAATTTATTTAGGTATGATTTTTCTCAATGATTTTGGGTCAAACCAGAACACTGTCTTTTTATTTTAAAATCTAGCATAACTACAGTACCTTGGATATATATTCTGTGTTCGTCCTACCTACCATCTTCCTTTGTGTATTTTTTGTTTCTCTGTATTCTGGGAGAATTTTTCAAGCTGGTTCTCTGTATTTTTGCCATGTACATGGTCTATGCAGCAGCAGTTTCAACATCATCAGGAACTTGTTAGGAATGCAGAATTTGGGTCCCCCTCAAAAACTGCTGAATCAGAATTTATATTTTAACAAGGCCCTTAAGTGATTCATGAGCACTTGAAAATTTGAGAAGTGCTACTCTATCACAAATTGTATTTTCTGCAATGTCATTCTATTCTTCATTGTTGTTAGTATGTTTTAAAATCCCTGATTGCACTTTGGGTTTCTTATGTCTTCATATTTTAGCCAAGTCTTTTGGCAGTTTGTTCTCTAATCTGAGAGTTTGTTCTGATCTTGTTTCATAGAGATGGTGACCTTTTATGTCTTTATGAAGATGACAATATAGGATTTAATTTTTCACTTGTAGAAAACTGTTTTTAGTTTCTCTTTCTTTGCAGTTTTAGGATATTATTCATTTTTCTTTTGCTGGAGGCTTTTCGTTTTTCATGAGCCCATTACTGGCTCTTTTTCTACTTTTTTTTTTTAATTAATTAATTTATTTTTGGCTGCATTGGGTCTTCTTTGCTGTGCGTGGGCCCTCTCCAGTTGTGGCGAGTGGGGTCCACTCTTCGTTGAGGTGTGCGGGCTTCTCACTGCAGTGGCTTCTCTTGTTGTGGCGCACGGGCTCAGTTGCTCCACGGCATGTGGGATCTTCCCGGACCAGGGCTCAAAGCCAAGTCCCCTGCATTGGCAGGCAGATTACTAACCACTGCGCCACCAGGGAAGCCCTCTTTTTCTACTTTTTATTCTTGAATTGTGTGAGCTCTAGCCAGCCTTTGTTTTTATTGACAAAAAGAATAGGTGAATCATTTTTCACTCCACTTAACTCTTCACATTGTTCTACTCAGATTTAATGTAAAAATTTAATTCATGTTTTCTTTATTTCTTATTTTTATGTCTAGCAGGCATTCATCTATCAAGGATTTAGATGGACAGTTAATATCCTCTTAATACAACCCTTGCATTTTTTTTAACGATAAGGTTACATGCTATATGCAGTTATTTAAATAGTGTAAAATGTTAAATACTCTTTAACATGCTCTTCCAGAATGTGAACTCTTCCTGTCTTTGCTCCTATTTGTACTACTTTTTCTAAAAAACTGTGCTTCCACCTATATCTATAATCTTGCTAGGTTAGGAGAGCCGAGGTCTCTTAGCAAAGTAGTGCAGGCAGAGCTGATAGGACGGGAAGACTGGTTTGGGTAGGAGTCCATGACTGCAGAAAAGAGAGTTCTCATAGAACTGGATGCTGTTGCTGACCATATTTCTGACCACTGAAGCCCCTGTATTCTGAAATTTGGTGCTGACTCTAGAGGTGATTGAGGTCTTTGCCTGTGTTCTTTGGGACCATTCTTTCTGTCTGGTTGTGAAGATGAAGCCTGTGATGTACGGTCTAAGGATGTTCTTCCTAACCCACTCCCACTGAGGCTGTATTAAATGGAATTTTTACACCCACAGTGTGTGACTCTTCCTTCTGATCTTTGGCTTCTGTACTTTGCCAGTCATGTGTGTGTGTGTGTGTGTGTGTGTGTGTGTGTGTGTGGTTTTTATAATGAGAAGTGAGGAGAAGCCCTATTATGCACATCTAGCCTACTACCATGCTAAGAAGACCAGTCATTAGCCTGTTACTAAATTTTGATGAGTTAGGGATCTCAGGTGGCTTTTGGCTTTGTCTTTAGTTATGATTATTATTGTTACTATTATTATTAGCTTTTCATAGTTTGTATTTTTATTTTTGTGTTATTAATTCATTCTCAGGGACTGACTTCTCTCTCACTTAACTCATCTTGGGTTATCTTCCAACTTTTTCACACTAGAACTCCTTTACCAGTCTTCTTATTGCTTCCACATCCCGGCTTATCACTTGCATTGATGATTGTCTCAGGTATTGAATCACCAGTTAGACTGTGAGCTACTTCCTTGAAGGTGAGAGCTAAGTCTTAACTCTCCATATTTCCCATACAGTAGATGTTCAGTACATACTTACTGATAAGCTTCTTGAAGGGGATATAAATGAACTCCTATTCCTCTTTCTCCCACCAAAGCTAAACCCTGGAAAAGGAAAGCTCTGAGTAATGTTTCCTAAGGAGAAGTTGGAACCCAGGCACCTACTGTGGAGGCCTCAGCCCCTTGCTTTCTGGTGTTCTGGTGGGGGAGCAATGTGTTGCATTATCCTGTCTCCTGGGACGAAGCCAGTAAGTGTGCTGCTCCAGGGCTCTGCGGGGTGGGCTGGCTCACCTTGCTCCATCCCTGTCCTACCTTTAATCTGACTTCACAGGGCTCAATTTATTCTCCTGTTTTCTTTCTTCTCTTTTCCCCAAGCCTCCAGTGAGAGAAGAGATTTTAGTATTAGAAAAATGGGCTGTTGATTTCCAAAGTCAGAAATAGACCACATAAATATGTATGAAGCATTAAAACCCTTCTTTGAAGTGTGATTTCCTGACTAACGGTTGCTTCTGTGTTAATTGATTGATTGATTGACATTGATTTTCGCACGCAGTTAAGCCCTATTCAGACCAAGTTGCTTTTTGGATGAACTTAAGAACCTTATGATTAGCATCCATTAGCATTTCTATAGCATTTTGTATGATAATAATCATAACTTCTAAAATTTCTATACCATATTTTTCACGGTGCTTTATGCCATTATTATTATTATTTTTTTTTTTTTTGCGGTACGCGGGCCTCTCACTGTTGTGGCCTCTCCCGTTGCGGAGCACAGGCTCCGGACGCGCAGGCTCAGCAGCCATGGCTCACGGGCCCAGCCGCTCCGCGGCATGTGGGATCTTCCTGGACCGGGGCACGAACCCGCGTCCCCTGCATCGGCAGGCGGACTCTCAACCACTGCGCCACCAGGGAAGCCCATCTCATTACTATTTTATGGATGAGGAGACTGAGGTGCAGAACAGTTACGCCGCGAGTAAGGTGGCAGCATGCTGACAAGGAGCCATGTCTCTGGCTAGTATGACAAGGGTGTGCTGCCTGGCACTGTTAGTAAAGGAAATGCTCACTAACACTGAGGATTTACAGCAGGCTGGCTACCGTGTTAGACCCTTTATATTCATGTTGTCATTTAATACTCTTGCTAACGCTGCAGAGCAGGCCACTACTATTATCTCCCCAATTACACACAAGGCAACTGCAGTTTAGAGAGGTGAGGTAACTTGGTCAAGGTCACAAAGCTAGTACCGAGAGGGCTGCAGCTTGAACCCAGGTTTCTCTGATTTCA
Organism: Phocoena sinus; assembly: GCF_008692025.1. Lineage (NCBI taxonomy): Eukaryota > Metazoa > Chordata > Mammalia > Artiodactyla > Phocoenidae > Phocoena > Phocoena sinus. The sequence goes on from NC_045779.1 coordinate 40,725,522, forward strand.
GAAGCCAGACTCTTAGCCACGTGGCTCCCTCTTAGTTTTATTGGACAGAGCCTGTGAGGATGTTCCACACAGTCTAGCTTTTAAAAGGCTGTTCCATTTCTAATGATTTCCTGAGCTGTGATGACAAACCTCATTCTCCTCCCTATGACTCCTGCAGATCTGGGGTCTATTGTCAGGGGTAGAATTGGGAGCTGCGTGAATAAGAAGCGCAGAGGTGAAAGGAGCTAACATTTACTAAGCACTGATTTTATGCCCAGTGTCTGTTAGAAACCTGTGTCACTTTTGAGAACTCTGTGAGTCTGATATTATCATTCCCACACTGTGAAGGAGGAGACACAGGTTCAGAGAGGTGAAAGACGTTTGTGCAAGCTTATAAGTGGAGGGGTCAGGATTTTTACCCAGGCCTGTCAATGACGATGCTCTCAGGGCTAATTGAGTGGGAGCGACATTTCTCAGGGACCAAAAGAGGACTTTAACCAGCAGAGATGAATTTAGCCCCTGCTGGTTATAGGGTTATAGGCGTTAGAATCAGTATTCTGGAGACCCATAAAGTATGCTCGGAGGGAACTCAGAGAACCCAAAGAGAAGGAAAACTGGCAAGTTTTAGGGTAAATTGCTTAGCTTATATCCTGATGCCAGCAGGCCTTTGCCTGAAATGAAATGCATAAGAACTGGGACTTAACCAGCAAAAACACATTGGTAAACATCATAATGACACACACACACTCAGGAAAATGATGTTTTTAATTTTAAATGCTATGCAGCCTTGCCTTACATAGTCAGTGCTGGAAAGTTGTGGTATACCAGGAAATGATTTACATTTTAGCCTTAGGGCAAAAATATGGAACGGGTAATTATGTTGGAGAGAGGTGAAATCTTCTAACAAGAAGAACGAAAGCCATAAAAGTCTCAGGATGTGTGTTGATTAAACTGTTGTGTGGCTGAGGATTTTGCCTAAAACTTCATAGGGAAGAAGCAGCTGTTAATGACTCTCAGGTAAGAACCTCCCTTCTGAGTCTCCAGCGCTCTGTTGACAAAGTGCAGAAGTATGGGTGACCAGCATTTCCCCATTCCTTCTAAGGCCTTTTTGGTGTGAGGTGATTTTGAGCGAGGAGGGCTGGCCAGGCTGGGTTTTTGGCTCATGGGAAGAAGGCGGCCTGTCTGTTTGACATGCACAAGCCGGCCTGAAGTCTGTGATGCCCTCATATGCAGATAAACTGCCATACAGACAAATTGCCCACAGACGTGACTTCACCACTTCCAGGGGTCAGGGCTGTCTGCACCATCCATCCAGCACCCCTCATTCTCCTCTCCCAGCAGCCCGGGGTTGACTTCTCCAATGGGGAGCCCCCTCTGTAGGGTCTGTAGGATGACTAGGGGAGTGATTACCCTACCCCAGGGAACTGGAGTGGAGGGACAATGGAGAGGGTGGAGAGCTTTTCTGTTTTCTTTGCTCTCACTACCTGACAGAGGTAGATTACAGCAGTTGTTCAGAGAACCAGCTCTGCAGTCACAGATCTGGGTGCAAATTGTGACTCTGTTCCTCATTTACTGTGTGACCTTGACCTCATCATTTATCCTAAGTCTCTTTGCCATCTATAACACAACATTATTGATACCTAGCTCACAGAGTTGTGAGAATTAAATGAGATAATGTGATATTAAGTCCTTAGGACTTGATAGGGATTAGATATTGGTTTTTTTGTTTGTTTTTTTTGCGGTACGCGGGCCTCTCACTGTTGTGGCCTCTCCCATTGCGGAGCACAGGCTCCGGACGCGCAGGCTCAGCGGCCATGGCTCATGGGCCCAGCCGCTCCGCGGCATGTGGGATCTTCCCAGACCGGGGCACAAACCCGTGTCCCCTGCATCGGCAGGCGGACTCTCAACTGCTGCGCCACCAGGGAAGCCCCTAGATATTGTTTTAACTGTTCCCTCTACTAGTAGCATGAAACCTAATCAGGGCTCAGTCTCTTTATTCTTTGTATGATATTAATATATTCATAACCGTTCTGCTATCCTACTCGTCTTCTGAACTGAGGACAGTAAACTACCCAGGCCTTTAAACAAATGGAATTTATCAGCTGCAGCCCCCCATGTACCACTTACTTGATAGTAGGAAAGGCATGTGTGTATCTGGGAGAGGGGCTTACCAAAAAACTTTGCCCTATAGCACACTATCAGTGCTGATGTGGCTTTATAGGAAGTATATCTGGATGTTTATAATATATTATTTTTAGCTAGAGTTTATTTTTCTAGGGAAATCATTTCATTTTTTAGAATTGACAGTTATTTTGTACAACTGGTTTATGTCCACACAAAGCCCAGGTTCTTATCTTTTATGTTTGATTTCAAGATACTGTGAGGTGCCCCTGAAAGATCATGGACTTGGGGGTCAGAACTGGGTTCAGATTCCAGCTGTGAAATGTACCAGCTCTGAGAGCCTTAATTTTCCTCATGTGTGAATGTAAATAACACCTACCTCATGGGATTAAAAGAGAAAAAATATAAAAAAGCAGCTATCACATTACATAACACATAAATAGCCTCTTAGTAAAAGCTAGTGGTTATTTTGGGCAGATCCAAACATCCTGTTAATAAAATCCAGTGGTTTCCACGTTTTATTCTTTGGGCCCTGTGTTCTGCAGAACCGTCTTAGAGACCACAAAGGCAGGTGATAGAAGGACTAAGGAAACCACCCAGAATCCTTGCCCCCTTCAAAAGCAGCTCTCTTTATACCTGTTCTATATATATAGGTGCTCTGCATTAGACTTTTTAAAGGAAAAATGCTTAAAACGTGGTTGAAATCTAACATCAATTTTTCCTTTATGAATCCTACTTTTTGTATTGTATCTTAGAAATCTTTGTATAACCTGAGGTCACAAATATTTTCTTATAGAAGCTTTTATAGTTTTAAGTTTTAAATCTAGGTCTATGACCCATTTTGAGTCAAGTTTTGTATATGATGAGAGTTATGGTGTTTGTTAAGGCTGTCGTAAGAAAGCACCACAGACTGGGTGGCTTAAACAATACATTTATTTCCTCACAATTTTGGAGGCCAGAAGTCCAAGGGTGGGGTATGCAGGGTTGGTTTTTTTCTGAGGCCTTTCTCCTTTGCTTGTGGTTGGCTGTCTTCACCCTGTGCATATTTGTGAACTAACTTCTTCTAATAAGGACACCAGTCATGTTGGATTAGGGGCCACCCATATGACCTCATTTTAACTTAATTACCCCTCTAAAGACCCTCTCTCTAAATAACAGTCACATCCTGAAGTACTGGGAGTTAGGACTTCAACATACGAATTTTTTTGGGGGAAATAATTGAGCCCATAATACATGGATTGAAGTGGGTTCTTTTTTCCTGTTTTTTTTTTTTTTTTTTTTTTTTTGGTGTATGTGTGTGTATTCAGTTGTTTTAGCATCGTTTGCTGAAAATAACCTCCTTTCTCTACTGAAATGCCTTTGTACCTTTGTTGAAAAACAACTGTCCATCCATATAAATGTGCATTTAGGTAGTCTTTATTCTGCTCTATCGATCTATTAGTCTTTCTTTGCTCTAATACCATACTGTCTTGATTACATTAGCTTTATAATAAGTTTTAGGGAAAAATTGATAAATTAGACTTTTTCAAAACTGAAAACTTCTGCTCTTCAAAAGACACTGCTAAGAAAATAAAAAGGCAAATCACAGATGGGGAATATATATATATATTTGGAAGTCATAGATCTGATACAGAACTTATATCCAGAATATATAAAGAGCTCTGAGATCTAACTATTAAGAAAATAACCCAATAAAAAACAGGCAAAGATGTGAATAGATACTTCACCAAAAGAGGTATGTGGTTGGCAAATAAGCACATGAAAATATACTCAATATGGTCAGTCACTAGAGAAATATAAAATAAAACCACAATGCCACCATTAGGAAAATAAAAAAAGACTGACCATATCAAGTGTGGCAGAGATATGGCAGAACTAGGACACTCATATATCATTAGTGGGAATGTGAAATGGCACAACCACTTTGGAAAACAATTTGGCAGTTTAAAAAAAAGTTAAACATACATATATGGTCCAGCCATTCTGTTACTAGGGCATATATTCATATAAAGAGTTTTACACAAACGTTTATGGCAGTTTTATTTGTCACAGCCCTAAACTGGAGACAACCCAAATATCCCTCAACAGATGGTTGGATACCTTAACTGTGATACATCCTGACAATGGAATTCTACTCAGCAACAAAAAGGAATGAACTATTTGTACATGTTACAACATGGACGGATCTCAAAATAATTATGATGGGTAATAGAAGCCAGACATAAGAAGAATACATACTCTGTGCTTCCATTTATACAAAATTCTATGAAATGCCAACTAATGTATATTAACAGAAAGCAGATCAGCGGTTTCCTTGGGCCAAAGGTAAAAGGGTTCAAGGTGGAGTAGGAGGGAGGCATTATCAATGGACATGAAGAAACTTTTGGGAGTTTGAATGAATATGTTCATTATCTTAATTGTGGTGATGGTCCCGTGAATTTAAACATATGTCAAAACTTATCAAATCGTATATTTTAAATATGTGCAGTTTATTGTATGTTAATTATACCTCAACAAACCTGCTTTAAACAGTGGCTGAAAACACTTGGGCTAATGGTATGAAGACTCAAAGAATAAGGTGAAAAATACAAGAGTATAGCAATCAGCTTTCAGGCCTATTAGAATTTCCACTGTCCCAGCAGCATTCGAGTGACTCTTTCTTGTATACTTCAGGAAATACCCAATCCAGGCAGTCAGGAGACTGAGAAGAGACTCCTTATTGTGTTGGTAGCCCTGGAATACAGCATGGAACCACAAAATGCCAAGACAAATTGAGAAAGGTTGAGCATTTTCCGTAGAGTTCGGTACCTTTGAATTAAATGCATGTTCAGTGTTGGTTCTAGTTGCTAGAGGCTACTTAAGTCCACGATTTTCTATCCCCAGTGGGTGTGGAATTCAGTAAAACCAGCCTTTGCACATGCCTTTATTAAAGTCTGTACCTAGATGTGTTTGGAACAAGAGAGAAAAGTAACTAGAAGCAGATTTGCTTCAGTCTGGACTTAGTTGTTCGGCTGACCTCTTTTCTCTGATTTTGTGGGTTGATTAGACGTTACTAATTGATGGGGCATCAGGGGTGATAGCTCAGGCAGAGCCACTCTGCTCTGGACTTGGACTTAGTACATACACACATTCCTGGTTGTCAAGTCATGTATTTTTTACTTTGGAAACAGGCATTGGAATAGGATTGCTGGAACAATTGCATAGGTTCTACAGTGCAGAAACCAGAATGTCTTCCAAAAACATGGGCTAAGGTAATTTGGCTCTCTTCTTGTTTCCATCTCTAAAAGAAAGAACCCACCAAACTTCAGAGCACATTAAACATTTTGAAGTTGTGATATTGAGTGTGAATGATTGGTGTCTGTGGGACTCCAAGAGTGAAAGCAGGGCTTACCAGTGTTTCTTAGTACTCTACAGAAAAGAACCTGGAAAAAAACTACTGTCAGACATAAACATTTCCACCTAACATTCATTTTCAACCAGGGAATAGCAAGTACTGCAGTATTGTATAGTCACTTGCATTTAAACACCCTATTCTTTCACAAGTCCATAACCATGTTCCACATAATAGCATTAGTACCATTGAGACTATACAGTGGAGCTTGAAAGTAGGACACATTTAGTCTTTGTAACTTCTCTTTTTCATTTTGCTAAGCACTTGGCTAAATTAAAATTCCAGGCATTATTATTTAGAGACAGCATGGGGTGGGGACTCTCATTTCTGGCCAGCATCCCTCAAGCACGTATCGAGCAGGCATTGTATTTAGCACTGAGGAACACTGAACCACAGCCTTTGCCTTCGGTGAGCCTTCAGCCTAGAGGTGGAGATTGAGAAACAGGCAATTATAATGCAGGCAATTATAATGCAAAGTGATATGTACCATGATATGTACTCTGTACTTGGGACAGAGTAGCACTGGGACCTGTAGGAGGATCACCCAACCCAAACTCTCAAGTCAGGCAAAGGCTTTCCAAAAGTTGAGGCAGGGCTTCCTTGGTGGTGCAGTGGTTGGGAGTCCGCCTGCCGATGCAGGGGACGTGGGTTCGTGCCCCGGTCCAGGAGGATCCCACATGCCGCGGAGCGGCTGGGCCCGTGAGCCATGGCCGCTGAGCCTGCGCGTCCAGAGCCTGTGCAACGGGAGAGGCCATGACAGTGAGAGGCCCGTGTAACACACACAAAAAAAAAAAGTTGAGGCAGAGTTATCTCTTCAAAGAAGCAAAGGAAAAGTTCTGCTTCTTAGTACCCAAATGACAATGAGCAAATCACTCAAATCACATAAGCAAATCACTTATGTTCTCTGAACCTCCGTTTTGGGAGTAATTATTATTTCCCTCAGTGGCTGCTTATGAGGGTTAAATCAGATGATATATATGAAAACACGTAGCCCAATCATTTGCTAGGGCGAGGGTCAGTATGGTTTTCTTCCTTCCTTTTTTCCTCCCTCCTGCCTGCATCAAGCCAGGAACTTGACTTCCGTAGCAGACTACAGAGAGGTTATATCTGGGGGGTTTTCAGCCACCATCTCTGTCACTTGGTGTTTATCTTCCTGCTTCCAGTTCATTAGGGTCTTTTCCCTCTGATGCTCGTCTGGACCATACTCATGTACAACACAAGGTCTTTCTTGTCCTGCCTGTGACACTTCGTTAGGGAAGTGGCTGGCCTCTGAGCAAGTAGTGGTGGCAGAGGGAAGATGGGAAACAAATGTAGCATCGAGGGCTGTGCTGAACAGAACACCAGCTGGGGAGGGCAGGCAGCAGCCATCATCTATGCGGAGCGTGAGAGGAGATTGCCTTAGGGACAGAGGGGAGAGAACAGAGGCCTGGATGCTGGTCTCAGGGGAGGACGAGCAGAGAGGAGAATCATCTTCGAGTATAACTCAAGTTTACTCTGTTTCTAGGTATCTTGCAAGTAGTACATTATTCCCACGCTTGGCTAGGCCTTAACTGCCATAAAAGTGAATGGTACAACTAACTGTGTTTGTGAGACATTCTGACTGGTGAGCAGGCCTTTCTGATGTGGAAACAGTGCCAAGAACTCCATACCACTGGCACCTTTACTTCTGCTGTTCTGCGTTTTCTCTTGTTCATTTTTCTGTGTGCTCTTCCCATCTGGAGACGCCTTTGCTTTTTCCAAGCCCATACCACCTTCTCATGTTGCAAATCCACCTAACCTTCAGACTTGTTTTTCTGCACAGCTGTCACAACAAACTTCCCCTCATCTGCTACTAAATGTATCAGACACTATTGTGCAGGCTGCGAGCTGCCGACTCATTACCCCGGGGGCTTTCCAAGAGAATCTGATGTTATCCAAAACTTCTCATCTGTTTCAAAGGGTACAATTTCCTGCATCCTCTGGAGGGAAATCAAACGCACTGCATTTAGGAAATAGTCTGATCCTTCACGGATTTAGTAGACCTCTAGGCAATTATGGGCGATTATTCCCAACTTAGTGTTTCCTCACCTCATTTCCCATAACAATGACTTGAGTGACCTGACTATGGGTTTTTCATCATTTGAGTCACATATTGGGAAAAAAATCACCAAAATTGAGACAAGCTGTGGTACCTTTTATTTCTCTGTCCTCCTCCCAAGCTGTTTTCGTCTCTCCCCAGAGGTAACTGGTTCTCTTCTCCCTTTTTCTTCTGCGGTTTCTATCTGGGATCCAAGAATCTTTCCTTTAAGTCTGTCTACATGATCCTTTAAATCATACAGTATCCTGATAAGTGTGATTATCTTTAAAAAAAATTACTCTTTGGATTTAGAAATTGCCTGTTAAGAAAAGTCTCTCTCAGCTGTTGTCCCATGCCTCCTTATGGTTCTTTTCTCCTCCCTTCTCACCTCTGGACTGGGATATATTTTCCCCACTGTCTTTGTTCCACACTCCAAACTCACCTCTCTCTAAGTGTTTTGCTAATTCCTTTTTTTATTTTTTAAAACTACCTTTTTCATTTCCTGCTATCAAACATCTGCTGTATCACCTTGCTTTCTCCACTTTGGAGAAAACTTGTTTTATGAATGTTCCTTCTCCACAGGATAATTTGGCTGGCTGTGCACTGATGGAGTGCTACGAGAGTTTTATTTTACATTGACCGATCAAGCACTTTGAATAATTGTTTTAGCTCCATTACTGTGAATCTATTTGCCTTAACTCTTTTCTTTTGCCACCTTTGATTAATATCTGACCATTGGGACAGGAAGGGATCTGTGCATTAATTTCCTCTCTACACGAAGGAGAGGTGCTCTTTTCCCTGTGCGAGAGCCTGAAGTAACAGATGCTACATGCTCCCATTTCAGGAGGAGGGAGCACACACTGTTGTCAAGTGTGTGTGTGCGCACTCAGCCTATGTTTGCTGATGGTGCCGTGTGGCAGCCATCTCATAGCAGAGAGCAAATGTTAGGATTTAGGGAAAAGTGTACCGGCAGATCAGATTTTAAAACCGAATGGTGAGTCTCTGTTGAGCTAACAGTGTAGAGCTAGATGGTATTTTCTTTTTAAGCTTGTGAAACCTAACAGCTGTTTAGCGAGGCCGCGTTTTCATACATGTCTGTTTGACGGGTTTAATAGCAAATTTTGCAGTAAGTGACTTGCTGAACAGCCCTCCCTGGCTTGGGCTGTAATAAGAACTGTGTTTGCAGCAAGATTCAACGAGGGTCTTTCTGCTTTTGTGTTTATGGAATGGGGGAGCCTGGCTAAAGTGAGGGAAACTAAAAGGCATGTTCTGAAGGAAATTACTAATATCTCTACCAGAGTGTTCCTTGGAACTTGTTATTAACTAGTTCAGGGGAAGATACATGGGGGAAATGTGCTCTTTAGCAATAAAAACACATTAATACAGTCAATTTACTGTAAACCTATATTGGCAATGAGTAATTAAATCTATATATCTCTAGCTTGATAGTTTTCTGAGGCTGAGTCTCTAGAAGACTTCCGTATTTTGTCTGATTCAAGGAGGGCTGTATTCTCTCCCTTGCCTCTGGAAGAGGCTGTGGTGCCTTGTAATAGTTTTGTAATATCACCAGATCGAAGACAAATGCTTCACTGGTTTTATTGACAGAAATAAAGCACTTCCTATTATCACTCTTAGGGGGTCCAAGTTCTAGAAAACTGGGACTTTGTGAGACTAAAATCCCATGTCCTTTTGTCCCCTTTTTCAGTTCTCTCAGATCATAAGGCCTCAGAATTACTTACGTCTGTGGTTACCTGCTTTGTATTCGGCCCCAAAGGGTATGAACTGCATTCTTCGTGATTTGTCGGTACTTTTGTTGACTGTATGTCCTTGGTATGGCCACCGACTGCACATGTGTGCACATGTGGCAGTCACAGATCAGGGACCTCTGTTCTCAAGGGCATCCACCCTCACTGTCAGCCCAGCATCCTCAGCTAACAAAGGGACCAAGAGCCATCTCACACACATTTGGGGTTTCAGTAGGATTTTGCAAGCCAAGAATACGAAGTTTGTCCTAGATTCATGGGTGATTTCAGTTACTGGAATTTTAATCATATGGTTTCACTTAAGTAGCACATAAGGGAGCTTCACATTTATTCCTCTTCGTCCCATAATGATGCAGGTCAGAAGTCAGTTACATTCGGCTGTGTGACAAAGATGCCTACTTTTGAACAGTAGGAATTTAGGCTTCATTGTTTTATATATTCAAGAAAGGGACGAAGAAGTCTGGAAAAAGAATGAACAAAGTGAGCCCAATTAATTTTCTTACAATTTCCCAAAACTGCTCACTGGTAAGCCGTAAAATGTCAGGGACACAAAGTGAGTCAGCCCTCTGGCTTATCCTGGTGGGAAGAGACAGGATAAGAGAGGGACGGTCACTTGACGTCTGTAGAGAGGGGCCATGGGTATTCAGTGTGGCCAGTGGGAGGAGAAAGGTCTACTGGTAGACCTCTCTCAGCAGGTTGTTACTCCCACACCTTCCATCCCAGAGCTCCTGGGATTCCCTGTGCGAACGGGACTGCCAGTCAGTGTACCATTTGCCCTGCTCTAATAATGAACTCACTAACCCACTGTTACTGTACTAACTGCCAGAAGAAAGAGGAACATCATACACTGGGTTCTTTGCACAGCTGTTAGGATTTGTCTCTCTTCCGTCAGTCCTCCTCCCTTGTTTCCTCAATGCCCATGCCTTATTCAGGATGACATGTTAAGTGGCAGACACATTTAATGAAGCCTTACTATCGTGGCTCATGGGAGAAAGCCCTAGGAAATAATAAACTTTAAAGGATAGGTGGAAAAAAGGGACCCTACAAAAAAGATTGGGAAGGAGAGTAGAAATATAAAAAGAAGAGTATTTGGAAAAGGAGAGGCTGTCCACAATGTTAAGTGTTCCAGATGTTAAGTACGATAGGAACTGAAATGTTTTTATTGGATTTAGGAACAAGGGCATCCTTAATGACCTTTGTGAGTTCAATTTCAGTTGGCTGGTGGGAGGAGACAAAATGGGATAAGGTGATTTATTCACGTGCTAATATGGGGTGTAAAGAAAAGTGTGATTGATATTAAATATTTAAGAAAATCCATAATAGAATGTTAGAGCTGGAATGCAATCCTTTATTTAACACATAAAGAGAGACTTCGAATCAATTGTTCAAGGTCCATGCGTCTAGAGAGGGACAGCCAGGACCCAGTCCCAGGTCTCTTGACTCCCTTTATGAAATAAAGTTGTGAATAGGCTGTAGTTTAAAGGCACAAACTCTAGTGTCTGATGCAGGAAAAGTAATCATTAAAGTGATGAATCAGAGCCGTATACTTCTGTTGTGAAATATAACTACTTGTTTGATGAATTTATTCATTTATTCTATAAATATTTGTTGACAGGTATTGTGCTATTTGCTTAGTATACAAAACACATTCCTTTCAGAGAACGTGCTTGGTGAATTTTATAAAATAAAATATTATTGTTATTAAGTGATGTCTATAGTCCAGCAGGGTGACAGACACAAAGACATGTGGCATGCGGTGCACTACTGAAAAGGCAGCAAATGGCTCTGTCTGGAGCTGGGGACAGATGAGCAGGACCTTGGTCATGATCATGATTTCTCCAAGTGGAGAAAAGAGGAAAGGGCATTTCTGGCAGAGCAAAATTAGGTGTAAAGAGTGTTCTGTGACTTCAAGGAATGGTAAACACCCATTGGGGCTGCACCATCGGAGGGGAGGGGAACGACAGGGAAGGATGATGAGGAAAGCCACATCCAGAACACTGAACAGTAAACAGGGCAACAGATGCTTTCAGCCAAAGAGTCATTCGATTTGGTTCCCTAGATAAAGCTGGTGGCAGCATGAAACACGGATTGGAAAGGGACCCGAGTTTAAGGCAGGGAGATGTAAGAGGAAGGGTTTCAGATGAAGGATAATGAGGTTCTGAGCTAGGGGAGTGATAGTAAGTGTGGAGATGAGGGAAATGGGTAAAGAAAGAATCTGAAGGTGGAGTTACAGGACTTGCCAGCTGTTCACCTGTTTCCCTGAGGGAGAGGGAAGAATCCAACAACACACAGCAGTTTCTAACTTACTGACTGGAGGCGGGGAACAAAAGCAGGTTTGGAAGGGAAGATTCTGAGTTTGGTGTTGGATATTTAGAGTTTAGGTGCACATGGGAAGTCTAGGTAGACCATATGCCGGCTCCTACGCCTTGCTTTTGTTACTGAGTACAAGCTTGTACTGCTCGCCACACAACAGGCCAACCAGTCGAGAAGAGTTGCTGGGGCAAGGACTAGTGACTTTATTTGGAAAGCCAGTAGACCAAGAAGGTGGTGGATTAGTGTCCCAGAGAACTGTCTTACCAGAGTCAGAATTCAGGCTTCTCTTATACTCAAAAGGGAGGGGGTGTTGTTGGTTGCTGCAAACTTCTTGGTGTCGGAATCCTTTGTCCTTGCAGCTGCCCTCTTAGATCAGGTCACAGTGTTCCTGTAAACCTCCAACAAGACAAGTGTTATTCTCTGTTCTGCAACTTTTTATCTCTATGTGAAAGGAAAAGTGTCAAACCTTTAAAGGTCAGAACCTTGAGAATGGGCTATCATGTATATTTCAGGCTACAGGCAACATTCTTACCTTGAAGCAAAAGCAATAGAATAGGAAGGTTAAAGTAAAAGAAACAGATCCAATATGGAGTCAGATTTGTTCTTCTCTGTTACACTTATGGTGTTAGTTAGTATAAACACTGTATTTAATTATGGATCCCCAAGAGGCCCTGAAAGTACTATAGCAGTTGGAAATGTAATCACAGCTATAAGGAATAGAAAATCCAGCTAACAGTGGCTATAACAAATGGAGTTTAGTTTTCTCGTGTAACAGACAAATTGGTGGTGCTGGTGTTGGTTTAGCTGCTCAGTGATGTCAGGACCAGTACTCTTGGACTTGCCCTCATGGTTACAAAGTAGCTGATGCAGGTCTAGAATTGTGGCCATTTTCTTGTCCGCTGCTTCTATTTGAGTATCTTTGAGTAGAACTGGGTCACAGGGCCTCCTCTGGCTAAAAGGTAGGCTGGAAGAGTGAGGAAGAGAATTGTTGAATTCACTTAAATCACTAGTTCTCCATCCTATTAGATGCAATGCCTCTTTTAAAAAACAAAAAAGCAAAACAAATAATTTATAATGCTTGCTTTATTATCCTGAATTAAGCATCATAGATAATAAATATGCTTCCACATATTTTCAAGTAAATCAGTGTGCTATCCTAACTGTCATGTAAAGGAACCATTAAAGGAAAGTACTTTATAATAAAGTACTTCAAAACATACATTCCCAGGCATGACTGCACTAGCTGACATAATGAAGTAGTCAGGTGCTTGCATGGTGAATGTGACAGCAACAAATGCAGATGGGCCCAGGGGCGTGGTGACAGTGTTTCCAGTTCCAGGGGCAGCGTAGTCATCGGTGTTTCACTGAAATGATGAACAGCTCTTGGTAAAATCCTGAACAAAACACATATAGTCCTCCCTTGATATACATGGTAGTTGCTTTTTGAAAAAATCAACTTGCATTAAAACTGCACGGGAACCATTTTTGTACATATTTGTATGTACAATAGAGTTAGGGTCAAGTCTCAAATAATAGGTTTTCACATTAAAAAAAATCTTTATGGAATATCGGAGCGTTCTTAGTAGACAGGATTTCCCCCCCGCCCATAGCAGTATGTCTAGTGTCCCTGGCCTCTGCCAAGTAATTCCTAGTAGGACCTCCATACCTTTTTGACAACCAAAAATGCCCCCCCCACCAACGGCATATACAGAACATCTCCTAGGACTGCTACCATCCATATTAAGAACAATTGGCCTAGATTAATCGGGCTGGAAACTTTGACCCCAAATAAAATCCAGGTTTGGTTAGCAAGAAAAGGGAGGGATGGAGATTAAATAATTAACAGTGCCTACTAATAGTAGGAACTGAGTCTTGCTTAATTTTATACCTTCTCCAAATTCTTGCATAGTTCCTGGCAGATAGTAAGTTCTCAGTGAGCTTTCTTGAAGGACTGAATGAATAATTGGGATATAAGCTTTGGAAAGTAGAAGCCCACTCTTGTTTGAACTTTGACTTTAATAAAGGAAAGAATCTTCCTTAAGAAGGTTAAAGGGCTAATTATTATAAATCTAGGAGCGTCAGTGGGAGTCAGGAAGTGAACTTCGCTGTGCCAGTGTCAGAGCTAGGATCTGGCATTTCTGGCCATTATATCTGTTACACAATCTACGCTGAAGATGAAGAGTTAAGTTTATATCAGTGAATCCTTTTTAGCAATGGTAGGTTTAGGGGAAATATCTAAGTCTTCATGTAAGTAGTATATGCAGTCTTTAAAAAAGTGACACAATAAAAAAGTCAATAAAAATCTCAGTCCCTAAATCTTACTCCTTCTTTCAGCACATTCTCTTTTCATTGTGTCCTTTTCCATGTCACTTAGTCTATTCATCCTGGCATTTCTATCATAGCCTGAGACATTTTCAAACAATAATATTTTAGGAAAAAGATTTAGAAATAGAAGCAAAGGGTTTTGTTTTGTTTCCTCAAAATATAAACCTATTATTAGAATGTAATTCACAGCAGAAGAAAAGTTGGTTTTGCTTAAGTTTCCTTCCAAATTTAAGTAGAAAAGAATGAAAATGACATTTCAATTTTATCTCTTTTTGTGAAAAAGATAATCTGTAGGATCATGAACACAATATATGAAAAGAAAGTCTTTTTTTCAAATAGTGCTCCAAAGTTTCCTTTGAATATATAACTTTCTGAATTCAAAGGCATGATACAGCATGAGTTTTAAAAATAGTTGTTTAAGATTTTGAAGAGTATAACATTTAATATTCCCCCAGTTTGAATTCAAGTAAAGGGACAATGACTTCAAACCTTCTGTGTATAAAAATAAAGAGTATTTTAAGAAAATGTTTTACAGTTTAAGTTTAGACATTTCAAGTGTCCTATAATTTGCTCGAGTGTGCTAGTTTTTTTTTTTTTTTTTTTTGGTCAATTGGGTTATTCTTAGTATTTTAGGGATTTTAAATAAATAAAATCTTGAGTGTCTTTGTAAGTGAATTATTTGACTAATGCGTCTTTTGTAACCATGGTTTACTTTTCCCTCTGTGAAAATTCCAAGGAATAACTACATAGGTAATAAGTAGTGGCTTGTTTGGGGATTTTGAGGAACTTCACATGCTGGCCTTGTCCTGATGTGGAATCTGTGTGGATTCTTTGTGCTAAGGAGCAGGTCATAGTGAAGATCAGAAAGAAAACTATCCTTCCTTCCTTCCTTCCTTGCTTCCTTCTTTCCTCCCTCCCTCTCTCCCTCAGTCCCTTCCTTCTTTCCTTTTCCTGGCTGCATAAGGGGTGGGAACTGTTCATTAAGTCCCCTGTTACAGTGCCCTGGGGGTTTGTGTTCCACTTTGAAGCTTCACACAGTAGACCTTTTTAGTCAGACCTTGGGGAATAATTCCTTGCATCACTGCTGTATCTTCCACCATTTCCCCCTACTTATCATCCAACTCCTTGCCATTTTCTCCATAGCCCAAGTTTTGTAAAGCCTCCATGTCTTTGCACGGTTTGTTTTTTGCTCTTGGGCTATCTTTCTTTCAGTGCCACTCTCGCCTTTTTCACACGCCATCAGGAATCTCCTCCTAATCCCCTCCTCCAGTTTGTTTTCACAGAAGCTTGTAACCACCTCAGTTGTAGGGTTTTCACATTATCTGTCTCTCTATTATACTTCGCGGCTCTTTGAGGGTATGGATATTATCTTATAAATTGTGTCTTTGGTGCTTGGTAGGTAAGGTGCTCAATACATTTTTGTTAAATGACTGGAGATATGAAGTTATGACCCAAAACAAAGCACCGTTTGCAATTATAAAGGGGAAATGTTTGAGATCAGTAATTCTATTTGTCTTTGTTGATCACCGTAGAATTGTTTGCTCCCTTTGCAGACTGTAGAAAAATACTATAGCTTGCTTAATTTTATTTGACTGAAATGACTGTATAGGGACATTTTCTATCTCTGAGCTAGGGCAGACTAACAGTCTTTCAGATCAGCAAACCCTCCTGGTGATCCCATAGGAAACTATACTTAGGTCAGTGTGGTGCCACTGTTGTGTGGTAGATTTAAAAGGGTTCAGCTCCAATGACTGTATCATTCATGATTTTATCCAAATCCTCTTTTTCTTCTTAGGGAAACTGTTTACATGTTTATCACTTACTGTGTAAAACTGTACATTCTGATTTTCCTAAAATTAGCTCTGAGCCACTAGGGCTATTCCCTGGTACAAGTATGAAAAGATATGGCGAGTAAATCTGTATTCATGTTTTCCAAACCCTTCTTGATTTTATGCAACAAAATAGTTCTACTTTTGGCCTGTCTTTTCACACTGGGGAGGGCTAGTGTTTTAGTCCTTTCATGCAAATATACTGGTGTCTTTGATCATCCTCTCACTTGGATTGACTCCAGTTCTAGAATGAATTTCTTGTTGTATGGTGATCCTAAATCTGTGAATTAGGAGAGAATTTCTTCAAGTTGTCCTTCATTTTTGGCTTTTATTTAATCTTATTCTGTCTGTATATTTCACTATTTTAATTTTTATTATAATCCTCTGTTTCTTGCTAGGAATGTACAAATTATGTATCAGATTTGTACAAATTACTATAGTCCCTGTGTTTTAAAATTACATATTATATTTTGGTTTTCTTCTCGACTGGAATTTGATATAGCAATATCTTGTTCCATTTTTATTACCTCCTCAAATATAGACTGTTAGTTATAATTATTATTTTCTACCCTTTATTACTGAAAACTCATCTTGGACTAATGTACCTTTCTAAAAGTAATAATAATAAAAAAAGATTCTTGTAGTGCTCCATTGGAGAGATATATAATTATGCATTCTAGCCAAGAATTACATAGGTAATTTTGAGATTATATTCCAGAGAAAACTAGGTTTAGAGTCAACTAACATGTATTTAGTGTTCACTTGTGTCAAGTGTTCTGGGTGATATCTCATGTAATGCATTGTTTTGTGCCTTTGATCTTAGTAAACTTTATACTCAGGGAAAAACTGATCCATTGAAAGGTAACAAACGATCACCTTTTAAATTAACCTACTTTTAAAAATAAGCACTTATTGCATTTGTGGGATTTGAAGAAACAGTATAGTTAAGATACTCAGAACAACACTCGCAGATACGAATTCTGTTTTAAAGTAATTGTATCATTTTTTAGAGTCAAAATTAATTTAACTGACCATGTTAAGAAGCATTAAATATTATTATCAAAATGATGTGTTATCTGTTAATTCAATTGACATATACGCAAAAAGATGTAAAGATGATAGACTCAGGCACTGTTATTTTCTGGACATATCTTTTAACCAGGATGTGACATACAGATGATGTTCTTCTAGTGGCGCTCTGAGGGATACCATTCACTCTTTTCTGCCTGCAGAGCCATTTCTTGAGCCTGTCTTGAGATGTTATGTCTTCTCTATAGCTTTTCATGATCCCCTTTGTTCTTCTCTTTGTTCTGATGCCACTCTGTATACATATATTTTATTATAGGTATTTGCTTCTCAGACTGCATTTGGGTATCCTTCATTGAATTTCTATTATATGTAAATGCATATAGTTTCCTAGAAGAAAACTATTCTTAATCCTTTAGAAAGTATGTGCTAGCTGGTCCACTTCCCTGGTTAATTGTAGTTGCTGGTTTGTCTGCTGCCTAGGAATCACAACGCAGGCCTTGATTAACTTTCTATGAAACGAGGATATGGACTAGGGATCCCTAAGCTCTCCTGTTCTCTACAATGTTGTCATAATATGATTCTAATCCATCACTAGAAATGTATTATGAAATCGTTAATTAATGGTTGCAGAAGGCTTACAGAACTTTTAATGAGAAGTAGATACTTGTGTTTAGTGTCAATTAATAGATGGCTTATTAACCTTTTTTTCTTTTTTTGCCCCAAGAACATTTTTTCCAAATATATTGGAAAAATGTACTTTCAAGAATAAATTGCAATCTGGTGAAATATTTTGATTGCTTAATAAAATTTAGGTTTTAAAACAAGCATCAGTATGGTAACTGTAGAAACGAAAAACCTATGCATTGACCCTTGAACAAGGAGGGGTATTGGTTCCAGGATCCTCTGTGGATGCCGAAGTCCCATAGTCAGCGCTCCATATCTGGTTCTGCATCCACGGATTCAGTCAATCTCAGATCTTGTAGTACTGTAGTATTTATGGGAAAAAAACGTGTGTAGAAGTGGACCGGGGAAGTTCGAACCTGTGTCACTCAAGGGTCACCTGTAGTTATAATAAAAAAGAAAGCAGCAGCAATGTATAGTTTTTATAATTTTTCAAAATATTTAAAATATGATCGCAAGATTTTAATTCCTACAGCTTCCTTGGGAAGGAGGCAAGATAAGTAGTACTCTTATACTCTATGGAGGTGAGACCTAGAGAGATTAAATGCTTATTCATTCCTTCTTAAAAAGGTATAGAGTGCCTATATATGGGTACAATGATGAATAATTTACCCTATTTGACTTTGAGAGCAGGAGAGACAGATTTATAAACAAATATATTTGTTGATAATATAGTTATTTATGGTAGAAACACAGAAAATGGTGCACGTACCTCTGGGGTATTGTTTGGTGAGGCTTCACAGAAGAGGTGATTTTTAATGCATTCTCATTATAGACGTTTGCCAGGGTGAAGAGAAGGGCCTTGCAATAAAAGGGAATGAACATATGTAGAGACCCAGAGTTATAAAAGGGCCTGGGTATTTGAAGAACAGGGTCCAGTTCAGTGCAGCTAGAACATTACTGTCCAATATAAATATTATGTAAGTTAAAAATTTCTAATAGCTATATTAAAAAGTAAAAAGAAATAGGTGAGATTAATAATAATGTATTTTATTTAATCCAATATATCTGAAATATTTATGTTCTTTTTTACACTTAAGTATGAAGTAATTGATTTTAAAGATCAAATCAGGTGTATATTTTACACGTACAAGACATCTCAGTTTAGACTAGCCACATTTCAAGTGCTGTGTGTGTGTGCCTGTGAGAGAGAGAGAAAGGGAGAGAGAGGGAGAGAGAGAAGAAATGAGAATGAGACACTCTAGAGGGGCAGGTAGAGAGATGAGGTTGAAGTGGTTGTTGGAACCATATTTTGAAAGGCCTTGTATGCTCCCTGAATTTGGAGTTTATACTTATATAGTAGTTTATGACCGTGCTTCTCAAATTATTTATCTGTGGTGAAGGACCAGATTTTTAAATTTAGAATTTGTTGCAGACTGATACTTTTGAAAAATATAATAGTGAAGTAGAAAAGTAAAATGAAGCATCATTTTTTAGTCATTAGATTTGACAGATGTATAGTTGTTCTGTCAGTTATCTATAAAGGTGTCTAAGCCAGTGCTATTCAACAGAACTTTCTATGATGATGGAAATGTTCTTTCTGTGCTGCCCAGTACAACAGCCACTAGCCCATGTGGCTACTGAGCATTTGAAATGCAGCTAGTATGGCTGAGAAGCTGATGATTTAATTTAAATTGTAATAACCACATTGGACTATTGGCTACTGTGTTGCACATTACTGACTATGTTTACTCTTAATCTTTGTGTTTGTCTTTCGTGGACTTGTGAAAAACAATTGTGGACTGGCATGGGTCCACAAACATACTTTTAGCACTGTTTACAGCGTGGTCTCTAGGGCTGGAAAGCCTTTGTGTGTCTTTGGCAAGTTACTTAATCTCTCACTATCCCAGGATCCTCAGTTCTAAAATGAAGGCAGTAAAAAGAAACTTTCATAGAACTGTTGTGAGGATTAAATGTGGAAGGGTTGGGGTTAGGGAGAGCGTCAAGAAGAGATGACATCTCTGAAAGGGCCTCGAAGGATAAGTTCAATAGGCAAACAGGAGAGAGCATATCAGGTAGAGGGAACTCTGAAACATTTGGATCATACTGTGTTTAGAGGAAGGGGTAACACTGCCCTAGCCCTATCACTGCTACCTCTATTTCTTCCTCTCTTTCCTAGTTATCTTCTTATTTTAATCTTTTAGCATATTTTAAACTGATTGCTAGGTAACATGTGATTTTGTGGTTTTAATACATGTTACCTTGTCAATAAGGCCAATCATCGCCTCTTTTCTTCTTCATTCCTGGGAGTTATGGTGCCTGAATTTGATGGTAGAAATTGGGCAACAGTTGAGGAGGGAAGGGGAATCCTGTTTGAAAAGCAGTCCCTGGGTTATGGGCAGATAGCTGTGAGATTTTTTCCCCCTAACACATATTTCTTACTTACCTAGATTTTTTTAGGAAGAAAACAGACTGGGAAAAAAAAATGAAGTTCCACGTCTTCGTATTTGTTGGTGTTGTTCACTTTTTACCCCTGAACTCTGGGAAAGCTGTCTATGGGAATGGCATCTCTCAGAGGACTTTTCAAGAAATAAAAGAAGAAATAGCCCGCTATGGAGATGTTGCTAAAGCTATCATCAACCTTGCTGTTTATGGGAAAGCCCGGAACAGATCCTATGAGCGATTGGCACTTCTGGTTGACACTGTTGGACCCAGGCTCAGTGGTTCCAAGAGCCTAGAAAAAGCCATCCAAATCATGCACCAAAACCTGCAGGAAGATGGGCTGGAGAATGTCCACCTGGAGCCTGTCAAAATACCCCACTGGGAAAGGGGAGAAGAATCTGCTGTGATGCTGGAGCCGAGAATTCACAAGATGGCAGTTTTGGGTCTTGGCAGCAGCATTGGGACGCCCCCAGAAGGTATTATTTTGCCTTTTCAAGTCAATTGCCGTGTTCTTTGTTAAAACTAATGCCATGTGACATAACTGATTATAGTGTGCATGATTCATATTATAACTGGGTGATAAAGAGGAAGATATAATCATTTTGCATTCCACTGGCTTGAGTTCTTTACTCTTATACTCCTTTTTTCTTCCTTTTTTCCCTCTCTTTCTTTTCTGAAAGCGTCACTTTTTAAAATGAAGCATCTACAGCTATTGGTCCATGATACTTATGAACTGTATCGCTTAATAATTTCTATCTAGTATATAACATTAGTATCATTATGTAGAGAATTGAGATATATGTAAATAGGTTATAAAAAGTATGACTTCTTCCAAGTGGCCTCAGTGTACAGAATTTCTTAGAATTAATGAAATATGGGACAGAGCCTTGCACATTGAATTGATTTGAGGCAATTATTTTTACAGAACCTGAGGTCTCTAATGCAAGGGGTTGTCTAGGGTGGTGTTCTATCTTTACTTATCAGCACTCTGGCTCAGCCGCATCAGACAATGTAAATGCTTAGATCAGGGATATAAAACCAGTCAGCAGTGAGCTATCAGTTGGTATTCGACTATTCATGGACTGTGCATGTATTCACAGACTATATTCCTATGGCAAAGGAACTACAGTTGGTCCTTGAACAACGTGAGAGTTGGGGCACCAACCCTCCACGCAGTTGAAAATCCTTGTATAACTTACAGTCAGCCCTCCATCTATACTGTTTGCTTCTTCTGTATCCGTGAGTTTCTGCATCTGCATACTCACTAGCCGTAGATCATGTAGTACTGTTGTATTTACTGTTGAAAAAACATCCACGTGTAAGTGGACCTGTGCAGTTAAAACCTGCATTGTTCAAGGGTCAACTTTAGTTTATCAAAAAAAGCTCGTTGAGCTTCTTTAAAAAGTTTATAGAAACTTTTGGCCTTCTCTAATGCCAAGAGAAACACCCAGTAGAGAAGCAGATGGTCAGCTTTTTAAAAACATCTTTATTGAGATATCGGGACTTCTCTGGGGGTCCAGTGGTTAAGACTGTGCACTTCCACTGCAGGGGGTACGGAACAGTTCAATCCCTGGTCAGAGAACTAAGATCCCACATGCCTCACGGCCCAGCCAAAAAACCCCCCAAAACAAAACACTTTATTGAGATATAATTCACATACCATAATATTCACCCATTTGAAACGTGCACGTCAGTGGTTTTTACTATACTCATAGAATTGTGCAACCACCATCACTATCTAATCAGAGAACATTTCGTCACCCCCAAAAGAAGCTTTATATTCATCAGCAGTTATGCTCCATCCCTTTCCTACCACCCTCCTAAGCCCTAGGTCGCCACTAATTTGCTTTCTGTCTTTAGGGATTTTGCCTGTTCTGCATATTTCACATGAATGAAATAATACACTATATTTTCTTTTGTGACTGGCTTCTTTCATGTAGCATGTTGTAGCATGTATCAGTGCTTAATTCATTTTTATTGTTGAATCATTTCCCATTTTACAGATATACCGTATTTTAGTTATCCGTTGATCAGTTGATGAACATTTGTGGTTTCTTCCCACCTTTTGGCTATTATGAATAATGCTGCTATAAACATCCATGCATAAGTCTTTGTATGTACATATATTTTCATTTCTCTTGGATATGTACCGAGGAGTGGAATTGCTTGGTTATATAATAACTCTGTTTTTAACTTTCAGAGGAACTGCCAAACTGTTTTCCGAAGTGACTGGACCATTGTACATTTTCACTGATGTTTTCTAACTTTTACACATACTTGTCAACACTTGTTATCTGTCTTTTTGGATACAGCTGCCCTAGTGGGTATGACGTGATATTGATTGTGGTTTTTATTTGCACTTCTCTAATGACTAATGATGTTGAGCATCCTTCCATGTTCTTATTTGCCATTTGTGTGTCTTTTTCAGAGAAATGTATACTCACATCCTTTGGCCAGTTTTTAATTGTGCTGTATGAATTTTTATTATTGAATTGTGAAAGCTCTTCATGTATTCTGGTTGGAAGTCTCTTATCAGTGTGATTTACTAAGGTTCTTTCCCATTCTGTGGATTTTTTAAAAAAAGTTTCTCGATGGTAGTATTTGCTGCAGAAATGTCTTTAATTTTGAATTAGCACAATTTATCTAATTTTTTTTTCTGTTGCCTGTGCTTTTGGTGTTATATCTAAGAAACCATTGCCTAAACCAACGTCACAAAGATTTATTCCTAAGAGTTTTATTTATTCTTCTAAGAGTTTTATAATTTTAGCTCTTATATTTAGGTCTGTGAGTTAATTTTAGGTGTGAGGTAGGAGTCCAACTTTTTTCTTTTGCTGTGGTCATTCAGTTGTCTCTGCATCATTTGTTGCAAAGACTATTCTTTCCCCATTGAACTGGATGTATTTCATTAATTGATTTTCAGATGTTAAACCAACCGAGCATTCCTGGGATAAATCCCGTTTGGTTATGGTGTATAATCTTTTTTTATATGTTACTGAATTCAGTTTACTAGTATTTCGTTGAGCAGTTTTACATGTATATTCATAAGAGATATTGGCCTGTAGTTTTATTTTCTTTGTGTGATGTCTTTGTCTGGTTTGGTATCAGGGTAATTCTGGCCTCAAAGAATAAGTTGAAAAGTATTATGTTGTCTTCTGTTTTTCAGAAGAGTTTGTGAAAGATTGGTATTAATTCTTTTAAGTTTTTGGTAGCATTCACTAGTGAAGCCATCTGGTTCTGGGATTTTCTTTGTGGGAAGATTGTTAATTATTACTTCAATATTTTTCCTTGGTATAGATCTATTCAGATTTTCTATTTCTTTTTGAGTCAGTTTTAGTAGTTTGTGTCTTTCTAGGAATTTATTAATTTTATACAAATTATGTAATTTTTTGGCATACAGTTATTTATAGTATCCACTTACAATTATTTTTATTTTTGTGAGGATAAGGATTCAAATTATTGTTTGGTGTCATTTGCTTTCTGCCTGAAGAACTCTCTTTCGTTTGTTTTTCAAAGCCAGTCCACTAGCAGAGAATTCTCTAAGCTTTCATCCATATTTAGTTCTTTATTTAATCTTCATTTTTGAAACACAGTTTTACTGGTTATAAGATTCTCGATTCACAGCTTTTTACTTCCAACACATTGAATTTGTCATTCCATTGTCCTCTGACTTCCATTGTTTCTGATGAGAAGTTAGCTGTTAATATTACTGGAATTCCCCTGTACAGGCATACCTTGGAGATATTTGGTTTGGTTCCAGACCACTGTAATACAGTGAGTATTGCAGTAAAGCGAGTCACATGAGTTTTTTGGTTTCCTAGTGCTTATAGAAGTTATGTTTACACTATACCATAGTTTATTAAGTGTGTAATAGCAGTATGTCTAAAACAATGTACATACCTTAAATAAAAAATAATGCTGTTGGGAAAATGGCACCAATAGACTTTCTCAACACAGGGTTGCCACAACCTTCAATTTGTAAAAAACACAATATCTGCAAAGCACAATAAAATGAGGTATGCTCCTGTGACAAGTCATTTTGCGCTTAGTGATTTCAAGATTTTTTTCTTTATTTTTCGTTTTCAACATTTTAATTTTGACATATGTAGGTGGGAATTTCTTTGCTTTTATCTTGCTTAGAGGTTTTTGAGCTTCACGTATAGATTAATGTTTTTCATCAATTCGGGAAGTTTTCAGCTTTTTTTTTTTACTATGAATATATTTTCTATCCCTGTTTCGTTCTCTTTTCCTTCTGGTACTTCCATTATGAGTATGTTGGTGCACTTAAAGGTGTCCCACATTTCTCTGAGGCTCTGCTCATTGTTCCTCCACTCTTTTTCTCTCTGTTCTTCAGATTGCATAATCTGTATCAATCTATCTATTAAGCCTAGCTTAATCATATTTTCCCGTGTCAGAATAGCGTATTTTTCAGCCAGTATTTGGTTAGAGGTTGTGCTTGAGCCTCTTGTGCCAGTAAGGCTTCTGCCCTTTGTTGATGGATCTGTGTGCCACTTGGAAAATGTTTTCAATCTGACCCATGTCCGGTTTTTGATTGTTCCTAAGTAGGACCATGTGGATAGCCTTCCCAACCCCCAGGGTTTATTGTGATCCAGGGAGGGTTTTTCTTGGTCGCTTTTTCCTCCCTGTTTCTTTTTGTTAAACTTCTGATTGTTTTGCCATTTTGCTTGTTGTTAGCAGTATCATAAAGCTACCAGTACCCCCTAACTTGTTCTCTACCAAGCTCTCCATCATTTCCAACAACACCCTTAGGCATGGGATTCTTTGTGCTCTGTTCCAAATAAAGTCACTACCCTGGTTAAGAACTGCAAAGCTCTTCATCCTCCTGGGTTGCCTCTTCCCTGGGAGTTCCCAGGAGCTAGGCATAGTGATAGTGGCCTGCTTCCCCAGAGTGATATCCCTGGCAGGTGCTAGAAGGGGATGGTGGTAGCTACTGGTCTTTTCAGCTTGCCTCTCCCAGCATGAGACCTCTGCCTATGAATGAGCTAAGATAGCAGTGATCAGGGTCCCAGTTTTCTCATGGCTATACTTGGGGTAGGACTTCCACCATACAAGTAGGGGCTGGGTAGAGGAATGGGGACCTAGTCCTCTTGGAGTGGAGTGGCCATAATAGAGTTTCTATAACGTGCAGTTGGCGATGGGAGAAGGAAGCAGGTGATGACCAAATGCTACAGACTCTCATTATTCTAACTTAGATTTAGTATCTTTTCTTGAATGAATGTTTCTCCACTTGCTGTATGCCCTTAGGACAGTTTTGAGAGACTGTAAGTGATTTTTTAAAAATATTTTTTCCCAGTTAAATGTTTTGTAGGGAGGAAGATCTGCCAAGTTTCTCACTGTACCATTCTGGAAGAACCACTGGGACGGCTAGTTTTGGTCTCTCTGAGGCTGTGTGAATGTGGTAGAGTCCTCTAAGGTGTTAGGGACCCCTCAGCTTGGGTTCTATATTGTCAACCAGGAGTTTGTTTAATTGCCTTCTGTGGTTACTAATCTGTGTTAGACACCAGCATACATACATATTTATTTCCTTTTTAGCCCTCCTAACTATCAATATCTTTATTTGTTTGTTTGTTTTGTTATGTTTTGATTTTAACAAATGAGAAAACCAGACTACAAGAGATTAGGTAATTTGCCCAGGGTTACACAGCTAGTGAGAGACCAAGTTCAGGTATGAACCACTGTCAAACTCCAGACTTTGTGCTTTTAGTCATTAGACTGTATTGCCTCACATACAGATATTTTAATGTTATTTTCATTTATAAGATTTCCCTTTTTATCCATTTGACTGAAGCAGATCTGTCTCAAAAGTTGCTGGTACTTATACTGCAGGTGTTACTGGTATCTGTACCTTTGGACATTCTTTCTCATTTTCCTTTCTTTTGTATCCTCATTTCTTGTTTCTGTAACTGGGCCTGCTCTTCCCTGGCTCTCTGCCTGGGAAAGCTGAGCCAAGTTACAGATTGCTCCTGGGCCCTTAAAAACCCAGGGGAAGTGAATTTTACTCGCTGGAATCTATTGTGGTGTCCCAAGACTCACTTTCACCCCATTCTTCATTCCATGGAACTCAAGGTAGATAAACAATTGTCTGGCAACTGGGCTATTTTAAGCTCTAAGGAGACTGGAGAGTTAGGCTGGACCAGCTGTGGAAAAATTCCCACAGGAGATAGGGTAAAGTCTGCATAAAGGGACCTCTAGGTACAGGTGCAGATCTCATCTCCCAGGAGACCCATGTCATATCCTTGGTTTAGCCACCTACTAGTTGTGTGACTCTGGCTCAGTCATTTAATCTCTATGGGCCTTAATTTCGTCACCTATAAAATGAGAGATGGCTGGCAAATGAATCTGTAACATCTTTCTAGGTTAGAAAGGCTGTGGTTTTTCTGAGAATCCACAAGGGATCAGTGAAGATGATCACAAGATCACAAGAGCAGTATTCTCCTAGGCATGTGCTATGGATTCCTTATGTAACCAGAGCGAATTTTTTAAACTTTCCAATTCTAGACTTGAGTATTACAGTGTGTATTAGTTTACTTGTGTGCCCGGGTTAGGGCTCTGTGAGCTCTCTGTGGAGAGCTGGGAGAAGACTTCCTACTTGCATTTCCAAGGACTACTGGATGTCCTGCAAGCCCCACAAATTCAGCATCTTGTCTGTGTTTCTCATATTCATTAATGACATTACCAACCGCCGAGAGCTCAGGCTCAGAGCCTCAAACTTCTGCTAGTATCTGATATGGTATCTTGCTTTCATGTTTTTGTCCCCTATCAGGAACGCCCTTATTTAAGGATTCAGCTTGAATGTCTCCTCTTCTGTGGAGACATTTCCTATGCTTGCTCACCCCCAAGGAAGTATTGACAACTTCCTCCTTTCTGCTTTGCTTGTGCCCTATACTTGCTTATGTCATAAGCATTTCTCTACAGATAATAAGCCTCTCAGAATCAGAGATCCCAGTTTCAGTGGTTCTCAACTGGTGATAATTTTGCTCCCTAGAGGAAATTTGGCAATGTCTGGACACACTTCTGATGGTCATGACTGAGAGGGGGTGCTACTTGCCTTTAGTGGGTGGAGGTCAGGAATATTGCTAAACATCCCACAGTGTACAGAACAGCCTTCCCCTTCCCCCACATCAAATAATTATCCATTCTAAGATGCCAGTAGTGCTGAAGTTGAGAAATTCTGCCCTAGCTCTTAACGTAATGTTTCATACACAGAAAAGTTTTGAGAAATATTCGTTGAACGATTGAGTCTTTCCATTTATCTCACTCCAACATTCAGTTGGTCACCAAGACTTAAATGTCAAATGACTCCAGTTTCCTATTCTCACTCTCACATCAGAGTTGAGGACCTAACATCTCCTGCCTACAGTGTTACAGTCGCTTCCTAACTGATCTTCCTGACTCCAGTCTCATTTTAATCAATTTCCATACTGCTGCTTCAATTGTCTTTGTAAAATATAGATCTCATTATGTCACTCCCTTTCTTAAAATCTTTTCACTGTTCAGGATATAGCTCAAATTCTTATGACCTTTAAAAAAGTGACCCCAGGCTGTGCTTCTAGGCTTGTGTCTAGTTCCTCCCTAGCCACACACCATGGTCCTAGCTGCTCTTGCCTGGACGTGTTCATACTTCCTTGACTTAAAAACTGCTTCCTGGAGCTCTGCTAACCCAACCCTAATCCCAACCCAACCTGACCCTTCT